>NW_024387049.1:1800000-2231376 GCF_900408965.1 Simochromis diagramma | reverse complement strand
GTGCGTCCTGTAGCGTAGCTTTGATTGGGCAGTCCACCGTTTTACTTCCTTCGTGGTCACGTCTTCCCTCCGTATGCTTTGTTTATACTGGGGATGAGGAAGATGGCGTTGTGGTCAGCTTCCCAAAAGCCGGGTGTGAGACAGCTTTGTAGCCCTGCTTGTATGGCGTGTAGCAGTGATCCAAATCCGATCCCCTCTCGTTGGACACGAGACATGCTGGTAAAAGTTTGGCATGACTTGTCTGAGGTTCGCTTTGTTAAAGTCTCCTGCTATAATGAGGGCTGCGCCCGGGTCCTTGTTTTGAAGCGAGCTCAGCACATCATGTAATTCGGACAAAGCCATACCTGTGTCCGCTTGGGGTGGGATGTAGACCGCCGTGGCGATGACTGAGGTGAACTCACGGGGCAGATAGAAAGGGCGGCACTTAATGCTCAGGAACTCCAGATGTGGCGAGCAGCCGCTGGAGAGAGTAGAAATGCTCCTGGCATCACACCACTTTCTGTTTACCATGAAACACACTCCTCCACCTTTGGTTTTGTTCGACTCTGCCGTTCTGTCCGCGCGGAGCACAAAGAATGAATCCGACGGAGTTACGGCCAATGACTGGGAATAGAGAGGACAAGCTAATGAGAACGATGCATAACATATAAAAAAGTTATGCATGGATATACACTTGTAATCAACTCACTGAAATCAGCTGGAAAAAGAGAACAAAAAGAAAAAGAAGGAAAAAAAGAGTTAGGGTTAACTGGTGATTCTAAATTACCTGTGAATGTAAGTGTAAATGGTTGTTTGTTTCTATGTGATAGACTGGTCAGCTGTCCAGGGTGTACCCTGCCTTGTAACCTATCACTTCAGGGTTATTTCCCAGCCCTCCTGCAACCAGGATAAAGATAGAAGGATGGTAGTTGTTGAAGACCCATTCAATTTTTATGGTAACCAGGATCTAGACTTTGTTGAACATTATGTAATATGAAGACAGCATGTATTTAAGTGACCAAGTAGTATTGGGGTAAAAGTTATTGAATGGTGTTGGGATAAAGTGAGAAAATTGTGAAGGATTAAAATATTCCAAGAGCTCAACTTACTTCATCTGAACATGTTTCAATCGCGTTTTATGAACACAAAATGCACAGGTTAACTGAATATGAAAAAGTTGTGTTGATTTAACTCAGTTGTTTAAGTTTCTGCCAAAGCAAAACATTTGTGTGCAACCAATGTCCACTATTGAATCAAGTAAATCCAACATGGCCTTTTTTGTCAGTGTGATTAGTGATGTTCGAAGCTTCATTTAGAACCTAACTGCTTCGGTATCTGATTCAATGGTTTATAAGGAAATGAATCATTCGCGGGATTTGTGGAGTGTTTTGATGGTGACAGATAGCAAACCACTGATCATTCCACTGAGAGATTTGGAGCCAGCGAGGAATAGAGGAGGTTCTGTTGTGTGGGAGAATTTTGAGTTGATTTTTGTCAATCGGGTGGGTTTTCCAGCTTTGTGTTCTGGCCGTTTGCTTTTGTTTTGTGCGTGTTTATTATATCTGAAAACGGGAAAAAGGTAAAATGTCAAAAATCTGCTTCTATAATATAAATATCATTAAATAACTTTAGAAAAACTTCCACTTGACTCTTTAGATGTAATGTTGTAAAAATATATATTTTATTGTTTAATTAATCTTAAACTGTTAGTCTGCCAAATGTGCAGCAATTGAATTTATTTATTCTCTTTATCTGATAGTTTGTGGGGCCCAGGTAGACTGTATAACTGCATCTCTACCAGTTTCTCTGCACTCCAGCCTCTTCTGTGCCATGTGAAGGGATTTCCCTTAAGGCAGGAGGAATTATCTAAATATAAAAGGAACAGGTTCGGCCATCGCACAATGGAACAAATTCTCTTCTTAAATAAAAATGAAAAAGGGTTACTTTAAATGCATCCATCCATTCGCTTCCGCTTATCCTTTTCAGGGTCGCGGGGGTGCTGGAGCCTATCCCAGCTGTCATGGGGCGAGAGGCGGGGTACACCCTGGACAGGTCGCCAGTCTGTCACAGGGCCAACACACAGGGACAGACAACCATTCGCGCTCACATTCACTCGCACATTCAAACCTAGTGCCAATTTGGATTATCCAATTAACCTATCCCCACAAGTTGCACGTCTTTGGATGGTGGGAGGAAGCCGGAGTACCCGGAGTGAACCCACGCAAAACACGGAGAGAACATGCAAACTCCACACAGAAAGACCCTGGCCTGATGATGGAATTGAACTCAGGACCTTCTTGCTGTACGGCAACAGTGCTAACCACCATGCCACCGTGCTGCCCACTTTAAATGCATCATGTTTTTAATTTGGAAGTTCATAAGCATTTTCCCTTTCCATTTCACAATCAATTCTGCCCCCAGGTCAAAAATATGTCTGGGAAAATTTCCCTGATATAATATAATTTATAAATATACCCGTCTAGCGGTTAATTGCATAAGTGCATGGAGGCAAGACCTCAGAGCAGAAGCATACTCCATAATGTGTTGTACATTATCATATGTATATTATATGTAAAGTATTTTTCAATTATTGAATTTACCAACATCAAGACGTCACAAGCAAAGAAAGACCACACAATGGTGCATGTTTAAACAAGGAGAGTTTACTGGTCAAAATTATTTATTAAACAAATAAACCACATTTTTTTAACCACCAAAAAATACACATTCAAAGCAACACAACGGCAGCCCAATATCAGACAGAATTACACTCTGTAGAGTGAGCAATCTTAGTGAAGCAGTTGGTTTTATTTTGTGGATTCAAGCTGCTCTTCATATTTTTGGCCACCAGATGACACCAGAGAGGACTGTGTTTGAAGCTTCGGTGCTTCAGAAAGCTTCATTTGGCCATCACTACTGAACTCAAAGTAACAAACTTCCAAAGTACAAACATTAACATAGGCATGAAATCAAAAACCACAGCATGGATGAGGGCAGCTAAGAGTAGATCATGACACAGACACAACGAAACACAGGACTTAAATACACAGAGGGAGCAATCAGGGAATGGGTAACAGGAGGGAAACACAGCTGGGGCAAATCAGGCCTAACGAGACAAAGGAAGCAAAACCAGATGCATTTACATGAGACACGGACTTTCAAAGTAAAACAGGAAACATAACACAGAGACGCAAACTTGACAAGGGGATACAGCTGACAGTGGAGACAGAGCAACTAGAGAACACACAGACATAAACCATGAGACAGAACTCTAACAAAGAAACCAAAGACTAGAAATGATAAATAATATAATAAACTCAAAACCCTGGGTCAACGACCCAGGCATCCTAACACAGCCAATGAGAAGAAAAGTTTACGTAGGGGGGGCTAAAAATGCTTCTGCTGGACTGATGATGAACTTGGGGGCTGCACAAAGGTCCAATAATGGATCAAAACTGAACTGTGAGTCATGCAATGCTGCACTAGATTCAAATGATCATGATGGATCCAGTTTAGCCACTTTATACCTTTCTACCTACAATCTGTAAAATCCTCCATGTGTGAACCATGTATGCAAGACAGTGTAGTGCTGATACACAGTGGAAGATTGACTCCTCTCTGCTTTTCCACCTTCTCCCTGTTTCACTTTATAGGACTTTGATGCCGTCTTGACACATCCCATGGTTCCCACGGGCTCATTAATAGCTCGGAAATTAGGTGAGCTCCTCTGCACTCAGGTTATCTGTTTGCTTGTACACCTGCACATTTTCTCACCTATCATTACTCAATCACTTCCAGGTCTCCCTACTGTCAATCTGCTGAGAGGAATACCGTGTTCTTTGGACATGAAGTCTGCTGGCTGCCCATCTCCGCCCTCATACGTTCCTCGCTTTTTCACTGGATACACGGATAAAATGAGCTTCAAGGAGAGATTTATCAACACTTTGGTGAGCCAGGCGGAAGTTAGCATATTCAAGCCTTAAAGCACAGCTTTTCCAGGAATGTTATTTTTAATCATCTTCCAGAATGTATGGTCACGAACAAAACACTGTTGGTTTGTGGTTTCAGTGTTATTACTATTACAGTACGTCTTAGTTTTTCTGTCTTCAGTTTTGGTGCTGTATTATTGTCCTGTAATGCCTCTGACCCACAGGTGGCATTGGTGGAGCCGCTGCTTTGCAAACTGCTGTATTGGCGCTTTGACCAAATAGCCCATGATTTCCTCGGAGAGAACGTGGGCGTGGCTGAAGTGCTTTCAGACTCTGATATCTGGCTGCTGAGGTAACACATGGAACGTCTGTGTATTGTTGACATTTGCTGCCTGTGTGAGTGTAAGAAGCCAAAAAACTGTTGCTGTATTTAAACAGGAATGACTTCACGCTGGATTTCCCACGCCCACTCATGCCCAATATTGTACTGGTTGGTGGAATCAATTGCAATGTGAAGCATCCTCTGCCCCCAGTAAGACTTTATGAGTTTTAGACTCTAAATACATTTATGAACATTCTGATTGACACCACTTACCGTAAGACTGTAAGACCAATCAGGTAAGAGTGATAAATGCAAAGTACTTAAGTAAGTTTGTGTTTTGTCAGGATCTAGATTCCTGGGTGTCTGGAGAGCACGGGTTTGTAGTGTTCACTCTGGGCTCCATGGTGTCAGATCTGCCAGAGGAAATCACCTCTGTCTTTCTGGAGGCCTTCAGACAGATTCCACAGAAGGTATATCAGGATACAGCTTATCTTGTCTTATAAATAAATACAGCTAATCTTAATCTACAATAAAACTATGACAGGTCATATGGAGATACACTGGAAAGGTTCCTGACAATGTCCCGGAAAATGTGAAGATGATGAAATGGGTCCCACAGAATGACCTGCTAGGTGTGTGTCTGCAGCAGCACATCCTGAAATGCTGATGTGTCACATATCAAAATATCTGATATTTCTGCATGTTTTGTGTCTTAGCTCACCCGGGAGCCCGTGCATTCATCACTCACGCTGGCTCACATGGTCTATTTGAGGGACTGTGTCACGCCGTTCCAATGCTGATGGTGCCCCTGAATTGGGACCAGCCGGACAACGCTGCGAGGATGGCCAGCAGAGGTGTAGGAATCGTGTTGAACATTTTAGACATTAATACAGAAACTCTTCTGAAGGGACTGAAGGAGGTCATCAATGACAGCAGGTGAGGGAGTCAGCAGACGGCTCACAATGTGACGTTTGATCTACATGATCCTTGTCATTCAATCAAAATGTTCTCCTTTGGTCTACAAAACATTTTTTTCAAACAAGCAAGTCTTGCAGGTTTTCCCAGCCTTATAAACAGTACATTTGAACAATGACTGAAGCTAGCCCTCTGAGTACACAATGGGTCATCATTCTAGCTACATTTCCATGATGGTGACTCTTTGCTAGTCAATCAATCAATCAATCAATCTTTATTTATAAAGCACTTTTCATACAGAAAAAATGTAGCACAAAGTGCTTTACATAGTTAAAAGCAGCCCACCCCACCCTCCAACGCACTCCCCACACTCTCAATACACATATATCCCCCCACCCCCACACACACACACATACACACACGCGCACACTTAAAGAGTAAAAATTGGGCTGGGCTCGCATGAGCCAAGTGAGGAAACATTATAACAGAGAGCCGTCTGCACCGGGAGCCGGTCACAGACCGCAGCCTCCGGGCTGGGCACACAGCAGGAGGGAGTCAAGCACACCTAGGGAGTTTCCTATATACACATAAAGTCTGACTTTGTAGAGAGGCTCTCATAATCTTTTTCCAGCCTGAGCATCAGATACTCTTTTACTGATGTCCTCAGAAATGTCCTTTATTTGTGCCTCAGTGTATTTCTGAGTGTTTTGAATATCAGCCTTGGACAGATCCCTGTGCTTTAAACTAAAACAGGCTGCAGGCTTTCATACTTTCTCCCCTGACGGGTATGTAATGAGTGACTTTTTTTGTTTGAGTTAATAAAAGGTCCTGATTTGTTCAACTGGGTTCACGTAACATTATCTAATTTTAATTAGGACTCGTGTTAAACTTGATGGTGGTCACATTAATTGCAGAAAATAAAAAACTCTAACAAACCTTCAAACACTGAACCACTGTACCATTTGTTCTCCAAGAGCTTTAAATATGATTAAATTCAGCTCATTGTCATTTTAAAAAAACCTTCCCATTTATCTGTGTTTTCAGGTATAAAGAGAACGTGAAGAAGCTGTCAGATCTTCATAATGATCGGCCGTTGGACCCGCTTGAGCTTTCAGTGTATTGGACAGAATTTGTGATGCGGCATAAAGGGGCGAAGCATCTCAAATCGGCTCTCCATGAACTCTACTGGTTCCAGTACTTCAGCCTGGATGTAATAGTGCTGCTAACTACTGTGGTGCTTGTCTTTGTAATGCTGACAGCAAAATGTATGAAGCTATGCTTCCGTAAACTAAGACGGAAGAGGAAGCAGGAATAAATACAGTTTTTGCTCATGCAAAATCTTTCTCAAATTAAGCAGTATTTGGTGGATTTAAAGGCACTGTGTGAAAAGGCTTCAAGTTCACATGTTGAGGTGTTGTCTTTGGTGCCAGAGGAAGAAGTAATAAAACAAGAGGAATGGTTTTCAAGTATCATGAAAATACACCAATGTGTTTTTAAATGAAATTCAAAACTGGATAAATCAAAGAGAACAAAATCCTGCTGTTCGTCCAAAGCAAATCAATTTATTGGAAAACAATGTTGCATCAAATACTGAGACAGAAGTGGAGGATGATATCAAGCCAAGTGATAGTGTTTCAAATGTTGAAAGCGACAAAACTTCTTCATCAAGATCTTCAACTTCATCTGTTCGTATGAAAGCTGAGGCAGAGTTGGCAGCTTTAATGATAAAGCAGAAATTATTGGATGAGAAACATGTACTGGAAGAAGAGGAACGTCTTCGTAAAAGAAAGGCTAAAATTGGACACTGAAATTGCTGAAAAAATGGCTACAATAAATGTCCTTAAAGCTCAAAGTATAACAAGCAAAAAAGGATCTTTAAAAGTTTCAGATGGAATGAATTCATACATTTCCAATGAAAGATCTAAACAAACCCTTAATGTTGATGCATTGGAATTTATACCTCACATTTCTGCAAAACAAAATTCATTGAGTAATGCTGAAACTCAAAACAGGAGAAAAGATAAAACCCAGGAATGTGTCATGCAACAAGCCGTGCTGACTGAATCTTCTCAAAATAAGCATCCTCGACAATATTCAGTTATTCCTTCAAACCCATCTGATGCAAATGGACAAAATGACTGTCATACAAATGGTATGGTGGAACTGGAACCACAAAATGATGTTATTGGAATAATGACTAAACAAAATGAAATAACAACACTCTTAATCCAACAACAAAGCCTCTTTTCTTTACCAAAGAGAGAAATACCTCATTTTGATGGAGATCCACTTCAATATTATTCATTTATTAAAGCATTTGAGAATGCAGTTGAGTGCAATACGAAAAATAACAGCGATCGTTTATATTTTTTGGAACAGTACACAAGAGGCCAGCCAAAGGAATTGGTGAGAAGCTGTCAACAAATGAACTCAGATCGTGGTTATCGCAAGGCAAAATCACTGTTAAAGGAGTACTATGGCGATGAACAGAAGGTCGCAGCTGCATATCTGGACAAGGCACTTTCATGGCCATCAATTAAAACAGAGGAAGTAAAAGCTCTTCAGAACTACAGTTTGTTCCTCAGGGGATGTTGTAATGCAATGGAGGAGGTGCAGCATCTGAGTGATTTGGACATGCCTTCTAATATGGTGAACATTATTAAAAAATTGCCGTATAAATTTAGGGACAAATGGAGAAGCCATGTTTGTGACCTGCAAGAGAGGCATAAAAGAAAAGCCAAATTTATGGATATTGCAGACTTTTTGGAGAAGCAAATAAGAATATTAACTGATCCTGTATTCGGTAATATTCAAGATTCTCCGCTTTCTTTACCAACAAAAGGAATGAGTAAAGCCAAGTATCAAGGCAGACCTGGAAATAAAGGAACAAGCTGTCATGGTTCGGCTGTGTGGCAGGCAGGAGAGGACCCAAACGCAAACTCACGGAGACAAAACGTAAACTCAAAACACAGCTTTAATGCTGGCATAAAGTGAAACACAAAAAACAGTACTAAACTTAAACTGGGGAGACTAAAGTACAAGGAGCCACAGGGAAAAATCACACAGCTATGAGGGAGACTACGACACAGAACTGAGGGAGACGCAGACCTAAATACACAGAGGGTTAACGAGGGAAGTGGGAGCACATGGGGAACACAGGTGACACCGATAATCATAACGAGACACGGCAGGAGTGAACACAACACTGACGGGAGACGGGTAAAGTAAAACAGGAAGTACAGAGGTTCAGATAGGAGGAGAGAGAACACGGGGAGAACACAGACATAACGGGCAGGGGAAACGTGGAATAAACACAAAGAGAGACGAGGGCTCACACAGGGGGTAAGAGTCACGAAGGGAAAACACTTAGGGAACAACACAACAGGACAACTCAGGAAACATGGCCTAAATAAGGAACGAAATACAAAAATACAAGGAACTAAGAATACTGGGCCCACATGGCCCAGGACCATGACACAAGCTTTGCCACCACTATGCAAGTTGTGGAGAGTACACCTAAGCCTGCGGAAATGGAAATGAAAAATAATCAGGTTGGAAGGAACGTCTGTATTTGTTGTGGAGGAAGACACATGTTGGACGTCTGTGCACAGTTGGGAAAAATGGCTCATGAGAAGAAGATAACCTTCTTAAAGGAAAATGGCATCTGTTTTGGCTGCTTGTGTATAGGACACATCAGTAAAGATTGCCGTAAGAGGATTTCCTGTTCCAAATGCAGCCGGAAACATCCCACCATCCTGCACAAAGAAAGTTCACCTTCTGAAAAGACCGACAGGAACATGCAGCCGCATGTGAGCACACTGGTGTCGAGTGGTCTTACAGGGGCTGGAGACCAGGACTGTAAACTGCCCATTGTGCCTGTCCAAGTAAAGTCAAAGAAAGGAAGCAACATTATTACAACATGTGCTTTTTTGGACCAAGGGAGCACAGCAGTTTTCTGCACTGAGAGTCTGATGCGCAGACTTCACCTTGAGGGAAGGAAAGGAAACATCCTCCTCCTCAGAACCATGGGCCAGGAAAGAATTGTGAGCAGCAACACTTTATCAGGACTGGAGGTTGCCGCTCTTTGTGGTGACGAATTTCTGGAACTGCCAAAAGTGTACACCCAGGAGTCCATGCCTGTACATAAAGGAAATATTACAACACCAGGAGATATTGAAGGATGGGCACATTTAAAACGCATAACCTTGCCTCAAATAAATGCAGGAATCGAACTTCTGATTGGAACAAACATTCCCAAAGCCTTGGAACCTCTGGAAGTGGTGTGTAGTGTTGATGGAGGACCGTATGCCGTAAGGACAAGGCTTGGCTGGACCATCAATGGACCACTTTCAGGAAACTGTGAAGCTACAGGTGATCAGAAGCATCCACAAGTTACAGTCAACAGAATTTCTGTTGTCACGCTGGAGGAGCTTTGGCAGCAACAGTTCAAGAATGACTTTCCTGAGAGCAAAGTTGATGAGCAGGTTGGATTGTCAAGAGAGGATCAGCGATTTCTGGAAATAGTGACTAACTCTGCCAAATATGTGGGTGGTCATATCCAGATAGCATTACCTTTTCGGAATGCCAGTATCAGTATGCCAAACAATAAGAAAGTTGTTCAACAACGTCTGCGCTTTCTAAAACATAGATTTGAGAGAGACACAGTGTTTCATACTGAGTACAAAGTCTTCATGAATGAGCTTCTGGCTAAAGGTTATGCTGAAAAGGTCCCGGAAGAGGAGATCAATCGCAATGATGGCAAGCTGTGGTATATACCACACCATGGTGTTTACCATCCGACCAAGAAGAAACTCAGAGTTGTGTTTGACTGTGGAGTGAGTTATCATGGAACATCTTTAAACTCCCAACTCTTACAAGGACCTGATCTTACAAGCTCTTTAATAGGAGTGATCACAAGATTCAGGAAGGAGCCAGTTGTAATTATGGGAGATATTGGATCCATGTTCCATCAAGTCATGGTTCCAGCTGAAGATAAAGATCTATTGAGATTTCTCTGGTGGCCTAAAGGTGATCTGGAACAACCAACATCTGAATACAGGATGAATGTACATCTCTTTGGGGCAACTTCGTCACCAAGTTGTGCCAACTTTGCACTCAGAAAGTGTGCGGATGACTTTGGACATCTCTACAGTGAGGAAGCTGTGAAGAAGTTGTTGCACTGTTTTTATGTGGACGATTGTCTTGTGTCCGTTGAAACTGATGAGGAAGCAGTGTTAATGTACCACGAGTTGGTTTCTTTGTGTGCCAAAGGAGGATTTCTGCTCAAAAAGTGGATCACCAACAAGCCTGGAGTGCTGGAATCAATTCCTGAAAGTCACAGAGCCACAGGAATGAAAGAGTTGAACATGGAATTGGATTCCTCAATGATCGAGCGAGTTTTGGGCGTGGAGTGGTGCATAAAATCAGACTCTTTTAAGTTCAAGATTGTGCTCAAGGACAGACCGCTCACCAGAAGAGGAATCCTTTCAATTGTCAGTTCTATCTATGATCCTCTTGGAATGCTAAGTCCTGTGGTCTTAACTGCTAAGAAAATCCTAAGAGATCTATGCCAGGAAGGAATCGGCTGGGACAATAACGTACCAGAGCTGTTTTCCAAAAGATGGTTAACATGGCTCCAGCAGCTCCAGCTATTGAGCAAGTTTGAAGTGAGTCGTTGTCTGAAACCTGATGGATTTGGAGAAATCACGAGTGCTCAGTTGCACCATTTCTGTGATGCCAGTGAGGATGGGTATGGAACAGTGACCTATCTGCTGATTGAAAACATCTGTTCAGAACGACACTGTGCGTTTCCCATTGTTATGGGAAAGGCTCGTGTTGCTCCTCTTAAATCCTTTACCATCCCAAGAATGGAGCTCATTGCAGCAACCATGGCCAGTCGATTGGATGTACTCTGGAGGAAAGAGCTGCAGATGGAACTTCTGGATTCTGTGTTTTGGACAGACAGTGCTTCTGTTCTTAAATACATCAGGAGTGAGACTTCAAGATTCAAGGTTTTTGTGGCCAACAGAGTTTCACAAATCTTAAGAGTTTCATCTTCCTCGCAATGGAGATATGTGGACACTGCCAGTAATCCAGCAGATATGGCCTCAAGAGGAGTGAAAGTCGATGTTTTTATGAAGAATACAAAGTGGTTGTCTGGGCCTCAGTATCTTCTACAATCTAGGAGTGAATGGCCTATCTACCCCGATGACATCAGTCTGCTTGCATCTGATGATCCTGAGGTAAAAACAGTTGCCACAGTGAGTGTTGAGCAAGCTGGAGAAATTCTGTTACTCGCTTGTTTAAACATTTTTCCACCTGGATACGTCTTAAGAAGTCAGTGGCATGGCTGTTAAAATTTAAGGACTTGCTTCTGTCCTTTGTGAAGAAAAGGAGAGAATTGTGTTCAAGCTTACCACAGTCAGAGGTCACCAAAGAGCAACAGAAATCATTTGTGGAAGAAAAGCTGAGGAACTTTAAGAGGACATCTGTGATTAAGAATCTTACAGTGGAAGATCTGGACAAAGCTGAGGTTGTCATTATCAAGTTCCGTCAGAGGAGGAGATTTTCCTTGGAGCTTGTGAGTCTGGAGAAGGGACAACCCATTATAAAATCAAGTCCTCCTGGTGGCCTTGGGTCCTGGTTTGTGTGTCGCCGGGGTTGTGGGCGGGTGGGTGCATGGGGGCCCATCCCTGGCGCGGGGTGCCGCCGGTGCGTCGAGCCGCCTGGGGGGCTCTTCAACTGGTGGGGGAGATTGTCACACCTTGCAGGAGCTTTCCTCTCCTCAGGAACTCTCTGCAGGAGGGGGAGACACAGGAGAGGTGGAGGAAGATCTCAGCCTGGGCGTCTATTGTCTCATGTAGTCTGGAAGATGAATGGATGGTGGGGTGGGTGCAGTTTTCTCTGTGGTGGGGTTGGGTGGACTGTCCCGGGCTCTGTGGGGCCGGGGGGCGCTGCTGCGCTGGGCCCCGGTCTGGATGGGCCTGGGCCCCCTTTCCCTGGCGGGTCGCGGAGTATGGGGGTGCCTACTGGGGTCAGCGGGGGAGCTGGCCCCAGGGAGGGGTCACCTGCCCCTCCCTTCCTTCCCTCCCCATCTCCAGCTGCCTCCCTCTTCCCGCTCCACCACAACCACCCACACATGTAGGGCCTTGGAGTAGGGGTATGTCACCAGGGTGCAGAGGAGGCCACCCCCCCCCCCCCCCCCCCCCTGTCCCCTTCTGGCTGCCTCTGCCTCAATTTTATCCCACAACTTAGACATTCACATTACTCACACTCTCATTACGCATACATATAGGATCTTGGGGGTGGGCACGATACACGGAGTCAGAATTACCATCAGGGTGTACACCCCACCCCTGGCGTCGTTGCCCACCTCTCAATTTTGAATACACGTAGACATTGAGGGCTAGCAGGAGGGACTATGCGCTTACCTGCTGCTCTCTGGCAGGTAGCTCCATGCCCTCCTGGGTTTTAATTGCACCTTAGAACACACATGCATCAACACTACAATGAGCGGGTGGAGGGAGGTTTGGAGTCTTCTCTCACCCCCGTTCTCTGCGGCCTGCTGGAGCGGGGGGGCTAGGAGGAGGAGTTGGCCGTCCGACTGCGGTCTGGAGTGTGGGGCCTCCCTGCTGCTGCGGAGTCGGGGCGGTCTGCCTCTCCCCACCGCAGGGAAAAGGGTAACACCACCTGGGTCTGGGTGCAGTTCCCCCCTCCAGGCGCAAGGGTACCTAGACCCGGTTCGTAGAGTACGCTTGGGGAGTGTGATCGTGTGTACAGCGTCTCTTTATGTCTGTCTCCATGTTGGTTGAGTGTGGAGTAAGTGCATATGAGAGCATGAGGGTGGGAATGGATGTTTGTGTCTGTGTGTGCCTGTATGTCTGTGTCTATATGTCAGGTTGGGTATCAGACGCCACCTCTCTGGGGACATCTCAGGCCCTCCAAGGTTTGGAGGCCTATCTCCACCCACCACCACTTCCCCTGCCAGTGGCGGACTCCCTCAGGTGTCGGTGCGTTGGTGGTTCTTTGTGTCTGGGGGTGGGCGTCCGGGTACACACCGGCTCACTCCTTGGCGGCCGCTTATCGGGGCCTGGAGCCTGGGGCTCGCTCGGGCCACTCCGGAGGTGGGGTGCCCCCGGCCTCTTGGCCTGTGGCTCGGTCACTCAGGCACAGCTGGCTGCCGGCGGAGCTCACGGGCGCGTCACTGCAACTCCCCCTGGCTTCTGCTCCGCGGCTGCTGAGTGAGCCCTCATCTGGGACTCTCCTCAGCTCTTACTGGGACAGTGGCACGGCTGCCCCTCTGTTGGTCTTCCTTGGTCTCTTGTGTTCTGGGGGCCTCTGGATGTCTGGAGTCTTGATCTCCTCCATACCTGCTTCATGCCCTGGAGGACGGGGCTGTGGCTCCCCACACTCCCTAGCAAATCGTTACATGGAGAAACCTTTGGAATGCAAGCATGCTGATCCACACAGGTATGCACACAGGTGTACACACGGGTATTCACAGACGCGGACTACAGCTTTCTTGGCTGCTGCCTCAAAGCACATTGTGCGCTGTCTATCTTGCGTGCTGCACAATATCGTTTATTATTTAGTATCTACTGATATCTACTGCTAGCTAGTTTATTGTGATGGTGCCGTTTTTTTTATTTATTATGTTGCTCTTTGTTGTTTGCTTTCTCTTCTGTTTTTTTTCTCCATACAGGTGACCCAGGAGTTTTGTTCTTTTTTTTTTTTTTTTCTTTCTTCCCCCCCTTCTCACCGTCTCTTCTCCCATTTGGTTTTCTTTCTCTCCCTCTCTTTCTTTCATTCTTTCTCCCTGTCCTATCCTCCAGTCATGTCTGTCCCGTTTGTAGCAACTGAAAATAAAATAAATTCATAATTATAATAAAGGTCAATCAAATGGACCAATATGGCAAGGCCATGACGATCCACTTGGTAAAATAAATCCGCTTGGCATCTTTCTTGGCCTTAAGACAACAATTCTGATGGCCATAGATCCAAACGGGACACAAAAAAAAAAAAAAAAAAAAAAAAAAAAAGCCCCCTGACAAAACAATCAAAGAGAGCGTCCAAAAGAGGCCTGCTGAACGCCACAGGAAGAAACCTCACGTAAACACTCTGATGAGAAAAGGTCCTACAACCACTCACCATGGTGAGGTCAGTCAGGTGAGGCTGTGGCAGGGCTGCAAGCATGTAAAGGAAAACTCAGATCTACGTTACAGTCCAGAACCACGCCCACTTCACAGCAAATACACCGGTGCTTCACCCCACAAAGGTGATCCGGACATGGAGACAGGACGGCCGGGACACTCCTCTCCCCCACTGAACCTCAGGGCTCTCATTCCACCGTCATCAAAAATCATAAAGTCCAGCCAGCATCAACATCACTGCCACCGCCAGCCTTTTACCCCCTACAAATTCTACAAAGGGCTGCCACCTTTGCTTACATCAGCCCACGGATCTCCCAAATTCACCTATGTGAATATGTCTCCAGAAATTATTCCAAGAAGGCATCTACTGACAAGTTTCAACAACAACAAATTCAGTGGCCGGCACATTTTTAGAGACAGCTCTTCATGGCTCTCACATTACGTTGATGCAAAAGAGACCTCACGCACAGAAATGACCGAGACCAAATGGTATAAAAGGGAAGAAGACAATTCCTCAGAAGTGGATTCATCACTGTTCAGACATGATGTTCAGGACCTGAAAGCTCATACTCGTGACACCTCCCTGAAGGAACCCGATTCATGCAGATTTTTTGTGCCTGTGCTTAGGGACCTAACAGGAATAAGAAAAAGCAACGACAAAAGACACAGGGGTATTTTACCTTCATCCCCCATGAGAGAGCAACTTCCACGTCCACAGAGTGACACAGTCAGCGTGCTTCAGGCTAAGGACATTAGGCTCTATCACTTTGGAGAAGAAAGCCATACAACTGTGACTCCACAAGAAGTAATGGTCAAAAGGACATCACAGTCAGCCTTGCACAAGCGAAAACCTCTAATCTGAGAAGTACACACTTAATTTATTCACTGGTCAGTGATGGAATTTTTTTTCTTTTTTACTTCAACAGTTGTTTACAAAAGAAACCTTAGAAAAAAAATACTCAGTATGGGTCAGAGGGAAGGGAAAACTCCAGGAATAGTTAAAAATGCCTCTTATTAAACATGAAATAAATAAATTGACTCTGAATTTAATCACTTTTTTTCCTTTTTGCTTAATGTTAATGGCCCTGATAAAGACCTGATTTATGGCTGAAAAATCTTCATCTTTGGCTCTTTCTAACAAACGACAAAGGATTCACATCATGTTCATGTTTTTTAATGCAAAATGTGAAAACATATTAATAAAATAAATGTTAATAAAATAAAATATAAAAATAAAATAAAATAAAATAAAATCAAGTCCTCTAAGAAGACTCTGCCCACAGCTGCAAGATGGAATTCTCAGAGTGGGTGGGAGACTCAGTAGATCATCGATGCCGGTTGAGGTGAAACATCCCATAATACTAGCAAAGGATCAACACATTTCCGAGCTCTTGCTTAGACACATACATCAGGAAGTTGGACATGGTGGTCGTAACCACATGCTGTCTAAGCTAAGAGAAAAGTACTGGTTGATTGGAGCTAGTACAGCAATAAGAAAAGTGTTATCTAAATGTGTCATCTGTCGACGTCTTAATGCTCCACCAGTGAATCAACAGATGGCGGATTTGCCCAATGAAAGAATCATTCCAGATGAACCTCCATTCACGCGGGTGGGAGTGGATTACTTCGGACCCTTCAGTGTAAAAAAAGTAGGAGGAGCGTGGTGAAGAGATACGGTGTTATGTTCACCTGCCTTGCTATCCGTGCTGTTCACATTGAGGTTGCTCCATCACTGGATACTGACTCTTTCATTAATGCGTTCAGACGTTTCAATGCAAGAAGAGGTCAGGTTCGAGAACTGCGTTCTGACAACGGAACCAATTGTGTAGGTGCTGAACGTGAACTTAGAACTGCCATTGAACATTGGAACCAGGTAAAAATCAATGATGTCTTTCTGCAAAAGGGAGTTAAATGGACCTTTAATCCACCTGGAGGTTCACATCACGGAGGAACCTGGGAGCGACTGATAAGACTGGTTCGCAAAGTACTTAATTCCATAATGAAAGTACAAAACCTGGATGAAGAAGGTCTTCATACTGTACTTTGTGAGGTTGAAGCCATCATTAACAGCCGCCCAATTACCAAAGCCTCAATGGATCCTAATGACCTGGAAGCTTTGACCCCTAATCATCTTCTTCTGTTAAAGACCTCACCGATATTACCACCAGGAGTATTCCATTCCACTGATATGTACACACACGGAAGATGGAAACAAGTCCAATACATGTCTGACTTGTTTTGGAAAAGATGGGTGAAGGAATACCTACTACAGCAACAGGAACGTCAGCGATGGATTGGAGTAAAAAGGAACCTCATCGTGGGAGATCTGGTTCTCATCATGGACAGTTCGGCACCTCGAAACTCTTGGCCAATGGGACGTGTGATAAAGACTTTTCCTGACCGAAGAGGATTCGTTCGTCAAGTTCGGATTAAAACTCAGACTAGTTGCCTGGATCGACCTATTACCAAACTGTGTCTACTGCTGGAGGCAGATCACAGTTAAAGACTTCTGGGTCCAATTATCAGACTTTGATTGTATTTGGACATAAAATGTCTCTTTTTTTTTTCTTTAAAGATAGACTTTAAGATTACCTATAGGATTCCTGCGGGTAATATTGAAATACAGTAAATGCTTGACTTTTCTCTGCATGTTTTATGTCTCCTACTTGGTTAATTATGGGTAATTATTAGAAGGGATCCTAATAATTAGGGGCTGGTGTGTAGGAGCCATAATTGAATGTATTGAATTTTGATGATCACTGGGTTTTTATTTGTTTGGTTGTTATGGGAGTCACGTGGGTGCTAGCGGTGACATAAATGGGCGTTGTCAGTCTGTCATTCACTGGTTTTGATTTTGACAGAGAGGAGGGCTGGGTAGCCGTAGTTTTTGTTGACCGCTGCACAACATGTTTCGCTTCGTTATATTAGAGCCTGTGACGTTGTAAGAGTCTGAATCAGGAGCCGATGACATTACTCTGTAAACTCTCAAAGCACTTTAATAAACAAGCAAAAAATTCCACCTCTCGCATTATTGCGTAAAGTTGACAGCGCGTCAGGCAAATAGGCAGGCTCCATCCCCGGCCTCTAGCAAGTGTGGAAGTCGCTACACCACTGTCATATTTTTTGGTGAAAACAGAGTGAATTATTATGATGCTGAGAGGGGTTACGAAATGTTTTCGTATAAGTGTAAATGATATTTAATTAATTTAAATAAATGTTTCTGAGCTTCATACCATTTTTTGTTAAAAAAAAAAAAAAAAGACTGAATTATTATGATGCTGAGAGGGGTTCCCAAGCTAATATAACATTACATTACTTTTTCTTGACATGTGTCTTGATTAGAATGTTCAGTGTGTAAATGTGTGGGTTGTCTGATACCAACTACAAAGACTTTAGTGCAACTGTGTTTAAAAAGATGCAGATAGTTGATCCTCAGTGTGGTTAGAGGGAGGTTTGGAAATACAGTACTGTTGAAAAATATTGTAATAACGCTGCTCTTTGAAACTGCATTAAAGCTGCAGCACATTCTCTGTAACGGTTGCTTTAGCAGGGTTATTACACTCATGCTCCTCTTACCTAGATTCCCAAAAGAGACAGGAAGGACTTTGAACACATGCAAATCAAATCTGCTAATTCACCAAGGTATTAAAACAACTTATTCAGAGGAGCCTGCAGGTAGAGCAGCTTGGTTCACAGCTGTAGAACTTAAAGCTCAGAGAAGGGGGTGTTTCCTTTGCCGTTCCCCCCAAACTTTCTCTGTGCTCATTTCAGTCAGCCGTTGGTACACTGACTAAGAACTATGAGAACAGCAGGAGTCTTTGTGCTTTTGTTGCTTAACATGGCCATGGAAATAAGCGGTGCTGCAGATAGAGAAAAGTCCAGTCCTGACAACAAACTGAAGACAGAAGAGGCTGAACTTCCTCAGACCAAGCCTGCAAGTTTTTCAAATGTTTTAGGCAAACTGCTCGTGGTGCCCATGGATGGGAGTCCCTGGATAGGTCTTAAAGCCATTGCCCAGGAAATGGGTCGCCGTGGACACAGTTACGGTGGTGACGCCAGAGACCACCATACAAATGGGTCCAGGGAAACATTATGAGACTTTGACCTATCCTGTACCTTATGACAAAGCTTACATCGACTCTGTGATGTCCACACACAAAGACATCATGAAAAAATCCTCACAGCCTTTCATGGAGAAGATCAAGAAACGGTTCAGACAGTTCCAGGCCATTTCTGATTTTCTGCACATCACTGCAGAGAAGTTGCTCTTCAATGCCAGTCTCATATCACACTTGTCCCAGCAGGTGAGTACAAATACAGAAGAGTGTTGTGTTTGTATATAACACTGGAAACGATGGCTCGTTTTTAGGCACACTTTAATGTTACTGGAAAAACGCTCACATCGCACTCTTCCACTTCTTCTCACTCCTCCTCACTTACCTGTTTCACAAAAGCGCCACATGGCCTGAACGAGTAACAGCACCCATAGAAGCACATAACATTCAGATTCAGTCTACATAAGCCTGTAATTACATCTCCCCTTTTACCCGAAAAGCAATTCTCAGCTAAAGCAAAGTGCAGGTATTAATCAAACATTAAACAACATGTTTACTTTTAAGGGTGTCTAAACAACACTTCAGTCTTCAGTTTTATATTTCTGGCAACTTAAGGAAAAAATAAAGCATGGTGTCTGAGATGAACCACGCAGATCAAACAGGCCAAGCATCTGCTTTTAGCTTAGCTTATCCAACTAGTCTGGAGCCATATTTCAGTAGCTAAATGTGATTTACCTTTGTTTGTGTGTGTGTGTGTGTGTGTGTGTTTGTGTGTTTGTTTTTTTTTGAAAACACAGCGCATATTGTGAATGGCATAGGCACCAATCTGTTTTCTATCGCCCATTTGCTGGGAGTAAGGGCGCCCTCGTTTGCTAGGTGCGCCTGCTGCTTGCGGCACAGGGAGGAGAGGGCGGGGCGGCGGAGGATTCTCTGGCTGGAGCGGCATCTAATAACCAACTCGCAAAATAAAACAAAATAAAAACAAACCAACAAACATGAAAACACCAGACATCATGATACAGGCTTATAATTTGCACCGATGTTTTTTCGAAATTCTATACGCGAAAAATGCGCGCAAGAGCCCTCGGTGCGCCTGCTCGCTGCTGAAGTCAAAGTAAACTTTATTGTCATCTCAGCTACATTCAGTCCAGTATATAGAGAGACGAGACGATGAGGCCCAAGTTACAGCAGTGCAAGTAAACAAACAATAAATATAAGAAGAGTAAGAAAATAAATATACACTTTAGGACTCGGGGTAAAGGATCAATAACAATTTAAAATTTACAGTTTGATGATTTAAAGTCTCACACACAACCCGTCGAAAGGGGAGGGGGGCCGGCTGCTTCCAAATAGAGCACATTTCATTCATAATGTTGTAAATCCAAGCCCATTATGTATTCATGATTTGAATCCTGGGTTGTGTGAAATCCCAGAAATAAACCCTAGAAAAGTGAATCTGTGAACTAAGGTGTAGGTGTGTTAGGTTATGTTGTGGTGATCCTCGAGTTGGGGGATTTGTGTTCATACTGCAGTGCAAAATGAAAACAAATGTAAGATGGACAAGAAAAGGTCAAAGCCATCAGGTGCTCAGTTTAGAAAAAATAGAAAAGAAGAGGAGGAGAAACAAGCAAAAGATGCAGGTAAGCAGATGTGTGATTGGATAATGGCAGGTCATCCTGAAACAATCAGAATCAGAATACTTTATTAATCCCTAAGGAAATTATGTGCGTTACAGTTGCTCCAAAAAGAAATGGTAAAAATAGTAACAGTAACAGACTAAACTCCAAACAATACATCATGTTGTAGATTTTAATATTAATTAGTCATTGTCAATTGCTGATTTGTCCTGTTCTCATTGTATGATGAATTATGATGGCTGTTTGGTAGCTGTTTGCATACTATGCATACTCTCTCTTTCTTCATATGTGTGTGTGTGTTTCTCTGGCGAAATTCAGTATGGTTCTGACAACAGTTTTATGTTAATGTATAATCCTTAATATGTTTTGTGTGTGTGTGTGTGTGTGTGTGTGTGTGTGTGTGTGTGTGTGTGTGTGTGTGTGTGTGTGTGTGGGGAGGGGGGGCGCCAGAGGGAGTGTTCGCCCGGGGCGCCAATCAGGCTAGGACCGCACTGCTCGAACTGAAGCACCAACAGTGACTTTTATAAGGTTTAGCACTTCTCTTTTTGTTTGTGCACAACACACTTTTGTCCTGCATCTGTACCACCTTAGCTCTGATGGAGTTATACCGTCCATTTGTCGACAGAGGTTGAATGTCTAATTTAGTCCACATTGGCCTCCCTCTGACGAGCTGGAAAGGGGACCCACCAGTTGTAGCATGGGAGGTAGCCCAATAGCTGTAATGTAGTTCCGCAACTACAGTTTTTCAGGGTCGCTGAGTAGCTTGTGCTGTCTGAATAGAGTCTTTCAGTACCCTGTTGAGGATGGTACACACTTGTCTTCATGTGATTAATGCAACGTTCAGTCAGAAAATAAGTAAAGGCAGTGGATGTGAACTGTGGACCATTAATGGTGGTAATGGTGCAGGGGTTTCCTTCACAGGCAAAAACAGAAGTAAGGAATGCAAGCAGTTGCAGTTGTGGCATTTGGGGTGAATGCAACTTCAGGCCACTTACTAAAATAGTCAGTAACAAACCTGCAGTCATAGGTCCCATGTTCAAATGGACCAACAATGTCGACCACAACAAGTTTAAATGGACCTTCTGGAAACTTGATGAGTTGCAAGGAGCAGGTGAAACAGTAGCTGTTTTATAACAAGCCTGGCAGGACGTGCAGAATTGTGTGGACAGTTTCATCTATGTGTGGCCAACAGCGCAGTTCTCTAAGGCGTCGTTTAGTGCGAACTATGCTTTCATGTTCTTCTAGGCTCTTGACTTCGTGACTCTGCTGCCAGTTCATTTCGCAAGAGGAAGTAAGGTTTGACTTCATCTAGAAGGGACTTTTTCACTTTCGAAAGAATGGTCAGTCTCAGTTTTGTTAGTTTGGGGCAATCCTCACATTCTTCTTTAAAATCAAAAAGTGGAAGTGATGTTAAGAGAGGAGAGATTTCAGCTAGCTCTGTGATGAAATCCTGTTCAGCATCTTCAGCTGTGGTGTGCAAGGGAACACGTGACAGGCTGTTTGCCATGATATTCTGGCTTCCAGGACGATACTCCATGTTGTACTGGAAAAACATCAGTCTAGTTGACCAATGTGCAATCCTCCTGCCAGCTCTGTTCATCTCTTTAGTACTTAGCAGAGTGGTGAGAGCTTGATGATCTGTTCTTAGGGTAAATCGGTGTCCCCATATCTACGTCTTTCATCTTTTAACTGCCCATACTCAGGCGAGGGCCTCTTTTTCTATTGTTGAATATTTCCTCTCAGCTGGAGACAGGGTGCGGGAACCAAAAGCAATGATGCGCTCCATCACGTTGGCAGCTTTGGGTTGTAGATTGCAAGTGCTGGGCTTTTCAGGAGCATTTCTTTCATCTTATTTAAGCTTTCATTTGCTGCATCGGTCCATTTTAGTTTAGCTACTTTATTTGTTCAAAGTAGCTGTTGCAGTGGCTCTACTACTGTTGCATAGTTTGGTAGAAATTTGCTGAACCATGAAGTTAAGCCTGCACCTTTGGTGCAGAAGCTTCAGAGATGCCAGTCAGCTGGTCTGGGTGAGGGCACAAGCCCTCCTTTGAAATGACATGTCCCAGGAACAGAATATGTTTCTGCCCGAATGAACTTTTGCTGGAATTGATCTGCAGACCAACATTGGTTAGACGCTGGAGAACAGCCTGTAGATGTTCATCGTGTTCTTCCTTGGAATGCCCGTACACTATAATGTCATCCAAGTAGTTCTGCACTCCTGGTAGATGTTTCAGAGCTGTGTGCATCATCTTCTCGAAGGCAGAAGGTGCTGAAGCAAGTCACTGCGACTGTCACGGTGAAGATGCAGTTGATGATAAGCTCAGGTTAAACATTCTGGCTATAGTGTGTAGCACCAGCCAGTTTTGTGGACAAATCCTCCATAAGAGGAAGTGAATGACCGCCCATTATTTCACTTTTATTAGGGTTCTCGCATATCCATACCAGGTCCTCTTTTTTGTATGTAAATTTCCCATCTATATTGTTGATCTTAAGTGCTTTAATCAGGTCAAGCTCCAACAAAGTGGTGGCCTTCCAAAATCTGATTCACATCCAACTCCCTGCATTGATGACATAGTTGAGCACCTTGGGAAGGCAAGATATCTAACAATAACAGACCTCTGCAAGGGTTATTGGCAGGTACCACTGACTGGGCACTCAAAAGAGCTGATTGCTTTCCGGACCCCGCAGGACTTGTTCCAGTTTAAAGTCGTGCCTTTTGGACTGCATGGTGCCCCAGCAACGTTCCATACACTGATGGATCAGGTACTGTCTGACATATCTGATTTTGCTGCAGTTTACCTTGATGAAATAGTCATGCTATTCCTTTAAGTATTATCTTCTTGGATGGGAGTTCATATTGGAAACGGACCACAAGACTCGTCAATGGATAGAGAAGATGAAGGACACAACTGGAAGGATCACTAAGACGGAGGAGGAAGCAGGAATAAGTACAGTTTGTGTGTGTGTGTGTGTTTTTTACTGGGGTTACTGTAATATATGTTGTAATTGTAAACAACACAAAAATGCTATTTTCACTTCCTCGAACAAAGTTAACAGCGATTAACTACCTTTAAATAATTACCACATATTATCCCCCAATTAGTGGATAATATGTAAATTAAACCTCAACTTCACACATACGAGGAGGCAGGCAATACGTTAGCAAGAGGCGTTTTTCTAATGTAATTTCATATTTCTGTCAACTGCTGTAACAAAAGAAGTGCTAAATATGATATAAAGTATTTCCCATCTGTTTAATGTAATCAGGGATCTTTTAGAGTCTTTTATGAGATAATGAGTTCAAAACAGACACGGAGAGGTTAAATAAATAAAAACACCCACAAATGATATTGTTCTGTTTTACAGTTTTATTCAATTTTGCTCATAGACTTGCTGACAAGAGCATTGGAAAGAAAAACAATATGTACATTTCAGCAGCTGGAATGTTACAAATCTTTACCTCTGGACACTTGTAGTGCTATTAATTACATAAAGTAATGTGCAGACTCTTAATAATCAGTCACACACTACAAATACAGTGCTTGATAATGCTTGTGGCTCAGACTCCACGATGCCTTTTGGCGTGGGGATTTTGTGCTCTCGCGCGTCCCATGAGTGAATCAGAGTTTGCTTTTTGGGTCGACCAGTTCATTCAGAGCATCCAGGTTCTCCCCCTCTGGAGCTTCAGGCCATGCACTGTGGTCTGGAGACAAACACAAGAATTTAGCTCCTCGTACTAAATCTAATATATACTGGGAAGACTACAGTGCAGTTGTGTTAGAGAGCTATACGTACTCGGTATCTCCCACATGGATGTATACAAACTTTGTCCCGCATCGACCTTCAACGTGGCTCCAGAAATGTAGGAAGCAGCAGGAGAGAGCAGGAAACACACTGCAGATGAGACCTGGGCAAAGACGGCAATTCAAAAATTGTTCAGTACAGTTGTGCTTTAACCTTTCTCCTTCCATTGTATGGCTTCACAACTTCTTTATATCCTAATGCTGTTTATGGAGCACTTTGAGACCTTTGGGGTCTGGGTTCTTTTTTCGTTTTTCAGAATTAGAATTACTCCGACTTATATGTTAAAGTCATTCTGTCTGTAACACATTTTAAGGAGACTTTTTTCTCTAACAAACCTCTTCGGGCACTCCCAGCCTCTTCGAAGGAGTGAATGGAACGGACATCTTGAAAAGATCAGGTCTATTCCCTTTATAGTTCTCCATCGCTGTTTTGGAAAAGATTTTACCCTGCAGCCAAACAGAGAGATGAAAATCATGCGCATCTTGAAAAACTGAAACAAAACTGATTATGTGCTAAGCTGTACGCACGGGTGCAAGAGCGTTGATTCGGACCCCCGAGGCTGCCCACTCGATGGCGAGACTCTTAGTTAAGTTATCCACCGCTGCCCTTGCTGCTCCTGTGTGGCTGTCGGGGAGGAGGAGACACACCACGCAGCAGGCAAATATAATATAATACAATATAATATTTTATTTATTTATTTATTTACTTTTAGTTTTTAACTGTGTGACTTTGCAGGTTTGTGTGTGAATAATGAGGGAAACTGTTCTTACGCCGCGTCTGGGAAGCCGTTCCACATGTTGGCGATGATGCTGACGATGGCGCCTCCGTGCTCCTTCATCCATGCTGTGTAGACTGGAGGGGAGAACAATGACGGTCACGTTGAGAGACCAAACCACAAACACCAAAGCCTGTGTTATCTGTGCCCGGCTCACCCTCCTTGCAGCAGTGGAAGGTTCCTGTCAGGTTGGTGTCTACCACAGCCTTCCAGCCCTTAGAGGACATGTCTTCTGCAGGGCTTCTGAACTGACCTCCTCCGTTGTTCACCAGAAAGTCTATACGGTCATATCGCTTCAGCACTGATGACACAAGAGCCTTCACCTTCAAATGACAGAAAGACAAAAAGAAAATCAGCCACTTATGCACTGAAACGAGCAGCAGATGCAGAGCTGCTCACCTCCTCCTCGCTGCGGATGTTACAGGGCACAGCAGTGACACTTGCAGGACTGGAGGGAGGGATTTTCTGTCTCATCTCCCGAGCTGCTGCCTCCAGCCTGTCTGCCTTTCTGCTGGAGATCACCACACTGCAGCCTGAAGACCAACAAGTGAGCCACGAAAAACAATTACAGCACTTTCCGAAATAAAGCTTCGAGTCAATTTACTGTGAAACAACACTGACAGCCACCAGATGTTTGGTGTTTCCAGCTGTTAGCGAACACTCACAGCCACATTTTCACAGTGTCCCTGCGCGCACTTGACCGCGGTCACTGGTGCGACTCTTACAAACTTGTTTGTAACTGTGTCGAAGTTCACTTGCTGTCACTCAGCTGCTCCTCACTTCAGACTCTTTGCGCTACAACAACTATTAGAACTCACTCACCCAGCTCCAGCAGCTCTGCAGAGATGGCTTTACCGATCCCGGTGCCTCCACCCGTCACTATTGCAACTTTATGGTTGAACAAGCCCGGTCGGAAAACACTGGAAGCCCCCATCCTTGTTGCGTGGTACCGCTGAGGAAGGCCAAGGGAGTCAGAATTTGTGATGCGGCATAAAGGAGCAAAGCAACTCAAATCGGCTCTCCGTGAACTCTACTGGTTCCAGTACTTCAGCCTGGATGTAATAGCACTGTTGACTACTGTGGTCCATGTTTTAGTAATGCTGACCGCAAAATGTATGAAGCTGTGCTTCCGTAAAGTGAGACGAAAGTGGAAGCGTGAATAGGGACAGTTTTTTTACTGGAATTACTGTGATGTTGTAATTGTAACAAACACAAAAATGCTGACATTGACGATTTTCACTTCCTCGGACAAAGTTAACAGCGATTAACTACCTTTAAATAGTTAATTAACATTATCACTGCATTACCTGCCTGGTTAAAATCACCGACCAATTAGTGGATAATATGTCAATCAAACCTCAACTTCACACATACAAGGAGGCAAACATTACGTCAGCAAGAGGCGTTTTTCTGTTTGCATTTGCTCTAACATTTATTTTCAAACGCCCCTTCCCTGTCGCCTGCCGTAAGAGCGAAACTAAAACGCACACAGGTCAAAACTGCGAGAACAGTTTGTAATCATCTACATCCTGTCGAGAGCTTACTCCCATTTATAATAATGGGGATCACATTCTTTGGTTTCTCAAGTGCAATTTACACAATTCACCAAGAACAGATGCAGGAAACCTTTGATACCACATGCTGTAACCTTCTATAATACAACATCTCTGCCAGGCAGAGAATCCCTTTCCACATATTATGATTATTAGTACTAATGTCATTTCATATTCCTGTCAACTGCTGTAACAAAAGAAGTGCTAAATATGATATTAAGTATTTCCCATCTGTTTAATATATAATTAGACATCTTTTAAGACTCTTTTATGAGATAATGAGTTCAAAACAGACACGAAGAGGTTAAATAAAACAAATAAAAAATACAAGTGATATTGTTCTGTTTTACAGTTTTATTAAATTTTGTTCAAAGACTTACTGACAAGAGCATTGGAAAGAAAAACGATATGTACATTTCAGCAGCTGGAATGTTACAAATCTTTACCTCTGGACACTTGTAGTGCTATTAATTACATACAATTATGTGTAGATTCTTAATAATCAGTCACACACTACAAATACAGACTTTCTAACCAGGCCAGCACGGTGTGCTTAACAGTGTTTGTGGCTCAGAGTCCACGATGCTTTTTGGCGTGGGGATTTTGTGCTCTCGCGCGTCCCATGAGTGAATCAGAGTTTGCTTTTTGGGTCGACCAGTTCATTCAGAGCATCCAGGTTCTCCCCCTCTGGAGCTTCAGGCCATGCACTGTGGTCTGGAGACAAACACAAGAATTTAGCTCCTTGTACTAAATCTACTGTGAAGACTACAGTGCAGTTGTGTTAGAGAGCTATGTCTGTGAAGGTTCTCAGTCATCCAGGTCATCGTAGTCAAAGGAGCTTGCAAAGAAAAGCGTCTGGACTTCTTTAAGTTACTTGAAGACGTTTCACCTCTCATCCGAGAAGCTTCTTCAGTTCTAAGGTCAAATGGTGGAGAGTCCCAGATTTAAACCTAGTGGGAGTATCCCCCCACAGAGGGACAAAAGGACCCCCTGATGATCCTCTAATCGCCTGAGCCAAGGTGTGAAACTGGGTGTGGGTCCCAATCAGCCAGAATTTTGGGTGAGCTCATTGTCAACATTGTCATCCCCTATGTAGCCGGTGTATCAGAAAAACTCAGGAGAGTTTTCTCCAAGCATGACATCCCAGTGCATTTCAGACCCAGCAACACGCTCAGACAAAAACTGGTTCACCCGAAAGACAAAACTCCAAAACACAGACTTAACAATGTGGTGTATGCTGTACAGTGCAGCGAGGAATGCCCAGACCTCTACATTGGAGAGACCAAACAGCCACTTCACAAGCGCATGGCACAACATAGAAGAGCCACCTCCACAGGACAAGACTCAGCAGTCCATCTGCATCTTAAGGATAAAGGACACTCTTTCGAGGATGCCAATGTTCACATTTTGGACAGAGAGGACAGATGGTTTGAAAGAGGAGTGAAAGAAGCCATCTATGTCCACTGTGAGCGACCATCTTTGAACAGAGGCGGGGGTTTACGACACCAACTCTCTGCCATCTATAATCCAGTTTTGAGATCCCTTCCCAGACGCCTTAACGCCCACTCACATCCTGGGCCATCGGACCTCAGGAATTCGCATGATAAGGTGGGGCCAGGTTTCACAATGAACTCACCCGAAACTCTGGCTGATTGGGACCCACGCCCAGTTTCACACCTTGGCTCAGGCGATTAGAGGATCATCAGGGGGTCCTGTGTGGCTGTCGGGGAGGAGGAGATACAGGCAAATTAATTTTTTTTTTTTTAAACTGTGTGACTTTGCAGATTTGTGTGTATATAATGAGGGAAACTGTTCTTACGCCGCGTCTGGGAAGCCGTTCCACATGTTGGCGATGATGCTGACGATGGCGCCTCCGTGCTCCTTCATCCATGCTGTGTAGACTGGAGGGGAGAACAATGACGGTCACGCTGAGAGACCAAACCACAAACACCAAAGCCTGTGTTGTTTCTGGGCCCCGCTGAGGAAAACAGAGGGAGCGTAGCACCAACAGCGCCCTCTTCTGGATCTCTTCCGGTAGCTTTTTGCTTTATCTCTGTAACCTTTGAAAATACTGCAGACCAAATACCAGTTTCCTTCACTTCCATTACGGAAGCTGCCCCATCGACATCCCACCTCACTACTGTGCATTGGTTATTATTCTTTTTTTATTTTTTTGCTCTCTTCTACAGTGTGTATTTTGTCTCTGTCCCCCCTCCCCTCACCCCCACAATCAGTCTCAGCAGATGGCTGCGCCTCCCTGAGCCTGGTTCTGCCAGAGGTTTCTTCCTGTTAAAAGGGAGTTCTTCCTTCCCACTGTTGTCACGTGCTTGCTCAGAGGGGGTCATCGGATTGCTGAGGATTTCTCTGTTATTCTGTTATTCTCTCTGAAGTCCAGGGTCTTCATCCGACCCTGGACTTCAACAAGGGCCCCAGTCCATGAACTAGCCCCACAGCCCACATGTTGAAGTCTTCACCAAATTTGACAGTGGGTAGCAGGTGTTTTTCTTGGAATGTGGCGTTTCCTCTGCCATGTAAAGTGCTTTTTGTTATGACCAAAACACTCTATTATTTCATCAGTCCAAAGCTCTTTCTTCCTAAATGAATCTATCTTTTATTTTGACAGCAAATGCGCACCTCAGGACCATTTATGTGCAGCCCTGGTTATAGTTTCCTGTGCATTTCAAACCTTGTCCTTTCTGATTTTTTTTTTTTTAAATATTTAAAGTAACGTGGCTGCTATGAGGCCAGCTAGGATCCCTGTGGACCTTGCCCTACAAATGATCCAGGACGGATGGGATGAAGAGCCCATCGGAGGCACTGACTCAGAATCTGACATCTAAGATATAGAGGACCCAGACTATTGCCCCCCCCCCCCCCCCCCCACTGAACAAGGCCAGTCAGATACAGAGGAGTCCTCTGATGAGTCTTCTGAGGAGGAAATGGATATTGAGTCTAACAGAATGAGCCCCTCTTACTGCTCTAGCCACAATATTCTGAATTAGTCGGCCAGGGCTTACACCTGGGTTTAGTACTTTCTCCCCAGTAAATGCATGGAAGATGTTCATGTCTGATAATTTAATAGAAGAGGTGCTGACATGCACAAACATAGAGGCACAAAGAGTAGCCACAGACAGGGGAAAAGAGTGGAAAGATGTAATCAAACATCCTGGCGTTCATTTGATTGACCATTCTTGCAGGAAGTGAGAAGAACTGGGATGTACCAGTCGGTGTGTTTTTTGGGAGTCCTCTGCATAACCCATTGTACAAGGCCACTATGTCAATTCAAAGATTTAAAGATATTCGCCCTTTCTTGCACATTGATGACAAGAGGACCAGAGCCTACCGACTGAAAACAAACCACATGGCAGCTTTCTGCTACATATAGGGCCTGTTCCTGGTTAACTGCAGGCAGAAATTCATCCTCAGTGATTGTGTTACAGTGGATGAACAACTTGTGCCTTTCAGAGGGAAGACCCAGCTTCTGCAGTATATGCAGAGCAAGCATACAAAAGTGATACAAGTGATACAAAAACTGCAATTTCTTAAAATTAATGAAAAAATAAATAAAAATGCAAAGGGCCTCATGTCACAAACATGTTTTATGAGGAATACCTGGAATATGAAAATATTACAACTCTTCGTTTTAAAGATTTTGAAGAATAACAACCGAGTTTATAGCAAAATGCATTGTTTCTATTTGGGGTCATTTTTGACCCCACTCGTGGAAGAGTGTAGGTATTGGTAGGTTGTGCATCCAAAGGTTAAATACCTTTTCTTATGATTGGACACATCTGTATTTAAAGTTCAAGACTTAACAAGCTAATTTTGTTGTGTACCCAATTTTTTGCACAGCAGGTTTTTACATTAAATTTCATACAAATAAATACTGCTTCACTAAAAATCTTTTTCTGGAAAACACAGCAGTACTCAGATATTCCTAGAAAATAAGACATACCACTGTCATCTTTTTTGGTGAAAACAGAGTGAATTATTATGATGCTGAGAGGGGTTACCAAATGTTTTCGTGTGAGTGTAAATACTATTTAATTCATTTAAATAAATGTTTCTGAGCTCCATGGAACAGGTTGGATCAGTGTTAGATTTTAGTTTTTTCCCCTTCCAGCCCAAAAAGGTTAGATTATTTTGGTTTATATTTACTGTTCATCATCTTATCAACAAATTTGTGTATATTTTCAACCTAACCATTTGATTCATTAAAACTATTTTTGAGCAATGTCATTTTTCTCAACAAAATGGTCCTAATGCATGTCCCACAGCGATAGCGCAGTCAGCAATGTTGACTTGTTGCAATAAAGCTTAAACCAGTTTGGCTGGGCTCTTTCTGCGTGGAGTTCACAGGTTGCATGTTTTCTCTCACAGCACCAAGACATACAAGGTTAACTGATATCATTCTAAAGCAGTTGTACAAGGATGGATAAATTGACATCCTGCCTAGTAATCAAAGGTGTACAGGTGTAACATGTATTTGCAGCTGTTACAGATAGATAAGTTATAATTTCACATCAATGTTTCCTTTAACTTTGCAGAGATATTCCCATGTGATGCTTCACTGAAACCAAAATGTTACCCATAGATCTCAAAGACCCCCTGTGGTTTCTCATTTTACCTCCCCACCCAAAAAGACCTGCTGTTTCAGAGGGTTTAGAGGTAACCTGAACTCCACCGAAGTATCCTCAATGAAGGGCTACTGAAGAGTCTTCTTGCAGGTTACAACCCTCGCACTTTCTATTTTACAGCTGCACAGTAAACAAACGTACAAAGACACAAACTCCGCTCCAGACTGTTTTATTTTTGGATGTTGAGGACATGTCCAGCTCGGTTAAATGATAGAAAACAAAGTCCCAAATCCACCAGCTATCATGGTCGCTGGTTTACTGGTCCTTCAACTCCTTCAGCCTCCTGATAGCGGACTTGACTGTGACAGCAGATGTTGTGCTGCAAGAGAAGTTGGAGGGGGGCAAAGACAATTATTAGCTTCTACAAACACAACATTCTCAATGTTTTTGAAGGACGGACACGTTGCTCTGTAGTGAGAACCACTTTGGTTTTTGTGAACTCGCCAAGAACATCAACATTCACTTTTCTTTGAAGCCTTTTAGCATCAACGGAGAAACAAGCATTTCCACTTAAGTTATTGCTTTGTTACTTATTAGACTGAATGCAGTGTTGCTGTAATTCATTTTTATTTTTTAAACTTGCTGCTATCTATCCAGCCTCTGCCTTTCCTACCTGCTGGTTTCTGTCCAGGTTACTACTGTGCCAGTTCTTGATATTAGTAAGCTCCTTCTCTAGAGAAGACCTTGGCCAACAGCCTGATGCACTCAAGCACGAAATTCTTGGACTCAAATTGTTAACAAGTCTTCCTCCTGCTATCTGGAATCTAAGGAAACCATGTGGAGAACTGGTTCATGTGCCACAGTCGAGCAAAACGCCTACCATCACCAGCGGCAGGCCAAGATACGTAGAGCTGGAGTATCAGAAGCTCACTGGAGAAGGAGCTGGTTATATAGCTACATCACATTTGTCATGCACCATATAAATGCAAACTACATGTAAGAAAGTGTGTGCACAGCACAAAGCTGGACACATACCCTTTAAATGATCACTCAGGCTGAGTAGATTGAATTTCAAAGTTTAATTAGGTCTCTAAGATGACTGGATACTTTTTTCAAAGTAATGTAGTGAGTGATATGAATGTTCACTGAGTCAACTCTGGCTTATTTATTTTAGATGGACACAATTATTTACACCTGATGACCATTAAAGGCTTTAACACATCACACAGGTGTTCTGAGTGTAGAGGGGCACAATCAATGCAGGTGGAGGGTGAGCAGAAAACAAACAAAGAATCCTGCTTTCGCCGTGGCCACACTGTCACCCAAGTTATAAAAACTTAATGATGAGAAGAAGAAGAAAAAAAAAAAGACAAACAGCTGAGGGAATTTTTGAACCCCCTTTCTAATCATAACTTCAGCGTCTGCAGCAGTCGAATGACAGAATTAGACCAAAGAGGGAAAGTAACCTACTTGTAAGTCCAGGCACCTCCAGCCACTGTCTTTCTACAGGACCCACAGTGCCAGATTCCAACAGCCCTCCTCTTCATCTTGGTCTGTAAATACAAATTTGCATAGTGAGAACACAAAAGTGGAAACTGTCAACTTATCTGGACACATCCTTGAGCACTACAATTATGTAATGTAAGCAGCTTAGTCTGCAGAAAGCATTTCTAACACTCCAACACTGACTAGGTCTTTGCTACTGTACATTATGTGGGTGGTCTCCACTGTTGTCCTTACCTTTCCGCAGAAAGAGCAGGTGTACTTAGCATGCTGGGAGATTTCAATTTTCTTCACCATCTTCCTCAGCGACGCGCCATAACGCGTGCCATATTTACCAACGATCCCCACCTTCTTGGTGCGCTTGGCCTGTGGATAACATGAACACACAGTGAGAAAATACAGTAACCATGGGATTTTGTTTAAAACTACAAGCAAATGGCTTCAGCATTCTGACGTTACTACTACAGGAAGAAGTGTCGGGAGAAGCGCCCAGGGTGGCCCAGAAAGCGGAAAAAAAAAAAAAAAATTACTTCTGACTATAATCCTGCAAAATCTGAGCAACAAGGGTGAAGAAGCTGCTTTCAGCATTAGCCAGCCAACATAAGCTTCCTTTCAGCAGGTTAGCCAAAATGCTAACTAAAGTCAACTGAGCAGTTCTCGTTTAACTGTATCAAACGACCACTTTTTGGTGGGGCATTACACATTTCAGTTCAGACTTATTTAATTGTGGACGCTCAAAAGACCGGGACTTAAGGAGCTAGTGTCACTAGCCTGCCCGGTACTTGGAGCTCACACAGTTTAGCAATGGTGGCCGCCATTTCTGTCTCAATGGAGAATGAAAACATCGTTTTTACTGCTGATCCAATCCCAAAACGGACATAAATGAAGGCTAGGTATGGCAAAAAAGGTCAACACGAAACCTCCTAATAAGCGATTATATCATTTATAGCAGTGAAACTGTAAGATTGACAAGGATTAGGATCGGAACAAGCTCTGCTCACCATCGTTTCAGTGGGAGACGTAGGTCCAAAGAGGGATTGCTTAACGCGCAGGCGCGATTTACTCAGTCCGTTCACGCTGCATTCTGGGACTTTGAGTTTTCGTAAAACGCAGACATTGTACAAAAACGTAAAAGTTCGCTTACGATAATATATATAAATATATATTTTTTAGCTCTGGTATTATAGCTAAATTAGAATTTTTGATAAAACAGCGTAATCTACGGAAAACTATAAATAAAAGATATTAACCCGTTACTATGGACGCTTAAGCTGATATGCGCATGCGTATTAATGTGGCGTACGACAACATCCCTGCGGCTGCGAGTTGAAGTGTTTGGTCAATTAGCTTGTCACGATGTGGCTTTTGTTGTTTGTGAATATTTAGCCCATTGAAAATATTATTAATTTAAAAGGAAGTTAAATGTTTTGCTATGAAGCTAACACGGAAACTGGTTCTTGCTAAGGCGAAGGCCTCCGACTTGGAGAGCGTGAAAAAACTGAACTGCTGGTAAGTGCATCCATTTTGGCATACCAGTAATTTTGTTGCCCTTTTAATTACATAGTGATCATTGACGTGAACAGGTACCATTTGTGTTGTGTCTCCTATCTGTGGTAACGTTAGGTTACATCTTATTTTTGCAGGGGATGCAACTTGACTGATGTGAGTAGCAAACTTGGATGTCATGTTTACTCTGACAATTAATTTAGTGTTCATACTTAATGAAAGTTGCATGGATTCATGTGTCTTCTCAGATTTCTATCTTTGCTCAGATGCCAAACATTGAAGTGCTGACACTGAGGTAGGTCCCTTTGCCACACACATAAAATCATTTCACAGTCACAAATGCACAGACTCATTTGGGACGACCCAGTAACACCAGGCTATGATTCTCTTTCATCTGTCTGCAGTGTCAACAGCATCTTGTCTCTCTCTCCTCTGGCTGGCTGTCTATCTCTGAGTGAACTCTACCTGAGAAGGAACATGATCCCCTCGCTCTCTGAGCTCTCTCACCTGAGACCGTTAACTCGTCTCAGAGTGCTCTGGCTAGCTGAGAACCCCTGCTGTGGAACTGATGCCACCCAGTATCGCCTCACAGTGCTTCGCTGCCTCCCTCGTCTCCAGAAACTCGATAACCAAGGTGACTGTGTGATGTTTTGGGGCCACACTACCGTCTGCTTACCTCGACTGTTTAAGCACTTTATTAGCAGCCACTCATCTTCCTCATGAAAAAGTTGAGGTTGAAAATCAGTGTCAGATCTAGGAAGTTGAATTGAAGTCTGACTCTTACTGTAGCTATTCGTCAATGTTTCCTGTGTACAGTAGTGACAGATGATGAAATTTCACTGGCTCTCATGGAAGGTGAAGAGGTCACAACACCCCCAGGTAGTATCCAGAACCAGCATACAACCAATGGACTTCAGGATGCAGAGACAGAGAACGACCCTCTAAACTACAACATGGAGGAGACAAAGTAGGTCTTGTGGCCTGAAACAACTTATAGTTTGCAGAAAATGCGGAAACTATGAAGTAAAATTAACAGAAGAAAATATTTCTGTTAACTTTTGTTTCTAGCAAAATCAGAGAAGAGCTGGGAATGAAGCCACTTTCCAGAGACAAGTTCTCTTCCCTTTCCTCTCCATCAACCAGAGAAAGCAAAACAATCAAAAAGGTAGCTCCTCTCATCACTGTGTCCCTTAAAATTTTTGTGGGCCTGGACTCTACTAAAGTAGCTTTGTATGACTCACCGTTCAAACAAACGCTCCTCTGTCTTAGGCTGTAGCTTGGTGCCGCCTTTCGGTTCACAGAATGTCTGAAACGAGCTGCCTTGCCAGCTTTCTTTTGATTGGCCACCCCTCATGATCAAACGTTCAAGCATAGAAAGTGTATAAAAGATGTGTGTAACCGCCTCAGTTGTTTTCGGGACTCTGTATTTTGGAGCCTCCACTTTAGCTCTATGGCGATCTAGATTTTTCCACCATTTGGTTGGCATTATCAGCTGATGCTAGCAGCAGCATTTATAAGCTGTACATGTGTATCTCACAAAAACGCATAACAAAAAATGAGCATTCAGTAACAGACTAAGAAAACTGTGCAATTTACTGTGCTAGCTATATCTTCACAGCAGACCATATCATTTTTTCAGACAGTTTATTTAATTATGGCAACAACTGACCAATACAATAGAAATGTACAGTTTAGTGTCCCAAACTAGCAAAGTTGAAGTCTAACCAACCAAGTCCACGCCACTAACTTAAGGCCAAATGCAAATGGGTGAGTTACTGTTGGGTACTAGATTAGTCAATACTGCCATAACAGTACTACTGTGCCTTTTTTTTTTTTTTTTTTTTTTCCTAATTTTTGTTTCTAAGTGAAATGAGAGCCACATATGAGGATATTTAAAAATATACGTTTAAAATTTCAATAGAACAGTAGCAGTATAATGTCCTCGTAAGTGGATATCAGGCCCTTGTAGAGCAAAATTGAGTAGTTTGGTCTAAATAACCCAAAATGTGATGTCCACATATGTGGACGCCAGGTCCGAGGAGGTTAATGGTATTATCTAAGAAATAATGACCTGGTGCATAGTTGCATAGCACTAATTAGCAGTTATGTGTTTCTTTGTGGTGCACTCATACTGTTTATGGATCCAGTTTGCTAACCAAGCTTGGTAGCGTTAGATGATAACTTGGCACTCCATCCTGTTAGTGGAATAATATCACTTAGAGTAGTATGAAGGCTGAGCTTTAAGGTTATAGGACTGCATGCCCTATGCAGATGATTACTTGAAACTGACCTTGCCTAATATTAGCATCCAGCACTGCAGGTGTGTATATAGGACAGATGATGTGGAAAAGCATAATAGAGCCAATAGATCTATTTATATTGTGAAATTCATTCAAACCTGGAATGTTTGGTTTGTAATCTGCCAGCTAACAATAAAACTTGTGTTTTCAGTCGCACGCTCTTGATGCCATTTTGCTGCTGCTGAAAGATTTGGATGAAGAGGAGCTTCATGTTGTACACACCGCCACACAGAACAGACTTCAGATGTACACACTGGACTCAGAAAGGCTTACAAAGACACAGCAAACACAGAAAACAGCTGAAATCCAACATTGATAAGTTTCACAGCATGCGCTCAGGGCTAACCCCATCCTTCCACATTTAACACTAAGCTCAGGTTCATAAAAGGTGCCCACTTTGTCCCATTAACATCTGCCTGCAATATGCATGGCATGTGACTACTTCAGTTCCAGCTTTCACGTGTGGACTCATCAGTTCCCCTGCTGTCTTTTTATAGCTGCATGCCTTATTGCTTTGTAAGAACAAAAGATTGTATGTTTTGCTAAATGTAAATCTATTTCTGTAAAGAAAATAAACAGCAATGCATTAACTTTAAATGTTTTTATTTACATAGATGTTGGCTGTATACGTGAATGTCAGAGGTGCAAAAAAATACATGTAATCTATAATTTAAACTGTTCAGAACCCTGGGGCTCACATCTTATTCAAATGTAACTGTGCTGCTGCACATCTGCGGGAAGCGATGATTCATAAGTCTGAAGTCTCGTCCGCTCAGTCACCCTCTTCGTTCTCCAGGAAATCCATCAGTGTGCTTGCATCCACAGCAACAATCAGGTACTCTACTCCATCTGCTCCCTGAAGCAAAGCAAATAAATGTGATAAGCACCAGGTACTGCAGACACTTAATGAATGAGAGTTGGGGAATTCTAAAGTGGAAGTCCACCTTGCGTGTCCGTATCAGTTTGTGGTCTCTGAACTCGGTCAGCTGAGTCCTCAGCGTGAGGTCAGAGTTCACCAAGAATGCCTCTCGACATCGCTGGTAGAAATCCTGGAATGACAATCCTGCACAGAGGACAAACTGTGATTACAAACTGCGCTAGAAAACGGAGACATAAAAGCCGAATGTGAGTGCACACCTGCGTATGAAGGATTATCTGTGTTTTCCAGCTGGAACTTGACCAGCAGTTTAAAGATTCCTCTGCAAAAAGAAAAACAAGCAGTTGAGTTTTTTTCCCCCCCAACAGCTCTGTACATAATGAGAGAGGTCAGACTCAAACAGAATTTAGAACAGAAATCAGAAATGAGTGAATAAAGTCACAGCAAAGACAATTGTTGTCCTGCCCTAAAGCCAAAAGAAACAATATCATTCTCAACAACAAACAACCATATTCCCTATGAGTATATACTTACTATTTTTCTTGGCTTCAGTGTCCTGGTAGAAAAACACTTGCTGTGTTGTCACTCTTGAAATAAAAGCTTCATAAACTCTTTGAAAAGCTACAAGTTTTGAAGCACTTCTCACAATAAGATTTGACTGTTGAGTCTGTACGTGCAGTTTTTTGAAACTGGTCTGGGCCCATCTAAGACCACAGGTGAAAACACCTCTTAACCTTCTGCAGTTTGCACACAGACCAAATCTGGGAGTGGATGAATGATTGCAATCATCTATATTTACTCCCAATTAGATAATAACAGCTGCGTGGTGAAGATAACCTTTCTTTGATTTCTCAAGTGCCTTTAATATGTTTCAGCCACTGCTACTCAGAGACAAGCTACAGGAAATGTCAGGAAACACGTTCATCTCATCCCAGCCTGTGACTGCTGACCGAGGCTTTGGTTCAATCATCTTTGCAGAATTGTTGTAATTCAGCCAGGTAATTTCACAGCATCTGTATCGGATTCAGGTCAGTCTTCATTTTGTTTTTCTGAAGCCATTCAGATGTGGACTTGCTGGTGTGTTTTGGATCATTATCCTGCTGCAGATCCCAAGTGCTCTTCAGCTTGAGGTCATGAAAAGATGGCCGGACATTCTCCTTCAGTATGCTTTGGTACACAGCAGGATTTATGGTTCCATTTACCACAGCAAGTCTTTCAGGTCCTGAGGCAGCAAAACAGCCCCAGAGGATCACACTTCCACCACCATATTTTACTGTTGCTATGATTTTCCTTTTCTGATATGTTGTGTTACTGTTACACCAGATGTAATGGAACACACACCTTCCAGAAAAGTTAAACTTTTGTCTTTTCAGTCCACAGAGTATTTTTCCAAAAGTCTTGGGGATCATCTGGGAAAACTGAAACAAGCCTTTACGTTCCTTTTATTCAGCAGAGGTTTTCGTCTTGGAGCTCTGCCATGCAGCCCATTTTTGCCCAGTCTCTTCCTTATGGTGGAGTCATGAACACTGACCTGAACTGAGGCAAGTGAGACCTGCAGTTCTTTGGATGTTGTTCTGGGATCTTTTGTGACCTCTTGGATGCGGTGCTCTTGGGGTAATTTTGGTAGGCCGGCCACTCCTGGGAGGGTTCACCACTGTTCCATGTTTTTTTGCCATTTGTGGATAACAGCTCTCACTGTGGTTCGCTGGAGTCCCACAGGTCCCACCTCTTCCAGACTGAGAGATCTGAATTATTTCATTTCTCATTTGTTCCTGAATTTCCTTGGATTGTGGCGTGATGACTGGCTTTTGAGGATCTTCTAGTCTGCTCCACATTGTCAGGAAGGTCCTATTTAAGTGGGTTTGGATTTTTCCCCTTAATAAAGAAAACCTTGATTTTGAAAGTGCATTTTGTATTTACCTGTTTTATCTTTGTCTAATATTTAAATTTGTTTTATGATCTGAAAACTTTAAGTGGGACAAACATAAATAGGAAGTTAGGAAGAGGGCAAACACTTTTTACACCACTGTATTAGTGATGGGCAGGAGTGCAAAACACTATTGGATGATTTTGTGGAGTGGACTGGGAGGAATCACAAAGAAGCTAATATGCGAGCTAACATTTCTCATCTGATATGTCATATTTAGATCCTGGTATTTCAATAACTCATTAGCACCCCATTAAGATCCTCCCATGGCTCTCTCCTTGTTCATTTAGACAGAAGATTAAAAACAACTACCCAGTAGGTCTTTGGAGTTACCTTGCATTGGGTGTTAAGCTGCGAAGCACATGTGTGAGGGAGGACAGAGCCAGAGCGCCAGTCTGCTGCACCAGGAGGGAGTTTTCATACGATGTCTCCTCCGAGTACTGCTGGAACGTCACACATTCCCACCACAGCCAGTTGAACTGGCTCTGCTTCAACTGGTCCCACACTGAAAACAAGCAGGATGTATTCAGGATAGATTTCAACAGAATTACCACCTCAGTGCAGACTATTATGAACACCCACCCAGTGGAGCATTGATGTGGTCTAAAGAAGCCACCATGTGCAAGTTTGGCAGGGATGCCAGCTGCCCCAGTGCACTCTGGGTCTTCTCTCCTCGCAGCGTGGGTCCGTCTATATTATGGATGAGCAGGTACACGTGCAGATCTGGGCCTGTGAGGACATCAGTGTAAAACATGCGGTACAACCACACATGCTTGGGATGCACAGGAGTTTGATGGGCTTACTGTCTTTTAAGGTCTGGGAGATAAACTGGATCTGGTCCGAGGGGGTTCGGAAAGTTCCCTGGTGATCCAGAACCTCACACGTCAGCGCGTTTAATATCTGTGAGAATTTAATTTTCATGATCAGGGATATTTATTTTATTATGCAATTTATGCAAAATATTTTCATGTGTGTGTGTATACTGACTGATTTAAGAGTAATGGAAGGGAAAAATCCATTAACCACAAGGTGAATTTCTTGCGACAGATGAGACTCCCTGAAGTCTTCCAGCAGAGCTTTTTTGCTTCCCAGACCGTAGACCAGCACGCTGAATCCCAGCCTACACACAGACCGGCACAGACACTTTGTACTGCTCTTAAAACACCAGAAAATGCACACAACTACGTTGCAACCTCACTTACTGTAACTGTAACATCCATTTGCTAAAGTGGATTCTGTGTTTGTCGTGCAGCTGCTGGATCTCTTTTGAGTAGCAGGATTGTTTTCCCTCCAGAAGTCGGACCAACGTTTCCTACAAAAACAAAAATAAAGATAAATTCACACTAAAACTATTAGGAAAGCAGCTCATTTACAATGTTTCAAAATGCAGTTAAAAACAAACCCTGTCAAGTTTAGGGGTGTTCAAACGCTCCAGAGTTCGGTCTGACGTCAACACTTTCGAGCTGCCGTGAGCTTCGAAGTACTCCTCAACCATACTGGGCTGGTTCTGAGGTTCAGGCGTGCTCTTGCTCTTCTTGGCAGGAGTCTTGTAGAGAGCTGCTGATAAACCTTTACTGGGTGTTCTCGGGGTGGTCACGTTCTCTTTATCCTCTTTCTTTCCTTTCTGCTCTTCCTCCAGCCCATCTTCATCCTCCTCCTCACCCGAGTCAGAGGGTGAAAGCTCGCTGTCACTGTCTGACCGCAAGCTTGGAGCTAAAAAAAACAAACAAACAAACAAAACATTTAGATTAGAGGAAAGGTGAAATTTCACTTAGAATGAATTGAATTATTCCCAGTCAGACTCACTTGCTATTCTCTTCCTGAGCCTGTGTGGTGTTGTAGAGACAAACTGGACCTTTTTGCTCTGCTGTTAAGTAAAAATAAAATAAAATTCTTAAGTTGGCACCAGAGGTTGCTGGCTTTGGACTTTAAGAAGTTTAAAGGTTTCTATGGTCTCACCTTCTGTGGTGTTCTACTTTCACCTCTAAGGTCTGAAATAGAAGAAAAGAAAATACTTAACTGTGAGAAAATGAGCAAAAAGATGAGTATACGGAAAAGATGATGAACATTTATTGTACTCACTCCGCCCCGTTCGACTGGGGGTTGAGGGTTCAACGTTTGGGGTCGCGCTGAAGCTCACGCTTTTTCCAGGAGTCCGAGCCAGCTCACTTGCTGTTTATGAAAAGTGTGCAACACAAAATGAGCATATACGGTGTCTAAAGAAAGAACTGGAAGGAGATGTATAATATGCAAATGTTTTTTTGATCTATGTGAGAAGACAATGGAGGCTCCCACCGGTTTGGGCCATGCTGTGGCTGCGTTTGACTTTCTGAAAGGTAAAGATGGAGGATCCAGCCACTCTTGACAAGCCATCTTCATCTTCTGTAAATCCAAGAGAAAACTGGTCATTTTAAAATGAATTTAAAAAAGAAAGAAAGAAAGAAAAAGGCCTCAGATATTTTTCATGCATTTATACGAAGCTAAAATTTCACAGCATTATGAATGTTCAAATTTCCCACCAAAAATTATATGCCTATATGCCAGTATTGATAAGCATATAATATGTCAATATCAGCGATATAGTCCATCTTACAAACACACTTAATGTGTGCAATGGAGTGAAACTGAGGTGTACAGAAAGTCTCCTGCCATAATCATAAGTACCTCTGTGACAGGAATATTTTTTACAAGGCTTTTGTAGGGATTTGAGCTAACTATATGCAGTCTCTGTCACTAAACTGAATTTCAGCTGGTGAACCAGCACTTGCTAAATTCCACATTTGTACTTTGCCTGACTGTGTAGACGTAGAAAATCAGCCAACGTCTGTCTGCATTTTCCCAAACGTATTTGGGTAAATCTACAAAGAGCAGTAAAGAGCTGAGTCAGCAGCATCGTCAGCTGATCACGGTCTGTCTGCAAAGAAAACAAACCTCCCGGTGAAGAAAGTCATTACCCCTGCTCAGCACTCACCTTCTGCGTTATCTGTTCCAAAAGCTTGGACATAACCCTGCTCATCGTGGACTCCATTTTCATCTCCATCATGTTCCGCATCCTCTCTGCATCCCCGTCGTCCAGCCGGGCTCTTAAACTTTACCATCTTCTGAACGGACCCGGCGATGCTCTGCGCAACTTATGGAGGTACGCACAGTACAGAAAGCAGAGTCAGAGAGACACAGAAGTGCTCGTAAACTAACATTTCTACAGTAGCAGAGCATCCATACCCTCCTGCTTGTCCACGATGTGCTCCAGGACATCGCCATCCCCGATGAACTTCACCTCCAGCACACTCATGACTAAAGATAACAACGACAACCAGCACGACTTTAGTTAGTTGCTCGTAACACTACAACATATAATTTGCTTTTCAGAGGTGTAGATGCTAACGCAGGTTTTCAGTCGGTGCGTTTCTATTCACGAACAGTGAAGGGCGGCCATTCTTCTCAAACAGCGAGAAGCAGCCCTGCTTCAACCAGCGGCCACACGCCGAAAGTCCAAATAAAAGTGGGAAATAAAAACAGAAACGCGTCTAAAGCGACACAACTTACTGTACAGCGTCAGTACCGCCACATGAAGATGTAAACACAACTTTCACACAGTGACAGCAAGGCAGTGTGCTGCTGGGACAGGTTTCCGCGCCATCCCGCTGAAGTTTTTAAACCACGTGACAAGTGAAAGGTCATTCAGTGGCCAACTGGAACGCTGCTTCCAGCTAAAACCACATTTCCCAAAATGCACTTCGAACATCAGCTCAGTCTGTGCGGCTAAAACCCTACAGGGGAAGGGTTTTTACCGACTGATTAATTATTATATTTTCAATAAGTAATGTAGGTTACTATTAATGCGAATGATGTATTTTCTGTAATATTTAAAAAAAATAACATTTATCACCAAGATATTTTTTACGTGTCCGTTCAAACGCTGGCACTTATTTATTCATAGATTACAGAAAAATAGAAGATTAAAGGGGACCAAGAAAATCTTTAATTTGATATAAAAAATAAATCACAAAAGTTTGCAGTTGTATATGAATAAAAAGGTCATTCATAAACATTTATTAGCATTGGTATTAACAGCTGATAGCACAAGTGATATGACTTTCTATTAAGTCATGACTAGCTAGGTCTCCTTGCAGGCAGTGAAAAACAGGTGCAGAACACAAAAATTAATTTTAAAGACATAACATTAGTGGAACATGGTTTCTGTTACAGTATGAAACTTCTGAAGCCCACAGTAAGAATATTTTCATTAATTATATGTTTTACCATCAAGATGGCACATCTCACTAACAAAGAAGGAATCGCTGTATGTGTTTCTAATGTGTAAATAATTTGGAATGAGTCTCTATATATCTCATCTGTCCCAAAGAGACAAGAAGGGGGAGACATCGTCCAGCTCTTCACCACCCGCGAGTGGGCGTCCACTTCCCTACCAGACGACCCTTGGAGTGTACATGGTACACAGGATGCATCGCTGCTGTTGCACATGACTGCAGAAAAAAAGACATTGTCTGACAACAGGAAAATGTACAATAAAACTGATGTGTCAATAAGATGTACTATAAATCATTCAGTACTAACATGGTAGGGAATCAGTGTGAGCAGAGAGCCCAGGGGGTATTTGCTGTAGTCCAGTTGTCCTGAGATGGGCTCCACTCGTCCATGCTCCTGGGTCATAGACAACAACCTGGAGGGACACGCCAGTCACATTTAACATTGGTACTGAGAGTAAAAGAGAAAAAAGATACTAAAATAGACTGAGATTTTTTTTTTTAAAGCATTACTTGAGGTTTGGATGCCCCTCGATCACAGCGTATCCAGTGGGAAGTTTTCCAGCTCCGTCCAAACTGAGAGAGACAAGCAAGAGTAGGTGAAAGGTTAAGTTACACGGTTGTTCCAAAACAGAGCTTACACTGATGATAGCAGTGATGAGTAAAACAAAAAACAGAACTTAGGGGATAGGTATTAGCTCCCATTGAATGAAGTTGAACCCACCTGATTCCAGCCCATCCACAGTCAATCAGGAGCTGGTTCCTGTGTGGACAGTGACCGATGACTCTTGTGAGAACCCTCACAGCCACGTCCTCCAGACAGCATGAGCCAATCATAGACTGCTGCACATCTGCATGCCACAAACATGCATTTAAAAGAAATTGTAATTTAAAGGCCCTTTTGAAAAATATATTTTAAGTGTGACATGTCTCCCGACTATTCCTCAGCTCAAAATACCAATAAGGTCATTTATCCTGCCATACCTATAGACTGTTTAATAAACCTCTGCTCCAAACAGGCTGTTTCAGCGCCTGTAGCTTTAAACATTGTCGGGTCCCGAAGTCAACTAGAAACATGTCGGGCAAGTAGACAAAACTACGAGGCAGCTATGTGTCATGACCTTAAGAGGACAGTACTGTCGGGGACTGTTTTTATAGGGCAAAGGGCTCTTTTGATTCTACGCTTCCCATCTGATGTGAAGTCAAAGGGCATGGTCTTTGTCATGTTTACTGAGTCACGCTGGGAATATTGAATATACACAACAAATAACGAAAAAGTGGATTTTACACGTCACCTTTAAACTAGGAAACAGTGGGTCTATGTGTACACACCATAGAAGACGTAGTTTCCTGGGTGGACCTCGCTCAGCTGCGCCATGTCTTTGACTGGATGGCTACAGGAAGGGGTGGAGCCAATGCTGGACTTACAGGTGATGCCACCAGCCCTCAGTCTGACACAAAAAAAAAAATCCCAAAACACACAAACAAAAAACCAGTTGAAAGTTAATGCAGAATTATTCTCCCAGATGGCTCCAAAAGAGAGTCAATCACACCCATGAGAAAATGCTCAAATTTAGAGCCGAAACATGTTTACAGTCTGGTGCAAAACATGGGATACATCATTTTTAGATATGATGTATGATTTATTTGTTGCTTCTGGAAACAAAGCTGCGTGACTCAATACAAGAAACCTGTGGGCTGTGAAACCAAAACAAAGATGTTAAAACAGCTCATAAAAACTAATTTTCAAGAGTATGAGCAACAGCTGTTATGTCGTGTGCGTTCTTAAATAGCCAGTGAGATAAAATTATTGATTAGAGCAGCTTTAATGAGTCAGTGTATTTTTTTAAGCTTTCAGCTTACTTTTCCATGAACTGCAGAGTCAGTTTGGTGGTTTCCTGGGCAACAGCCTGTATTTGCTCAACTCCTGTACAGTAATAGGTATTCCCACAGTGGGCGTACACTCCTGTAAGTTCCACGCCCTCCGTCTTAGCGATGGCTTCAGCCAGTTTGAGCGCTCCTGGCTCCGAGTGCAGGACGCCAGCTATGACAATGAGCCGACACATGATCAATCCTCGTGTTAACAGAGAAGTGAAGTGTAGCTCAGGCACTTATGATTAAATCTATTGCGGTTTCCCTGCACGTTTACCTCTCCCATTGCCACAGTCGAGTTTGAGCCAGACGTGCCACTGCCGGCCATCTTTCAGGGGTCTTTTTCGGAGCTGCTCCAAAGCATCAGGATGGTCCAATAAAATCTGGAAGAGATCCAGTCTCTCTGACAGGGCTGCACAACGCTCTACCTAAAGACACACAGAGACATACATTAAAAATGGCACAGAGAGCACAGCTGGGACATTAACAACTAACAAATATAAAAGTGATGAGAAATTATGTCAAAGTAATGGCATAGAACTGGAGCTATTTTACATGCAAGTGCTATGGCGATATACATGTATCATATATTTACATATATGTATTGTTGCTAGTGATAATATTACTAAATATGATTCATACATTTTCAGCAGGCTCAGTTATTAATAATATATTTTTTCCATTTCTAATGTTTTACAGCTTTTATGATTTCACAGAATATAAAACAAGGACACATTTAAAGTGTGAGCTGAGAGAACCTTATCAAAGGGAATAGAGTAGGCATAGAGGATGTCATCATATCCATGGTCAGCATAGAAACAGGCCTCTGCCAGGGTGGAAACCACTATGCACCTCTGTGATCCACCCGTCATAATGTCAGCACACTCACTAGACACACACAGAGACCTCATCAGAATCCTGTATACGCAGCAAGTCTGTAAGCATGTGCTGTGTGCGTGTCTATGCATGAGCGTATGAATCCATACAGAGTTTTGTGGGTCTTCATGTGTGGACGAAGCTGGACTCCCAGTTTCTGGCAGCGCTCGATCATCCTCTGGGCATTCCTCTTCGCTTTGTCCACGTCCACCACAAAAGCAGGAGTACACAGGGCTGAGAGAGGATCTCCCTCCATACTGGCAGCACTGGAGTGCACACACACACACACACACACACACACACACACACACACACACACACACACACAAAGCACTTCAGATATTTCCCATGCAATTAAATTCTATTGCATGATTGGCTCAACCAGCATATTTCAATAGTTATATTTATAAGTGTCTGCTATACATGCACGAATCAGCAAGTAAACTTCATTACACTTGGGTGTAGTTTTGCAACGTCTCTGATTATGTAATGCAGCGCACTTTGAACTTTGACAACACTAACTTAAACTTAAACACTAACTTTACAAATGCACTGCAACTCATCAAATCGTATGTGATCCAATTCACTCTTTAAGCAGTTTTTTATTCCTCCTCTTTTTGGTACTATAAAGACCTTCCGATAATATTATCGTGCATCATAACGATAGATAAATTAAAATCATACTGCTTTCGAATCTGCATAATAGCGTTTGTGAAACAGTGAGGGAACCACCAGCACATTAACAAGCATCGGAAACAACAACAATAACAACAAAAATGCAGACAAATGCAGCACAAACCACAGTTTACCTTTTCAAAACAGCGAATTTGTTTTTTCTATGGAAGTTCCGATCACATTACTACGGTGTCCTCGAGGAGTCAAAAATAATGAAAAAAGTACAATCAGGGAGAACCTTTTGCAAATCATAAAATAAATCATAGAAAAAACATCTAATCTAGTAGCATAGTAGCATATAATACAGTAGCAGGAACAGAGCAGGAGGGAAATAGAGAGATAGCGAGCCAGGGACAACAACAAGAGACAACATCGTCACGTTAGAAAGGTATAGTCATCATCCACAACTATTTTCAGTTGCGGATGATAAAGGATTCAGAAAGTTTATCCATGCAGTGAATCCCATGTTTGCGATTCCAAGCAGGAAAACACTCTCCCAAAAATCATCCCAGACCTATATGACAGAGAATGTGCATCTTCTTCTTGTTTTGCATATTTTAATTTATGTTTTATTGTGCTGTGGTTTGCAGTGTTTTGTGTTGTTTCACTTGAAAATTTGTTTAAAAGGAAAAAGCAGAAAATTTAAAAGGTTAAAAGTTGAAATGTAAATTTTTTTTTGTATTTTATAATTTATTTATTAGATTTTATGTGGAGTGAATAAATAAAAGTATACTTATGGTGGCCCCTAGAGACAAAGCACTTACAAACTCCAAAACACAATGGAAATGCTCCAGGATCATAGTGGCTACACAAGCCAGGAAGTACTAACGACCAGATTTGGTGTGGTAGTAACAGGTAAATGGACTTTTTTTTTTTTAATCATTTGAATATATATGAGTGTTTGTGTATAAATACACAAACAATACACATATGTTTCAATTGTGTAATTTAAGGTAGCTCTGTTTTGAAAGTTCAGTTAATGCAAGCAATGTGTTTTGGAGTCTAAGGTCTGTTAATGGCTGCATCAAAGCATTTTTTTGTTTTTGATGCAAGCTACCCAGAGTCATGCGCCCAGCTTGGGAATTCCTTCACACTGTCATCTATCCCAGGAACAGATGAATCCCAGGAAATGAACCAAATATGATCAGATGAATGAGGGCTCATTTAGCTATGATGGAAGTGTAAAATGTTGCTCATAAAGGTGCATGAAATGATCTTAGAGGGAGATTCCCTCTTGCCACTTTTCCAAAGTGTTGATGTATGTGCTGAGATAATCATCAATTCATCAGTTTTTTAAAGTTAAGATTTTTTTAAATGTGATTTAAACCCACACCAAATAGTTTTAAAATCCTTTGTTTAAAGTTAGAATGTGAAGCGACCCCCCCACTGCGTTGTTATCGGATTTCCATGATGGCTGGTGAGCTATGCTAATTTAAATGGCACACGGCTATCAGAATGGTCACGTGTCTGTCTTATTAACGAACATTACTGGTGATCACGCGCGGTGAGTTACAGCCAGCAAGGAGTCAGGCAGTTTTTGTGTGCATGTCTGTGCACGTGGACATTTTTATAGCTTTGTTTTGTCTTCACAGAGTCGTTTTATCATTCATCCAGCGCACCACCCACCCTTTTTATTTATTTATTTATTTATTCTTTAGCTTTTTTAAATTCTGATGGAAATAAAGCATTTGGCAGTTTCCCACAACTGCTTTTACTTTGAAAGCTGGGCCCAGAAGTATTATTTTATCCTGCAGTAATCCACAGGTCACATCGCTGCTTGGTGCCAGAATAATTATGCCGATGCACTAACCAAAAATGAAACTCAATGCTTTACAATCCCGTTGCCTCCATATATGAAAACAGCCCTTTAAGGTTAAATATTCAAATCTCAGACACGGATTCCCTGTCAGAATAAATATTTCAAGCTTTCTGTTAACCTGTCACCAAATTTACATTTTGAACATTTGATTTTCAGTATGATTGTTCAAATCTATAGATTTTGCATCTCTATCATAGATAGCTTGGCCAATAAAGGCCTGAAACTGTTCCCCAAGTTTGGGGGTATTTGTTTATGCACATCTCTCTTACGGTCGCACCAACGGATTTCCATCAGGTTAAGGTCTGAACTTTATCATTGCATTGAGCTTCTGGAATACTCTTCCCCTGTCAGTGAGGGAAAGTGCAAGTCTCCCTATCTTTAAGAGTCACTTAAAAGGGTGGCTGAGGCACACGCAAACATGTGATCATGTTTAATTAATCATGCTTTATGTTGGACGTGAAAAAGAGTTAGTGTATTACAAAAAGGGAAACAACTATTAGTGTAATGGGTCAGTGCAATATCAGGACAGTCAGGGCATGTGTGGGGTTTGTGCAATATAACTGATGTGTTTCCGTTATTGTTATCTGTATTGTCCTCTGTTTTCCACTCTTCTTGTCATTGTTTGTTCTAATTTAATGTGATCACTGTTTTTGTCCTGTTATTGTTGTCTCTGTATGTTTTTTACTAATTTGTGTGTAACACCAACCTGCCAGAGGGTCTGCAGATGGAAATTAGCCCAAGGCTATAATCTGTATTAAACTGATGAGAAGCCGTGTTCACCCCAGAAAGCTCCCAGAAATTTGGGCAAATGTCTGCTGTGAAATTTTTAGCCAAACCAAATTGCAGGTCAGTTTCAAGCTGAAAATTATGCAAGTAGTCCAAACCGTTCCTGAGATGCAGAAATGTTTTCACATACACAAAATTCAACGATTGTGCCTCCAAACAAATTACACTTACAAATGCTTGTACCACAAACGATGAAAACAGTAACTGCAAAGTTGAGACTGAAAAGTGTTACAGTTAAAGTGATAATGTGACAGCTAGCCATTCAGCTGACTCATTGGTGACTGTAATAAATGCAGGTTTCGTTATAGAAGAATATCAAGGAGAAGACAGATGGCAGGGAGTCAGAAACGGGGGATGAAAGTGCAAGATGTTGAGGACAACTTATGAGCCCAGGCGTCAGGTGTGAACAACAACAATAACTGGGCTGTATTTAGGTGTAGAGATCACATGACCATCAAAGAGCAGTGTAAGAATGAGAGAAGATTAACAGGGGAGCAGAAAAAGAGGTTTATGGACACAAACTGGGAGAGGTGGCACGCTCAGCACACTAGACATTTCTCAGGAGGGTTGAGGACCCTTTTGTGTGAGCGAGGCTTGGGTCCCAGGCGGGGCTCCTGGTTCTTCAGGGATGTGTCATCAGGAAATGAGGAAGGCGTGGGCTCAGGCTCTGAGGGTGCCGAGACAGCAGCGGCAGTGGCAGCGGTTGGCTCTTCCTTGGCTGGTGCATCGGCTAGGGGTGCTGTTTGTCTTTTGCCACAGGCTGGCTGGCTTTGGCTTCGTGAACTTGAGGAACTGAAACAAACACGCTGACACGTGATGTCAAATTGGACACAGCCATCGTGACCTCATCCCCTGGTTATTGCACTCTGTGTTGTGTGTAGTGTGATGGACACCACCATGTTGATTTTTTGGACCCAGAGGTGATCATAATTAGGTGGACCAACCAGCAACATATTTGGGCCTGCAGGCACTGCACCTGCCCAAAGTCAAGTCCAAGCCTACAAAAGATTTAGTCTTTAGAGTCTTTAGTTAATAACATTTGAAATGATGAAGGCACTTGAAAAGAAACACAAAATTAGCTGCTCTTTTCAGAAAAATACAAAAAACTTTTTGTGAGGGCACAAAACCCTGTTTACTCTTTCCCTCCACACTACAGTACAGCTTACTTACTAGACCATTGCTATTGCCTAAGTTAAAGGCATTCATGAATATCTGGATAACATGAGGAACTTCCATTGGACAGAGACCTTCCATGTTTTCTGAGAAGTACTCACGAAGCTGCAAATATCTGTAAAAATCATTTTTATCCAAACCATGTTTCTGACACAAGTCATCAAAACTACACTAATGCAACCCCTTGATAATTAAACATATGGAGATAATACCTTATGTCTTATAATGGTGTCTTAAAACCAGGATCATAGGCAGCCCACCTTAATAATTTTATCTCCTTTTGCATTTGCAATCATTCAGCATTTTCACCCACTGACTTACTGTTTTGGCTGTGTATTTCTCTGGCTGTGTATTTTAGGGATTTCCCCCTCTTTTCTAATCAGCCAAGTACTGATTGTAATGTGTGCTCATTGAGGATAATTCTATTGTCTTCTATTGGAATTACACCACTGCACCAAGGGTCATAGATGGGCTGCTAAAAAGTAGTCCTTTATGGGAGGGTTGCAACAGGATCGGCTTCTGATGTAAAAACTTTGAAAGCCCTTTGTAACTATAAGAAACAGCCCAAACTACATTATTGGTAAAAAGGCATTACACTGTTATTGTGACAGCCATTCTACTGTTACAGTTGCTAACCAACTGCAAATATGAAAAACAAAAGAAATGGAAGAAATAATTAAGCTACTCCTAAAAACTCTTATCATACATGGTCAGTCTATTTGCATCAAGTCAAGGCTCGGGAAAGCGAAACCACTCAATACCTTTCAAAAAGATCTGACTACCTCTACTAAAATGTAAACATTGTCCCAAAAGAATAAAAAATCTGACAGCTGATAATGTCCATACTTCTGCTAACCCTTCTTATACACCCCTCTCTTTGGTGTCTATAGGATATGGATGTAAATGTTGCTGGTGTGGTCTATACATTTTATTTTTTAAATCCACATGGTTGCTAGAGAAGCTGACCCTGTCTTTTAATGTCTCACCTGCTCTGGGTGAATGGGGGAAAAAATACAACCCGCTGTTAGTTACGGAGAGTTATGAGCATGAAAGCTTCCTGTTCTGCAGAGTGTCAGTCTGGCTAAGCAGTTTGTTTGTGAGTCAAAGCTGTCCTTCTTTTATACAGGCCTTTATAATTAAAATACATAAAGAAAAATACACAGCAAATGAGCAAAATATATTTTCCTTTACAATATAAAGAACTAGTTTATTGGTTTGAATCATTATCCAGCAGTTCCAGCAGGAGGCAAGCTGACTAACAGTTACTGCGTAAAACCGAGGAAAGTCACTGGTGTCAAAGAAATTACAAACAGGCTGGCAGACACAACAGACAGTGCTGGGATCACAATATCAGGCTTTATTTGGACGTCAGGTTTACAGATTTGGTTCATTTAGGCTTGCGTGTTAATCAGTGTGCAATTATCTACTGAATATGCGTTTGTGCGTGTAATTTGTGTTTGAAACATGTCTACATGTTTTTATGCCCTGATCAATCTACAATTACAGCATAACATGAAGTAAAAAACACATTCAATACCAAATAAAATGGCTTTGTCCTTGTTTTTCTACTTTAGCACCTTTTAAGTAAATACTGACTTCCTGGAAAAAAGGACTGTGTGTGTGCACACGTCTGTGAGAGAAGGAGGAAAAATGTGTTTCGGCAAACCAAAAATGAATACAAAATAAAGCCTACTGATAAAGTGGTACACATTCAGAAATCACGTACCTCTCCTTTGGGAGGTCTTTGGCTGAAAATATAGATTTGAGATTAAAAGAACAACTGATACAAATGATACTGCATGTCTTTGTGTGTGTGTGTGTGTGTGTGTGTGTGCGTGTGTGTTGGTCCTGCATAGACTGCTTTTGCTTTTGGTAAATTAATTTTCTCCCATAATGACAGGATATGTAGCCCCCTCAGTGCCTTCCATCCAGTAATGATAGTGACCACAGAGGTGTGGTCTGTGAGGGTGTGTTTACATGTACGCTGAAGGAGCTGGTCCTTCTTTCCTCCCATGAATTCTCGTTCTAGCTTTACAGTTCCTTTCTAGCATATCCAGCGGATGAAGCGCTCAAAGAAGGCCGGCTTGTTCAGCATGGTGTAATCGTCTCCCCTAAAGATGGCTGACGTGTCTCCGAGCGCCAACTTCTTTAGCACCTCCTCATCAGTGTCGCTTCCCATGGCGATCACCGTGGGAACGCCTTCCGCTCTCTTCATGGCGCTCACACCTTCATCCAGCTGCTCTCTGGCTGTGATGCCATCAGTGATGAACACGAAGGCCACCTCAGCGTTGCGGCGTGACAAGCGACTGTTGCCCTACAAACACAACATAAAACAAATAATAAAGTCGCGTATCATTTGAGCATTTTTTGCTCCATACTTGCGACATTAGTGATGCCAGAAGATTGTCAGTCAATCAGTGAAAACTCCAGGGAGTCAAAAAGACAACCACTAGGACTGCAAAATAAAACAACACACCAAAATGCCAAAAACTGCAGTACCTCATCTGGCCACATGAGGCAGGCTCTAAAAGTGAGTCAATCCCCACAGACTCCCTTGTTAAAATGCTGAGCTTTACAACAGAGTTAACAATGCTACAACAGAGTAAAAAACAGTTTTGATCTCTCAAGCTGACTTCACTGACTTCATCCTTCAAAGTCTCTGTGTTTAGGTTAATTTTTAAGTAACACAACAATTTAGACATTAAGCACCTTCAGCCATTTACAGTTAGAAGCGGGTGTTGGCTAGCACACAAGCTGCGTGTCACCTCAAACAGCTGGAGGGAGTGGTCTGGACTTCTCAAATGAAAAAAAAGTAAGATGTGTATATTTGTTATACCTTAAACACCAGATTGTTGACAGCATAGATGATAGCGCTGCCCAAAGCAGAGGAAGAATCCATGTAGGTGACGCCTGCTAGTGAATCGGAGATCACTGTGAGGTTATGCGTCAGTGCGAACTCCACCCTCTGCTCCGAGGGGCTGCCGTACTGTAACAAAGCCAGGCGGGAATTCCTATCGTCATTTTCGCCGGTAGCCAGGACGAGACGGCGAGCCACATTCTCAATGAACTCTTTGGCCCTGCGGTGGTTCTCCAGCCCCATCCTCTCAGAACCATCCAGGAGGAACACCATATCCACTGGCCGCTGAACACAAGCAGCCACAGCAGGCTCTGGAACAGACACACATACATACATAGCAGGGTGTTCGGTGAGCTACAGCTGGAAAACAGATGCTCAAGAGTCAAAGCCCGCAACAACAACAACAAAAATATATATACACATATTAACAACAACATGCTGTAATTCCATGCATGCCAGCTGCAGTCCGGCTCTTTCAGTATTTCTTTGAGTAGCCTTCCCAGATTCTGACCGGCCTTGTCAATAAAGCACTGTTTTAGTTTGCTCGTTGAGTTTATTCTCTTTAGACATTAAAATAAAAATTATATATGAATGTATCCCATTTTACAGGAAACAAAATGAACAACGTGAACAATGTTCACATCAGCAAGTTGCAGTCACAGAGCTAAAACAATAACATGACATTGGATTGAAGCCACTCTGTGGTCCTTTTCTTCAAGTCATCCTACTTTGCAAGCCAAGCTACATGCAAAAAAAATCCCCCCGAAAAACATGCACCAGTCAAGGGCACATCATACAATAGTTCCCTCACAGTCGGTGCCAATTCATTTAACCAAACATTAACATACACCATCCTCTGACTCACATACAGTATGCTGTGAATTGTGTAAAACCAGATATTTTCCACATGTAACAGCCTTTCACCGACGTGATTCATTCACAGGGGAAAAAAAACATAAAGGCTGTAACCATGGATACGTGCAAAACAGCAAAAAAAAACTGTCATCGGAGTGATTCACAGTGAAAATGAGGCTCCATCAACTGTAACCGAATAACAAGAACGGCTCTGTAGACAAATCTGCCTCCAACAAATGCATGACATTCATTTTCCATTTCAATTGAAAATGTTCTGAAATACGTGATCTGTACATATTACTAACAGACATACTCAGGATTACCGTGCTATATCCATAAATGTTTATATTTATATTTATATTCTGAGGCCAGAAGGGATCATGAATCCACATTTTGACTGAAGTCAATTCACACAAAGGGTTCTCTGAAAGCTTAGTAAAAGACCAGCTTCATATCATGCAGTTCAGCCCAGGTGTATATTTCACCTGCATAGTTTAAACAATAAAACAATGCCCACAGTTTGAATAAATTCTATTCTTTGTCCAGCAGTAAGCTTATTAGTCAATGGCATCCATAATGGCGAGGTAGCATGGTTAGCATATTAGCATTAGCAAAGTCCTATGGCTTTCGTTGGGTCCCCCATAATGTCCCCATAGACATATTTGAAGGAGTTGATGAACAGCTGGGTCCACTGCTGCCTGTCCGCTCCTTGGGCGAGTTTGGCTCTCTGGGCTGTGTACGCCATGGTCGCCACACCAATCCCATACTGTTGCTCGCTCAGGCCGTTCAGCAGGCTGGTCACACCCTCCAAAGAGGTGGGGACCAATGAGGGGCTGCCTTCCTCGGCTAGTGGCTTCCAGGGGTGTGGGGCTTGCCCCACAGAGATGCCCCCTCCTGCAACGAGTGGGCGGAATAACATTGTGGGCGTGGTCCCACAAACACGAGGCACCAACAGAGCCAACTGAGATGTCGGAGGTACACTGAGTTGCTTGAAAATTCTTAGATTGAGCCAAAAAATGTAATCGCACCAATACAAAGGAGGTGTAATGATCTCTACTGACCTACTGCTCGCACGGTTTAACAAATTGCAACCAAATCCTAATGCAGTCTAACGGGGCAGTATGCTTCAAAAAGAAGGCAAATCTATTGGTATTTAAGTTGTAAATGGCCACCACTGAAGTGAAATGCAGGGCGATTTGTATAAATAGGTAAAAGTACCTTGATGGAAGAACTTTCAATAAGGCAAAACAAAAAGTAACTTAATTTGAAGCGTAGTATAAATGTTACAGGAATAAGTGAAGCTACAACAGGACACTTAGACTTATACAAAAAATCCTACCTGATTTACAAGGCAGATCAGGGCACACGATGAAAGGATCTAAAACAAAGATAGTGAATATGTCAAACCATGAAGAACAAAACAAGATGGTTAGTCCACTACATGCTGCACATAATGAATATTTCTGTGTATTTACCTGGGCAGAGCACGGTCTCGATCTTGTCAATGAACTCCTCTGCCACTAGGTCTGCAAAGCGTCTCATTCCCATTACTTTACCATCCCTCTGGCAGGCGATGCTCTTCAGACTCTCATTCTCCTCGATCTGCTCAAACATGTCTCCGATACCAATGGCGCTCACGTCAACGTTGGGATCTCTACTCACACGCATTGGTTCACACAAACACAATCGATGAGATAAAAATGATCCTTTTCACAAAAAATGAATCTCAAACCACAGCCCCAGTAGCACCTGCAGAGGTAGGTGAGCAAATTGTCGTCATCTCTGGGGTCAAAGCGTCCGTCGGTGATGACGACGACAGTGACGTTGGCTTTCGCTCTGCGGCTGTCCCTGATCAGGTTGTCGTAGGCGTACTTCAGAGCAGACGGCGTGAACGTACCTCCTGCGATCCACTCCAAACGCTTTACTGCATCCTGAGCGATGGAGACGACAGTATGAGAGTTGTTTGCTGCGTATTATGTCACATCACCACCATTATTTTTACAAAGGCGCTTCATGTCTGACTACGGCCTTGTTCTATAAAAACAATTATGGTAATATGTGCTGAGATGAAATTATAGGCTTGCAGATCAGAAAGGCACTATCCCTAAATTATACCCTGTTTTATTATCTTTTTCACTCTTAGTGGAACCATAAATTACAAAATGAACACTCTGTATTATTAAATAGGACTTAAAACTAGCACATGGGACCATGAATTTGACAGTGAAGTGATTTTCACGGCTATGAGTCAATAGATAAGTGGATATATTTTCCCATAAACTTTCATAGAGTCAGATTTGTTTTTGCAACCAGATGAGTCGCCCCCTTCTGGCCATTAGAAAGAATGCAGGTTTAAGGTACTGCTGTGTTGACATCACTGTTCAGATTCAGAAGTTATTTCCATTTTTTTCAGACACACCCTAATGTAATAAAATAGGATAAAGTTTGCACTGACCACATTCAAGTTCAAATTTAAACTTGTTTACCAAATGTAATCAGCAATTGTAACAAACAATATTTTGAGAGAAGCTGGATTACACTTCTTACATTCTTTCTAATGCCAAGCAGGGGGCAGATCGTCTAAGCCTCAATTGTGAAGAGGTCTGGGAAAATCACTCTGCTTTTTTAAAATTTGATTCATGATGTCTGGAAAACACTTTCTTAACTAGTTTAAAATCTCAGTACTAAGTTTCAAATCTTCCATCCAACGTGTTGTTGGGTTTGTTGATTAAAGCTCTAATGAAAATGAAATAAATGAGGCATATCTCTGGGCGTGGTAGCCTTCTAACTTGCAAATTGCTTCAGTATTAACTTGAAATCCAAGATCTGAGTGTGATCCATCCCTGGCCTGGGACATGTGCTTTTAAAAAACTGAAATAGCACTGGCTAAAATGTAAAACTGAAAGCTTTAAAATGAGAGCCCCCAAGTCAATGGGTGACATCACAGTGGCTGATCAACCTGTTATATGCAGTGTATCATCGTTTTTATTCTTTTCTGATTTGTTTATAATAAGAAAAACATCATATGTGGCCAGACACTTGCTTTATGATGGTGAATTCCATCTTCTGCAGCTCAGACACTACTAAGCAACGTACTCAGAGGAACATGTGCAGACTGATCAGCCTAGTTCATTAAAAAAAACATCTGGTGTAAAGAACAATCTCCTCTCTACTCTAAAAATAAACTGACACATGTGTTTGTGTCCGTCTGTGTGAGACCTTGAAAGCAGCCAATGAATCAATCTTGGGGTCGTTGAGCCGGATGGCCTGGAAGGTTCCACTGTGACTGTACTGAACCACTCCCACCCTAGTGCCTGGAAACAAGCGTGGCTATCTTATTAACAGGTGTAATTGGGAGTTATCTTGTAAAAATGTGAACTTAAAGCCTGACAGCTGTATCTACCTGTGTCTGACAGAGGGTCTTTGGCAAATGATCCCAGTCTGCTGATGGTGTTGATGACAAAGTTCTTCTCCAGGGTGAAGTTGGTGAGACCCACAGACTCTGAGCTGTCGATAACAAACACGATGTCCAGCGGTCCGCAACGTTTCTCACAGTCTAGAGATGAAAACGCAGCACGCTGTGAAGGTCTGACAATCTGACAGAGCACTTTGATGTCATGAATGTTTAGAAAGAGGCAAACAAACTCACCACAGCAGCCACACGTCTCTCTGATGTAGTTCATGACGTCACATTCCTGCAGGAAAAGACAGGAAACATCATTAAATCATCATCATGTGTTTGTGCTGACATAATAAAAGTGTAGTTGGTTGCAATATTCTCACAGTGAGGCCAGGATCCCCCTCAGGGCCAGGATCTCCCTGCAAAAAGACAATGCGAAATATCACACTGCGAATGCAACTACATTATGGATCTGTCTGTTTGTTTTTTGTGTACTCACATCACGCCCAGCTTCTCCTTTTGGGCCTCTTGATCCAGGTTCACCCTGGGACCCTGGCTCGCCCTGTTGGAAGGAAATAAATCACACAGCTTTCCTTTGAGCGAAAGAGAAACTTCAAACTTCATCCGAGGTGCTACTTACTGGTTGTCCTGGAGTTCCTTTAAGTCCAGGTTCACCCTTTTGACCACAGTCACCTCTGGTGCCACGAGGTCCACGCTTACCCTTGTCTCCTCTGTCACCCTGCGTATTATCGGGGAAAATTTCATCACCTGGCCATGTCAGGCAGAAACTATAAGCAGTGTTAACGCATTGATTCTAAGTTACCGGTTCTCCTCTTGATCCCGTATAGCTAAAGCCAGCTCTTCCATTGTCTCCCTGAGTAGCGATAAAACAAAGAGTCAAAACAAGGAACTGCAGCTATGAAGACAGCTACCACAGAAACAAACGTGGAGAGTCTAACCTTTGGTCCGAGGTTTCCAGGCTCTCCTCTAGGTCCAGCATCACCAGGGTCACCTCTGCTGCCCTAAAATACAAGCAGAGTAAATGGAGAGTGGATTAACATATATGTCTTTAAGGGACTTTTAAATATAGTTCTCAAATGTGACTTTTAACCCACGGTTTTTCCTTTCTCTCCTGGTGGGCCTGCTGGTCCCCTAGGTCCTGGCAAGCCAACATCACCCTGTTCAGAACAAAGAAAAGTGCACATGTAACAAACTCAAGTAGATTAAAGAGCTCAAGACTGTATAGTGTTCAATGACAATGAATCAATGAATGTGACACCGCAGTTCATATTACCTTTGCCCCATCGCTTCCTGTTTCACCGGGAAGTCCCCTCTGGCCCTCAGGCCCACTTTCACCCTGAAACACAGTAAAAAACGCCCTTCAGCCTCCCAGTGGTGGAATAATAAAACCGATTTAAGAGACAAATCATTTGAGGATATGCGAATAATTCATCACGTAGGTGATGTAAAAGTTACAAAAGGTCCCAAAAGTTAGTGGGACCTCAGACGATAAGACCAACCACAGCGCTGTCCTGGATGATTTAGTAGAAGTCAGTGTGACATGTAAAAACAAAAAAATATTTACAAAAAAGTCTTGTAAAAATCTTGGAGCCTTTACTGACTGATTGGACTGTCATTTCTGAGGAAACTCTGTTTTCTTAGTCTATCCTTTTCCTTGTTGGCGCAGGTCAGATGCTTATTTGTAAGCAAAAAAACCTCTCAGTTAAGTTGTTGACTGGTCTAAAAGGCTGATTGGTGAGCCACAGCTGAGGCCAGACAGTTCCAGCGGTCGGCTGCTTCGATCTTACTTTGACCACTCGCATCCTTTGCATACTGACTTTGAGTTTCTTCCTTCTTGATGAAGGCTGGCAGTGTTCAAAGTACAAAACAGCATTCATTTCTTTTGCTTATCTGTTGTTTTGTGTTTTGCATGTGTATGTTGATGAGTTGCTCACCTACTGTAGACCAAACCACCTTTAGCTACAAATAAAGGAACCTGAACCTGACATTTACGATTTGTGTCAGTGTGTACATAAAGACATACCTTCTCTCCCTTAGTGCCTGGAGGCCCTTGTGAACCCTTTGGACCATAGTCTCCTCTTCTACCCTACAAACAAAAAAAGGCATGGCAGCTGTGATGCCACATAAAGACAAAGCTCGCAGGAGAACGACTGTTGGCAAATGAAATAGGTGTTCTCACCTTCTCGCCTCGAACACCCGGGACTCCAGGGGTTCCCTAAAAACACACAACACAGCAATCAGCGCCTTGAAGCAGGTGAATGAGTGTGACTTTGTTATTTATGTGGGGATGCATCTTACAGTGTTTCCTTTCGCTCCAGGAATACCAGGTGATCCAGGACTTCCCCTCTCTCCCTGCAGATGAAACACCAGAGTTTAGTCTATCACCTCCAACACTGATCATACTAATGTGACTTCCATGCTGCTATTCTGTCTGTTCGCTGGTACAGAATTTACCTTTGGTCCACCATCTCCGTCTGGGCCAGGCGAACCAGATCTTCCAGGGCGCCCAGGATCTCCCTAAAGACAATTAAGCAGACTTTCATCACCTCTTGAACAAATTATAGATTTTTTAATTTTATTATTTTTACAGCAGGAGCGACCATCTACCTTGTCTCCATCAGATCCGGGAGGACCACGTTCACCGACATCTCCAGGGTGACCGTCAGGACCCTGCAAACCATCAAAAAACAGACCATAAATAGATAGCATGTAATAATAGTTTTGAATAGTAATCAGTGACGTGACATACCCTGTCGCCTGGGTCTCCTTTGCAGCCTGGAGCGCCGATTCGCCCAATTTTACCCTAAAGACAACGACAAATACATCAGAAAAGCATCCCATGATCAAAAACTGGGAGCGTCATTTCAAAATAAGAGCATTTAAGGAAAGACTGCTTGAGTCCTACCTTCTGCCCATCTGTCCCGTTGCGTCCTGGGATGCCAGCCACACCCTAATGAGAACAAAGAGGAAACAGTTAGATGAGAAAAGCAAATCACCTTCCAGCATTAATGATTATTTAGAGATGACGTTAGATTAGACATACCTTTTTCCCCTGAGTTCCAATCTCTCCCTGTAGTCAGACAAAAGTCAGTAGTCATTTTATGTATAAGAAACACAGACGTTACTTTCATTCATTTTCAAACATCTCCATAGCCCATTCATAGTTGAAAAAATCCAAAAGCCACACCTTCTCGCCTTTTAGACCTGGTTCTCCCTACAGAGACAGGACAAAGAAAACCATGTGTCATTATAAAGCCTAAATCAATGTTAAGAGTTGCACTGATGAAGATGATGGGTAGGCGAAAGTGTGGCTTCTTACTTTGATACCGGGCTGACCGATTGGACCTTCGATACCGGGGTCTCCTGGGCGACCTCTTTCTCCTTTTATTCCTGGCTCGCCATTGTCTCCTTTAGCTCCCTGCAGTCATCAAGTTCAGACGAGAAAACATTTGTGAGGATCAAAGTCACATAGGTGAAAGTGCTCTAAGCATGAGTGTTTGTGTGTGTGTTAAACTCACTTTTTGTCCCCTGTGGCCTTTTGGACCAGGAGGCCCTTTTGTCTCCAGACAGGACACATTGTAACACTGCGGTTCACAAGACACAAGGAGAGACAGTCAGTGAGGATAAAGGAAGGCAGCTCATAAACTGATCCTCTTCTGATTCTCAGGTGTGTCTTACCTCTACATATGCCAGATGTTTCTGTGAAGACAAAGGACACAAAACGTTAGCAGTAGCTGTCAGTAGCTGTGACTGTTTATGCGTGTGTGTTTGGAAGTTACCATTGTCTTGATGATTCGATCAATAGTTGGGGTATCTATCGTGACTCTGTTCTGGCTGAAGTTCACAGCTGCATATTCATTCCTGTAGAGGGACACTGGAGAGCTGGCGATGTCCCTCAGCCCAGTCTCCTCTATGTTATTCGATGCTGCCACAGCAAAGATATGGATGCCCTTGTCACGAGCCTCCTCTGCTGCCACCTTAATACCCCCACATGGGTTTCCAGTCACATGACCATCAGTGATGACAACAGCAAATCGGAGGGCCCTGGGGTATGAGGGTGAGCTCTGTATCTCCTTTGCCATTTCTCTGAGGGCACAATCGATGTAGGTCCCTTTACCCAAATACTCGATTTTCCTCACAGCCTGGAAACATAGAAAATCAGAGGCGTTATCATGAAGGATGAGTTACAAAATTTGTGTTATTTTATGTTATTTACAGCAGAAACATTAAAGGAGAAGCCTGATAGGATGAGGCTTAAAACCTTCCTGTTTTAAATGTTTACAGTTAACGCTGGATCAGGTGACCGTGAATCCTTGCTTAGTTATGCTGCACTCATCCGAGGCTGCTGGGGGCTTCCCATGATGCACTGAATGCTTCTTCTTCATTCACTTCTTTTCCCTCACTATGTGTTTATACACCACTCTGCATTTAATCATTAGTTATTATTATTAGTCGACTCGCTTCCACAATGTGGTTTTTGTCTTGCCTACCTCCCCTCAGCCCCAGACAGGGAGGGCAGACGGCTGTGCTTCCCTGAGCCTGGTACTGCTGGAGATTTCTTCCTGTTAAAAGGGAGTTTTTCCTTCCCAGATGCTTTCTCATGGGGCGGGGGTTCTTTATTGTTATTCTCTGTATTATTGTAGGGTCTTTACCTTACAATATAAAGCACCTTGAGGTAACAGTTGTTTTGATTTGGTGCTAATACATAAAATGAACTTGAGCTGAATTGATCCGTCTCTGTGCCAATTAGGCCAGCTGGCTATTGGACAAAAAGTGAACAGGTGTATTTGAAAGACTAAAGGTTTTTGAGGTGTGCGTCACTCACTGTGATGAAATCATTCTTGGATGCAAACCGACTGAAAACACTTTGTGTCTGGGAGAAGTGCAGTCCACCGATTTTCCAGGTGATCCGCACGACACCCCTGAGCTCTTCATCATCCAAACGCTGTGCAAACTGCTCCGTGAATATCTACAGCATCAACAACATTACACAACACGGCTGTTACTTTTACTAAATCCAACAATAGGGATCGTTTTAAGCCACAGAGTTGTAAATGAATGAGCAACCTTGATACTCTCCACAAGTGCTCCAGGAGGCGGCTCCTGCAGGGCAATAGTCTCCGACGTGTCTATGGTGAAATACACGTCTATGGGACATTCGTTTTTTTCTAGAAGGGAAAAAATGAGAACACAAAAACACAAACTTAAACCTTCCTTCCTGTTACATCACAGAGTACTTGAATCAGACAAATGTTCCATGTTGTGTTAGTGAAACTGTGGCTGTTCAGTTTTGTCGTGCTCACCGCTGCAATCGGCTTTCTCAGCACGAGTCAGGGCTCCAAAGAGAAGAGCGAACAGGATGAACTCTAACCCCACCATCTTCTTCTTCTCCTGTCACGGCACATTGAAACACACTTTTCAGTTATTGCAGTTGGGAAATTAATTCGGCAACTGCAGGATAAAACAGCAAAGAAAGGCAAAGACATGCATGATGAGATTATTAAGATGAAAAAAAGAAATGATGAGAGAATAGCCTTTAATATATAAAACATTATAAAAAACCCTGAAAATGCACGCTTCACTATATGAATTTTTTGTATCTAGAGTGCTTTTTTCCTGCTTAAAACTGAACTTATTTTTTTTTTTCATTTTCTTCATCCGACATCAGTGTCAAACACATGCAGGGACTGTTGTACAGTGAACAAAATGGCTGCCGTGCAGTTATGTAAGAGGTTTGAAAGCATCACATGAGTCAAACTTGTTTTTTGTGTGTCCAAAGACAGAAAAGAAAAGAAAAGCTAAAAAATGTAATAACTGTATGACTGTATGACTGTGTCGCTGTAGAAACGTAACCCGCTGCAAACTACAACCAGATTCCATCAAAGTTCAATGAGAACAACAAAACTTGTGCAGGAGTGAAGTAGTTCAGTTCAAGCTCAAAGCTACGAGGTATTGACCTGATTATATTCTCAAAACAAAAAGCACGAAACCTCAGCCGTGTTCCTGAACATCAGGGTCAGACTATGGCTGCATCTGGAGACCAGAAACCAGGTTGTTGATTGGATAAAAAGAAAGGCACACATTTTTATCACAAACCAAATTCTTTCAAAGGTCTCACTCTACTGCCATCAAGAGGATTTCTCCACTCTCACATAAAGCCAAAGCTGTCACAGCAAGGTTAACCCATTGAGGGCAGGCTCGGTGACCTTATTTGCATCACACACTTTACAGCTTTGACGGGACATGTCTCTGCCATTCAAAACAAATGTACAGAAACCAGTTGCACATTGGGCCTTGTGGGAGCTCTTATGATCTGGGCAGAAGCAAAATGAAAGAAACTAAGAACTCTATTGTCCATCACTCCATTTAAACTAGGAACTCCAGCTAAAATAATGTCTACAAGAGCACAGTATGAAAAAACGCACACTAACGGCGCAAAACAGGAGAAAACAGCTTCCGTCTGAGAACAAAGAACTTTCAACATAATTTCCAATACTACATGTGCCATTCATTTATGTCATTCTACACAGCTCAGCTGTTCTGCCGGTGGAGCTCGTATCTGTGAAACAAAATGATTTTTCCCCCACCAGCGCTGCTGAGTGAGTTTTCATACAGGCCTACATTTTATTTTAATGCTGGAATATCAGCCAGAACCGCGTCAGCGACGCGCTTTGCTGCGGGTCCCTCTAGCGGACAAAAGGCTGTGAGCTGCGCAGGAGTCCTGCAGCTTCTGCAGATGTTCCTACTCCTCTTCCACTGCCCGGGCCACGAGCGAGTGGGAGCTCTCACAGCTTTAGAGCTCAGAGCGGGTGAATATCGTGCAAAAACCCCAGAGAAATATACAATCCACTCTCTGATATTTTTATTTGTTTGTTTAACGTTTGTGAGTTCTCAGAGAAGGTTGACGCTCTGAGAACTCACAAACTTCTCGCCTGAGAGCCAGAGTTCGCACAACAGTTTTCGTCGGCTGAGAAAACACCGTCATTTCAGCTCATAGGACTAAATTACAAGACACAGAAGGAGAGAAGAGGGAGACAGGCAGGTTCACGAGAGAGAGACGGGGGGAGAGAGCAAGAGAGCGAGAGAGAAACAGAGAAGCAAAAAGAGTCTGTGCGTAAAAGTGCAGCTTACCCAAACTCTATACAACTTCAGAACTTCGTCAGCAGCTTATCTTTGGATTATCTCCTCATCTCCACAGGGGGGGAAGCCGAGAGAACGAGTGATACAGGAAGAGAGAGTGGGAAATGACACCCTGGATGCGCGTTTGCTTCCCGCAGAAGAACCGTCCGTTCGCCCGCCTGTCCCGGTCCAACCCCAGCTACGAGCTCTTGAGCCCTCCTCCTCCTCCCAGCTCAGCTCAGTGCGCAACGCCGTCCGCTTGGAGGCGCCGTGGCTTCGCTGGAACCCGTGTGTGTGCGCGTGCGTGTACCAAATGCCTGCCGTGCCAACAGGTGGTCGTTTGCCAGAAAGTGATCGCCAGTGTTTATATGTGCTCTTTATTTCTAATGTATTTACTTATCCTGGTATAAAGTCTGCAGTCAGCATGTATTTATGAAGAACTCATATATAAAATAAAGAAATGACCTGATATGGAAATATTCTTATGATTTTGCATTATCATACAAGCTCCGTGTTCTACATCTTTGGCCACTTAAACGAATTAATTTCTCTTTATAGAAGTGTGATGTTATATTTGGGCTGATCAATCTTCTATCTTGTCATACGAATATTCTTCTGGCTCAAAATGACTTGATATCATTGATGAGAGATATATTTCTGATATGCTTGGATTATAGGCCAACAAGTCATTTACAGCATTCAATTTTTCCCCCAAGCACCACTAATTTGGGATGCCAAGACTTGTTTCTGTCTTAAATGCCACAGTTTTTTTTTATCATTGCCATTCCACAGAACACATGGTGAAAACCTGAGGACACGCTGAGCTTTCAGGTCCTCAAGCTAAAGCATTTAGGAGGTATTCACAGTTGATCTCAGACATGTGGCAGGTCAGAATGAAATAAAACAGGATAAAGAGCAGACTCACCCCCCTCCATACTCCTAACCCACCGTCTTGCCTGTTCCTGGTGATCTGCTTGCAATTAGTAGGCCAAGCTCTGTAGTTTATACCTGGTGTAAACACAGGCAGCCTGTGCATGACTCTGCGCACATGTTTACATATTTTGAGGGACTTAAAGCGAACTATTTACCTACTTGTATGTGTTAACGTAGTGGGAGTTCTCCCCTTTTTTAGGGGATTTACCCTGTCTGTGCACATCTGCACAAACACTTAGATTTACAGTGTGAATGGAAAGCATGTCTTAATTTATGTTATCATTGCAGATTATGCTGCTGGAGCTGCCTTTGCAGTGAAGACTAACACTGCCACTAATGTGTAATCCAGCGCAGAACACAGGAGGCAGATCAGGAACAGAGTTGTACATCCTTTACATGGCAGAGCCAACAATGTGGAAATGAAGCGGTCATGTGGATTAACTCACTTTGGAAGGAAGATGCTGTAAAAAATAAAAATGAAAATCTGAAGTTTTATTTTGAAGCTGTACCAAGGATCAACATAAAATACCTTGTCAAGCTTTAGACGAAGCGACACGAATGAACACGTGACGAATCTGTGAAAGGACATTTTTGAAGACGTTACTCTTAACTTTACCTCGCTTACAGAGGTGTCTGGAGGTGAGGCAGGAATCAGCATTCTGCCGTGTGGGAAGATGGGAAGAAGTGCTGAGACAGAAAAGAGAATGACGAGGAAGAGAAGGCCAGCTGCTGACCAGAGTTATTACTATGTGAAGCTCTTCTCTCTGGATGGGGAAGGGTTTTTCCTTAAAAAGAGAAGAGTGGAGCAATGTGTGTGTGTGTGTGTGTGTGTGTGTGTGTGTGTGTGTGTGTGTGTGTGTGTGTGTGTGCGTGCGTGTGATGGAGAGATGGGGGTGTTCTGGTCTCTCTTAAAACTGGGTGACTCATAGGATAGGAATGACCTTCCTCCCGAATAAGAGTAAACCAGTCTCTGCTTCTCTGTGTCTCTCTGACACACACACACACACACACACACACACACACACACACACACACACACACACACACACACACACACACACACACACACACACACACACACATTAATTGTTGTCACATGGACTGAAAGAGAGTTCTGTAGAGGGATTACTGTAGAAGAAAAGTGTCTAGAAAACTATCATACTCAGACACTGCTGCAGCTTATTTTCTCACAGTTCCATGGAAAAGGTCACAAGGAACAATTTATTTGTGCCTGTTGCAAACAACTGCAAATGCACATGAAGGGCAACATGGGCAGGGGGGAAAATAAAAATGGTAAGAGCTGTGCAGTGAAAAAGCAGACAAACATTTTTGCTGTCTGTAATGAGCGCAGAACAAACTGAGTGCAGATATGGGTTATTTGATGTGCTTTAATCTCTGTGATGGTCAGTGGGTGTGTGAATGTGAGCCATTCTTTCAAGAGGTTTTCCAGAGCAGTTCTTGATCTGTATATGTATATGTGAACAAATGCCAGGATATTACATTTAAACATTACACAAGTTAACATTAACCCCCATTTTTTGCTTCTTTTGGCAGTCTCTCTCTTCATCCAGATGTGCTTTGTCTTTAGACAAAACAGCTGGTAGTTGTTACCTCTTTGCATCTCTCTCTCTCTCTCACACACACACACACATGCATGCTCACACACAGACACACACACACACACACACACACACACACACACACACACACACACACACACACACGCTCACACACACACACACACACACACACACACACACACACACACACACGCTCACACACACACACACACACACACACACACACACACACACACACACACACACACACACACACACACACACACTTAAATTTCTTCTTCTCTGTTTTTTTCTTTTTTTAATTTCTTTCACCCTCTGAGGAGGTTTAATGCATAACCATTTCCAGAGTTCTAGAGAACTATAATAGACAAACACTTTTTTGCCGCTTTTTTGGACACATCTTGCAAAAACATTTTCTACACTTTCAGCGAATTTCCTTGGAAAAAGTCTGTACTGAGGTCTGAGGGCAGGACAGCACAGAAAGGTCCAGTCCCCTCAGAAAACAGAAGGAGCACGGGAAATTGCAGAAAAGCTGCAGAACAGCCAACACAAGCTATGTGCTTGGCACCACTGTGCAAGTGCATAGCTGCATGCATGCAACAGATTTAAAAGGTGCATGCAAATGTAAATCATGCATGGCAACATGCAACTGGACATACCCATGCATATGGGCACAAAAGAACATGCACACTGGGGAAAGATCTGTGGAACAATCTGATAAGCGCAGTTCGGGCTCAGGTCATTTTAAAATTACTTGGACACAGGAAGGGATGTACCAAACAGTACAGAGATACACACACCCCGAACAGAAGTGAATGTCTGGTGCACACATAAATGCTGCACAGTCAAGATCTGAACAAAAAAATCAGGATCACTGGAGGGGAAAACAGCAGATTTAGTGAGGCAGTCTCAACGAATTTCTCCTGAATTCTGACTAAGGAGATTTAATTTAAAACATGTGTTTCGCATTGAGCAATAGAGAAGAAAATCAAACATTTGTGTGTCTCTGGATACAGAGTGGTGAAGAGGCAAATATTTTAAATAAATCATGGACAAAACGAACGGACTAAACGAATTCCTTCTCTTGTCCTTTTCTGCAAAGAGGTCAGCAGTCCTGTATCTTGTCTTGCTAGGGGCATTTCAACAGGCTGATACTTGCCGTCACAATGGGTAGCACTTTGGAAGCTGTACAAGACTACTGGCCTGTTACACTGAGAGATGGAACATTAAGCTGTCTTCAAATGGGAAATGGTGACGTTAGCACTTGGACATTTAGCAGTGTAAAACAGGCTGAAAAATTCTCCCCACTCTTTCCTGATTATCTATCTAAATTATTGTTTTATTTAAAAAATAAAAAAAGACATGTCTACAGCACAGCTAGCAACTCTTGGAGAATTTCCAGAGCTAATGGGAATGCTGCATGCTAATTTGCTAATCTCACAACCGCACTTTTATCTAAGTAAAGTTTCACAATATATTTTTTTAGTTTTGTATGAAATGAAGATTAAACTTTTATGCATGAAATTTTTCATGTTCCACCAGGAAGAGGCCTTAGGACACACCGAGGAGATTACATCTCTCAGTTGGCCAGGGAATTCCTCAGTGTTCCCTCAGATAAGCTTGAGAAGGTGAATGGGGAAGGTCTGTGCTTCTCTGCTTAGGCTTCTGCCCGGATAAGTGGATGAAAATAGATGGATAGGTAGATGGGTTTGTGTGGAAGAAAATCCTTTGCACTCAGTAATTACTGATACATAACCCATAGATATCACCAAATGCTGGTTCCTCCTTTGAGATGCTCTTCAAGGCCTTTACCATAGTCACCTTCAGTTGTTGTTTGTTTGTGAGTTTTTCTGCATTTGATAAGTGTATTTGGTAATACTGAAGCTTAAAGGAATTTGTTCAATTCTAAACTACCATTTGCTTTAATTTTCTGCCAAAATCTCTGGCGTCTGACGTCAGTTACATGAGTCGCTTACCTTGTCCGTCACTTCCGTCACTTACCTGCTGACACTACCCTGACACTTTGACACTCTTGTTTTTGTCTTTCTTTATTCTTTTCCCTTTTTCCCAGTACTCTCCAGACTCTTTTACATGTTTTCTGGCAAAATCGAATCTGGCCTACCTGTTTTCGAGTGCAGCCAGTAGTTTGCGTCTTGTTGCAAACCCTCTGTATTTCCATTCTTATTTTGTCTCATTTTCATTATTGATTGTATAAGATCTCTATCTCCTTGACAGCGTTGTACACTTGGTAGGATGTTATGAAGACATAACCGTAGAAATAATTCTCTCAGTTGTCTGCAGTTTAGTTGTTTTCTGTCTTCCAGATGTTTTGGTGTTGCTGAGCTGACGAGTACGTTGCCTGTTGATTTTACCACTCCCAAATATTTTTGCTATCTCCCTGATACGTTTATGATGTTTTTTAAGCCCGATGATGGATTTGCCCGATGATGGATTTGCCCGGTGATGGATTTGCCCACTGATATCTCTTTGGTCATCATCGTTACTGAGAATTACATTAATCAGCTATCTGCTTAATTTATCATAACCAGGAATAACAAGGAAACAGGCCTCACCTGTTAGTGGGAAAGGGGAAGATTAAAAAGAGAAAAGAGAAATAAGAGCAAAATACAAACTCTCAGAAAGAGAAGACCGCAATTAAAGAGTAAAAAGAGAGGTATGAAAAAGACGTCTAGCAATCTGAGCTTAAAGCAGCATAGCTAAGGGAGGGTTAAAGGTCACCTGATCCAACCCTAACTATGTTTTTATAAAAAAAAAAAGAAAAAAAAAAAGAAAGCTCTAAGCCTAATCTTAAAAGTAGTGAGAGTTAGGGTTAGTCTTCTGGATCCAAATGGGGAATTGGTTCCACAGGCCCGAAAGCTGCAGGCTCTGCCACTCATTCTACTTTTAAATATGGCCTGTAACTGGTAATGGTATAGCGCTTTACTAGTCCATAAGGACCCCAAAGCGCTTTACACAGTCAGTCATCCACCCATTCATGCACACATTCACACACTGGCGATGGCAAGCTACATTGTAGCCACAGCCACCCTGGGGCGCACTGACAGAGGCGAGGCTGCCGGACACTGGCGCCACCGGCCACGATCACCCTCCATAGTAAATACCATAGTAACCACAAGTAAGCCAGCAGTCTGAGAACAAAGTGCTCAGTTAGGATAATAAGGCACTATGGCATCTTTAAGTTATGATGGGGCCTGATTATTCAAGACCTTGTATATGAGAATGATTTTAAATTTGATTCCCTGATTTAGCAGGGAGCAAATGGTGAGAATCTAATATGGGAGAAATATGCATTTTGGATCAACAGAAGACTTTCCAGGGAACTTTGAAAACAGCCTGACAGTAATGAATCACAGTATTCCTGCCTATGAGTAACAAATAATGTGTATGTGTTAGTCCCCGTAGGGAAATTACTCCTCTGCATTTAACCAATTCACCCAGTGAAGCAGTGGGCAGCCACCAATGCAGCGCCTGGGGAGCAGTGTGTAGGGACGGTACCTTGCTCAGGGGTACCTCAGGGTAGCCGTTCAGTGGAGTCAAAACCCCCGACCTTCTGATCATGGGGAAACCACTCTACCTACCTGCCCCAAATGGACTAGCTTTTCAAAAATGACTCCAAAATTCCTCACACTGTTAGCAGACATCAGGGTAATGCCATCCAGAGTAGAAACCTGGTTAGAAACCACACTTTCTAAGATTTTTAGGGCTCAGGTACAATAACCTCAATTTGTTGGAGTCTAGGTGAAGAGAAATTCAGTCAGGAAATTCGGTCATTTGTGTACTGAAGACTTGTCTGTAGTTTAACTAATTGCTGGCTTCACAGATAAATATGATTGAGTATCATCTGCATAGCAATGTAAATGTATGCATTGTTTTATAACACTACCTGAGAAATGTAAAAATTCTTTTTTCTCCTCAGTGTTTTAATCTGAACCAAAGAATTGTCAGTAGAGGTACATGAACATGTGTGAATGGATCTTTGTAAACTAGCTTTGCGAGTGTGTGTGTACAGGACAAAAACAATCACACTTAGGTGCAGCAACCTTTATTGAAGGAGCTCTTATGAAACTACTGCGGCTGTGCATCCCAACGGTAAAAATATCTTCTTTAACAAAAAGGGTAGAGGCTGATACACTGAAACTAGTAGCACCACAGATAACAACAACAGCTCAGTGACGCTGAGCCAATGAAGATAACAACAACTTTGAACTTCCACTTAAGGTGATCTAAAAAGCTGTGTGTATTTTTCTGTGTGTGGGTAGGTGTGAGAAGTGCCATGTTTATTTTCAAGGTTTCCACCATGGCAGATTCCAAGGTCACTGAACCAATGTATGCGTGTAAGCGTATGTGTGTGTGAAACTGAGGCTTTTCTGCTCCACAGACAATAAAGAACAGTTTTTTATCATTACTCTATTATTTGAACCAGCGACCATAGCACAGCTGTTTATGGACCAACGCCCCGAGGCTCTGTGTAAAACACACATTCACATGTAAATGATGTCCACACACTGAGAGGGTTCACACATACTCACAGACAGAACCACACAGGTAAGGTCCAGCTGTGGAGTTCTGGTGAAGCAGGCTTTCTACATAAGCCTATCTGATGTCACATCCTGTTTTGGTGATTTAATATAACTTTGACATAATGAACAGTGTGAGTTTTCTCCAATTGTGGACTAAGTTAACACTTAAAGATCATGGAGGTGGAGTTTAAAATAAATCAGTTCACAGCTGTGATTGGTCACTTCATTTTGCGTTACTGTCACACAACAGATCTGACACTACTTGAAAGAGTGGCTAGAGTTGTAATGAAAATAAGAAAAAAGAATCCACATTAGACTCTAAACACAATCCTTGAAAGGGCAGGAGGTCCGGTCCTGGAGAGGCAAGTAAGTGCTGTTTCAAAGAGCCTTGTTTAAAGCTGAAGTCAGAGCTGACAGTGATACAGGGATACCTGAGTAGAAATCAGCCTAATGCAGATGAAAGCTAGAAATAGACACGTGCTAATACTGATGGCTCTCCAGGACCGGAGTTATCCATTTATTTGGCACTTTTTTACCCTGAACTTTACCTCCAAGGCAGAAATTTCTAAAAGTGGGAGGTTTAGGTCAAATACCTTCGTTTGGTTATGATCTCAACGAAGGCACCGGGGTTTGTACACAGCCTAACATGGTCTGCCTTGGAGGATCAAGTTGGGGTAAAAAAAAAAAGGTTTCTGGGTAATTTTTTGAAGAAATTTACATTTTTTCTGCCACACAATCATTAGTCGTTTTGCGACTTTCTTTTCTTTTTTAAACACAGTGTACTGTAAATGAGTGAGACTGAATATTCATTGGACTAAAAATGTAAAGCGTATTAGTCCTGTTGTATGGTGTATCCCCATTCAGGGCATGGACACCCTGCGGGAGACGGTTTGGTAAAAGACCCCACGGAGCAGAGATGGGTAGTCTGGGAGACGGAACAGATGGCGCTGAGCGTATGTGATGTCGGCCAGCCGTCCTCTGCTCACCAGAGTGCGCAGGTTAGCCTCGCTGACCTGGGTGCCAGCTGAGATGACATAGAGCTCAATACCAGCATCCGCCACCTCGCGAACACGCTTCTCCAGGACAGGCTGGGTGATGCCCTGAGACCTGCCGTCAGAGAAGAGCACCAGCTTCTTACTGCCTGCTGATCCATCCCCGCGGGAGGCTAAAGTCCTGATTGCAAACTCCAAGGCCTGGGTCACGCTGGTGCCATCGTTTTGGAAGGTAGCTGCTTTGATTTCCTCAGACAACACCATCAGCTTGTTATTCAGCGGCGCGTCCAAGCGAGCATTCCGACTATACTGGCCCACACCCACTCTAATCTGGACACCAGTCGACCTGTTTGCGTTCAGGAAGCGATCAGCCAAGTGTTGGGCAAAGGTTTTGCTTATTTCAAAGTTCTTCTGGCCTACGCTGGCCGAGCTGTCCATCATCACCAAAATATCAGTACTTTGAGAAAAATTGACTGCAATATAAGCAGAAATAATACACACAACACATCTGGTCAGAGATTTCCAACACAGGAGAGAGAAACACAGCATTTATTTATGATGTCTTTAACATCCAGATTCTAATTTATTGTTGGTTTGGGTTTTTTTCGACTTTCGTTCACTGAATAACGTGACTGTGTTGAGATGTATTTTTTTTCAAACAATCCTTAAAATAATATAGAAAAGGTGAGGCAGAGGCAGAAGTAACTAAAATTAAATTTTAGCCTAAAGCTTAGAGATGGAAACAGAAAAAGGGAATTCGTTCAGAGTTACCTCTAGCCACTAAGCACAAAACATAGAGGTAGGAGGGCTGACTCTGATCTGAATGTCAGAGCTCATATGGGGTCTGTCACTGAGTCTCCTTCCTTCTGCTTTAAACTGTTCGACCTTTTCTAAGTCTGAGTAACACAAAGAAACTGATAACATGCTTTTATGCCAACAAAGCTGGATAATTGTAATGCCCTGCTAGCTGGTCGACTTAAAATGTGTTACATCAGCAGAAGTTAGATCATTTATTTGGAGATAAGAGAAAGATTATATTGATTCTGAAGTCTATACTGGCTGCCTGTCAGTAGTGAATTCAAAATCATTTTACTTGTTTTTAAAGCACCTCGTGGCCTTATTCCAGTATCTATGTCTCACGTGCTGATGGCATATAAAGTATTTCAGGTCTTTTTCTTGTTCCAGTGTGGAGGAAGAAAATGTTTAGAGGCAGCCATGAGGTTTTACCCACATCGCTAAAACAGCAGGAGGACCCAAGAGCAGCAGAAGGTTTTTGAAATCTCTAAAAAGAAATTTAAATTCAATCTTTTATGCTGAAAAGATTGGATTTGGGGTTTTCTTACATGTCCTACTGATGTCGCATATTTTTATTTGATTTTTTAAAATAACTTTCTATGTTTTTAACTATATCTTTAACTTTGTATTTTTGTTGCTATTTTATTTGTGATTATTTTTATTTATTTTTTTTACATTTTTAATGTAATATTTTAATATCTATTTTTAAATTGATTTAAGCTTTATTTGACTTACTCTTATCATACCTATAGGCCATTTCAAATTTAGATTTATTTCTTGTCTGCTGCATATTAATTTATTATATAATTTATTTGTTCCTCCTTATTATGTCTTTTTGACAGTTGTGAAGCACTTTGACCTGCACTAACCTGCATGAAAGGTGCTATAGAAAAATAGCTTTGAACAACTGATTTCTTAATGAGGGATGTAAGACATTGTCAAACCCAGTAAAATAGTACAAACATAATACAACCCAGTGTAACTGTGTATTGGAAAATAATATCAGACTTACTGGGACATCTGTAGTCTGGGCATTTCTTCTCTGTAACAGAAAGCACAAGATAAGTCAGTTTATTTCCAAATTACTGTTTCCAGCTGGTTAAATAACTGCAAGATCAGATACTGGCGTGTTGTTTTGTTACTACAAAGAAGTCTTTAATGTTTCTCTGTTACCGCAACTGACACAGACGCCTGGATATCGCTGTATATCGTGAATACGGTGTTGCTAAAACAACACTAATAACTAGATAAGGAGTGCATTCATAGGTTATTTAAATATGTGGAGCTGTGCTGTACCTTTACAGATTTTGTCTGTAAGGTTCTGCAGGAAATTGTCGTCGAGAAGTTCAGCAAAGTTATCCAGCACGAAGGAAAAGCCTGGTTTGGAGTCACTCCTACACGCCACGTTGTAGAGCTGCTCTTGGTTGGGCTCACGGCCTGAGTAGTCCTTTACTCCTAAACCACCAACCTAGAGATGAAGCAGGGACCTTTTAGGTTTGCCTGTACAGGGATGTGATTCAACCTTCTACAGTGTGTGTTTCAAAGTGTGTCACACTTGCCAAGAGGCCTTTACCACAGAGTATGCTGAGGGATTTGTTGTCTCTGACGATATCAGAGCGTCCATCAGTGAGAACGAGAACGACTTTGTTCTCATTCCTCATGAAACTGATTGTGTTCCTCAAAGCAAAATCAAGGGCCTCGCCTGTGTACGTGGCCTCAGCTAGCCACTTCATGTCTCTCACTGCCCTACACACACACACACACACACACACACACACACACACACACACACACACACACACACACAAAGAAAACGTGCTTAGCATTGAAACATAAGGCAAAATATACAACATGCTGTATTCAAAGGTTCTTTCATTTTATACATTTAAACAGTCATTTCTGTTTCCAGATAAGTAATTACCACTTAGAGTGTATTTAACTTAATAGCGACAGATCTATTTCTGATCAGATCTATAGTGCTGTTTTTTTAGGATAGAAAAGTCCCTCATTGTCCATTATTGCCATTGTTTGTATTGAGAGCATCATAAAGGCATACAGGGGACGTTACTTTGGACCTCTGACCTGCTCGTCAAACTTTCTAATATTATCTTTAAAAACGCTTTAAAAACTACTTAAATATCCACTGCTTTTGTTTATATTGGCAGAATTTAGGGAATAATCCTGGTATATGGGGATTTGAAATATACTATTATAGTTTGCATCTATTTCTTTCAAGTTGACCCCAAAATGTCTTATAACTTTAAAGAAAATATTATCAAGAGAAAGAGAATGAGCGGCCTTATTAGTTAGAAATCTAAGTTATACAGGAAACTCTCCATGTTCATGTCCGGTTATTGAAAAATCAATGCCTATTATCTATTACCTGCTCCTGCACAATGTTTGTGTTATCAGCGTAAACATCTGCAATGCTACCCTTCTCTCATTTTTTACTGCACTGCAAAATTCTTAAAGTACATTTATAAAGAACAAAGAAAGCCAGAGACTCCTGCCGCACGCATGTGTGAACTCACTGTTTGAATTCGGTGAGGCTTGAGGCTAGTCTGATAGCTTCTTGGGCTCTTGATCCACTGTACTGGACAACACTCACTGTGGACTTGTCGACAGCAAACTGGAAAGAAAAAAACCCAAAGCACTGCATGGTGACTGTGTGTTTTGGTCTGTGTGTGTTTTCCTCTGTCAACATTTCTGTGTCCCACCCATCCTGACTAATTGCAACCAAACTGGGAGAGGAGAGTCACTGGAGAGACATAAAAGCATGTTCCAAACCCAAGAGAATATCTTTCATTCACACTTTTCTATTTTGAGGTTTGCTCTCGAGGCTAGCATTTTGTAACATCTCTGAAAAATAGCTTTAGCACCATTCTTGGAATGATTCTAAATAAACAACAAATCCCACAAAGGTCAAGCATGTGGCTGACAGATGGTGGTAGAGATTAGGAAAAAGGTGAAGAATATGAAATGCAATGCTGTCAAAACAGAGGATAAATTAAAGGAGGATGTTACCTTTACTTGCTGGTCTTTTATCAGTCTGTCAATGACTGTGATGATAAAGTCTTTGGCAAGAGCAAAGTTTGTAGAACCGATACTCTCTGAGCTGTCCACGATGAACGCCAGGTCCAGTGGTGCACACTTACACTCTGGAGACACACACATGAATAATTTCATAAAGGCTAATCGTCAAAGTAGCTACAGACAGTGGAGAACAATATAGGCAATGACTCCAAACTCACCACAACAAGCTGGGGGTGATTAGAAGAGCATGGGAAAAAAAACACAAATCAAAGTTAATGAAATGCAGAAATAAATGTAGCATGATACAACCTGCTTCGGTTTTCATTAGGGTTAGCCTAGCACTGAGCTAAAGAAGGCCAACTGTTTAAAGTGGCCCTATTATATCAATTTCCTGCACCATATTTGTATTTTAAGACTGTGTAAGATCAGCTTTGCTTTGGTTCAGTTTTAGCTGTTCTTTTCTTAAACTAAAAACTTGAAGCTCTCAAAATGCAATAAATGCCATCTTCTATTAAAGCACTAGCTTAAAATACCTGAAATACTCTGTGAAAAAAAGTGAAACAATCCTCAATGTTTACTCCATATTATGACCTAATGAAAGCTGCTGTTACTTTTTCTCTGGGATGATGATCTAAACTCAAACGCTATCATTACAAGTTTCTGTGCCACACTGCTCTGCATCTGGCTTTCATTTCCAGTTGAAAGGAAACAAAGGAAGTGATATTAGCCTTAACATCTTTCCTGTTGTGAAGAAACGAGAAATGAGCAGGAAAATGCTTGTGGCACCTTCCCAAAGGACTGTGGCTGTGTTTTGAGCACTTCTCTTATGATACTTTTGCTGCATTGATGGGATGAATATACCAAATGGCGCAGCTGGTTATGAACAATGAATAAATCAAAAGGAATCAATGGTTTTGGACTTCAAGTCAACAATGGTAAATATAAAATCCTCTCATGCTAGGCACAAAACCATCCAATACATCCAACACTTACAACCTCCGAAAGCAAACGTTTGGTCATGACCCTGTTCAAATAGGAAGATGACAACCTGCCAGTTCAATCAGCTCAGCAGTCCATAAGTGACCAGCAACCTCCAACTAAGACCAGTATGTCAGATGTCTGTCCATCATCCAGGTCATGGCAGCCTTAAGAGCTTGTCTTAACTTCTTTAGCTTGTCAAAACGTTTCACCTCTCATCATTCAACAGCACAACCCTCAGGTGTACACTTGTACTTAAAGGACAATGACAATGTTCATATTTTGGACCGAGTAGACAGATGGTTTGTAAAACCAGTAAAGGAGGCCACCTATGTCCATTGCTACATTGTAGCCACTGTCTTGAGATCCCTTCACTGTTGCTTCAACCCCCACTCACCTCACCTCAAGTGACATCAATAGGTCACATGACAGAGGAGGGCAGGGTCTCACAGTAGTTTCAGTCTTAAACACCGCTGATGGTATTAACCAATAGTCAGTAGCAGGTCAAGTAGCAGAACAACAGCTCTCAGGATCATTTCCAAAGGAGACAACACTCAGTAGACATTAAATACCTGAGACTCTCCACCTTTCGTTTTTAGCGATGAAGAAGCGTCTCTAAGTTCAGTTGTGGTCTTTTTTTCAAGCTCTTAAGAATATTTCAGATGCAGACCTATGATGGCCAGCAGATGTGCATAAACAGATGTTTGTGGACCATGTCTAACTGTTTAAACACAAAGTTTATTTGGATTTTTTTTAAAAAAGGAATGATGGTAGAGGACTATATTACATCAGTAGATGCTTATTTTGTTAAACACTGTTAGTGGAGCAACATCCATTCATTCATTTTCCAACACTTTTCAGGGTCTGGGACACAGGGTCAGCAGTCTAAGCAGAGATTTGGACTGCCTCATCTTTGCAGTAGCCTAAGCAATGATGCGGTGGCAGCACTCTGCACCACTCCTGATGCTACACCAATCCATCTGTCCATTTCCCTGAGATACCTGAGCAGCAACTCCTTTGTGACCTGGAATGAGCACTCTACTCTTTTCCAGCTGAGAACCATGGCCTCAGGCTTGGAAATGCTAATTCTCATTCCTGCTGTTTCACACTGGGCTGTAAACTGCAAAAGCAGAGGAGATCCCGAGGCCACAAAACCAGAAACCCTTCTCTGCATGACAATAACTAAAAATTACCTATCCATAAAATTTATAACTAAAATCTGTGTGCAACCCTGCTGGTTCTTACCTTTGGCATTGCAAACCAAGCTGTTACTAAGGTTGTATAGGCACAGAATGGCCCATGACAGCAGGGCAGACACTTCATACTACTAAAGCAATCCCAGAGGACACACTGAGGGATATCTTATTGTTTTATTGTCTATAAAATACATGCAGTATCCTTGAGAAGAAAAGGAGTTGGTCATATGTTCAACAACCAGGATGAAAATCAAATTGTTCCTCGTGGATCTGAGGGTCGACCAATGGACAGACTCTCCCAAAAGCACCCTAACAAAGAACATCCCAGAGAGCTGAGGTTTGCTGATTCTGCTAAAGTTGGACCACAACCTTGTTTTCCCTTCTTAAAAAGAAGAAACATCACCCCAGTTTGATAAACCAGAGGCACTATTGTTGAGTTCCATGCAGCTTTGCGTTGGTGTATCAACCTAGACAGCCCTCCAGTCGAGAAAGTTGCCCAGTCTACATGACACTGAACCCCACTGAAGTCTAGGTTCCTCAATTTTCTTTTTCACAGTTTTTCACAAACCTACTTTTTCACAGTAGGTTTCTAAATTCCCCTCTGTAAAACATCACCTTATCATGGTGGAGGGGATTAGATCCTATACTGGGATGGGTCTCTCAAGGCAAATTAGTGCTGGATATGGATGTCCAGTTTGACCGATACCCAGTATGGTTTCCTCCTCAGTTACAGTACAATCAGGTTCAAATTGAAAAGGATAAACAGAATAACTCCCTGTTTATCTTAATGTAAAGTCCAAGACTGTTCCAACTGTTCAACATCACTACCCAGACTGCACTAAGACTTTTTAAAAATCAGATTTAAATGGATGACGTTCGTTTTTAATCGAAGAGGCTATACATGTGTTTTTAGTTAGACTTTAAGCCATCCTTTTTTCTGACTGGGTGATCCTGACAACCAGAAGCTTCAAACAGCAGGTCTTCTGTTCTCTTAGTCAGAGCTGTTTGCCTGAGATGACCACATTAGGGAGATCCCCAGTTTATGACATCATACAAACCAAGACTGAAACTGACAATCTGAGGTCTTAACTTTTGGCTCACAGGGATTACTTGTACATATGCTGACCTCATTATCTGAAACATCTGCAATGTTTAACATTCGCACTCACCACTGTAACTGTAATGTATATATATATATATATATGTATATGTATATATATATACATACATATGAATGACAGAGAAAACTTTAACATAAAGAATTTAAATTCTGTGAGTGGGTGTTCAAGAATGCAAACCGTTAAGTCTTGAACTTACAGCAGAGCTTCATAATGATATCCAGAATTTCACAATCCTGAAGAGAGAGGCAGAGGATACATTACAATATGGCCGCAGACCTACATCACATTACATAATATACAAACACGACACACAGCCAGCTCCCTGACTGCTTTTGAGCCGCTCCAAAGGAGAAGAAAATAAAAACATGACTACGTGATATTTTACTTAGAAGTCAGTGAGCGGCTATGGGGTTTTGTGTTCAGGAAATTGGTTGTGTGGCTTTGGACTGAACATACAGTATCAGTTGCAGATGCAAAACTTGCACAGCCTCAAGGGGGAATTAAGTGTGTTAGCACTCTGGTGCTACGGCTAAATTGAGGGCGAAGGCTCACATTAATTGGATTGATTCAATTTTTATCTTGATACTCACATCGGCTCCTGGTGGTCCGGGAGGCCCTGGTGGTCCCTGAAAAGGAGATAGGGAGACTTGAGTGATTCATCCTCCTGAAAAATGTCTATGTTTTTTTTGTTTTGTTTTTTCTTTTAAAAATCTGTCCAAAGGTCTATCTGGTCTGGCTTCAAGAAGACAGAGGAAAGTTTTTGTGTTTTAGTTGGAATTAAAAAAATATGGGGGGCTTCTTTGAAAAAGACGTTACTCCTCTGACTGTACGCAAGGTTCTCACCATGACTGAACCCACAATCTGCGCCCACACATTTCATGCTCGCCACTGTCGTTCTGCAAACATCTGAAACGTCCAAAAGTTCACTGCCACAGAATTTTGGGAGTCGTTTTTTTTTTCTCTCGACTGTAGGAAAACCATCTGTTATGTTTTAGCCGACATTAAGCTCTGTTTAAGAGCACTCGTTTCTGCGTAAAAGACACCAGACTAGCACACAAACATTAGAGAATGAGAAAGACAGGAAAAGAGAGCGAGGGAGAGAGACAGCCGTTAATTGTAGAGGAGAAGAACAGCACTCGGAGCACATGACGCAAACTTTTCAGTGGTTCCTCTCAGAGAGCGTGCGATCATTTAGATTAATGTCATATTTAGATTAAGCTTTGTTTATATTTTCACATGAAGCAACACCACAAAGTTTAAGGTTTAAGGAAACATAGGAATGATTTTTTTTCCATCTCTTAGCATGTGGTTTGGTGTTGTGGTGTCTGTCTGAAACATGGAAATGGACAGAGTTGACAGCTGGCTGTGCTCTTGTTAGCTCACTTTCTTAAAGGCCTGCTAAGTCTGTATTTCTTTCCTATTAAGAAGAATTAATGTTTTAATGAATTAACTAATCAAGTGCACAAATAACATTAACAGAAAAAATATCATGCCAGCATTGCCCATGAATCTATGTTTTACACATTCATTCACCACAAACATACGTGCACACTCAGTGTCATTCTTACCGGCCTGCCCTCGGGCCCTCTGTGACCTTTGGCCCCTTTTGGTCCTAGACGCCCCGGTTCGTTATTCTGTCAAAAAAGAGAAAATGAATGGAGATTAAAAGAAAGGGTCACACCTTTGGTTTGTTTTTCTCTTTTGAAATAAATGATTGTAAATCTTTTCAAATTACAGGATGAAAAGCTATTTAAAGAAACTAAGTTGATTTACACACTAATCACAATGAACGTGCAATGCTGTGTGGCAAAGCACTGCTAAACAATAACCACAGCTCATAGTTTTGTCCAAACTGGAAACAGCTGCAGTGGCACACACTTTTTAGATCCAGAGTCCAACTAAAACCTTCATACTGACTTACTGTATAAGTGATTACCTGACTGCAAAACAACCTGATTAGTGTGTGTGTTCATTTGTTTACTTTTTTATGACTCTGTGCTTGACTATGGAAATAAGTAATAAATGTAAAACTTCAGAAGAGTTTTGTCTCCGAGTGTGGTAGTTCATATCATAAAAGTGGAGGAGAAGGAGAAAGTGGAGCACCGTCATTTATTTTTGTGTATACAAAGACAATGCATTCCTGCCTGCTCCACACACAGTTTCAGAAATTGTAAGCACGAGTTTGTTGCCTGATCTTGGAGAAATCCACTGAAGTGCTGTGCCATGTCTCATCATGGCCAGCTACCTAACTATGCAGCGGGATAAAGGAGCCAAAGCCCCTGCAGCTGCTGCACCCTGACCCACAGCTGATTGCTGTGAGAGCTAAACAAATTGATTTAGGACAATGATCACATCGTTGAATTTGAATGTTCCCACAGATACTTTTACGCACTTAAAAATTTGAGAAGGACGGCAGGCAGCTGAAATGAATTTCACAATAATCCAAAACTGAAAGCAGATACCAAAATAAAAGAAGATTTAAAAAAAAAAATCTTTCAAACACACGAGAAGAGCAGAAACTGTTTTGAAGTGGGTGCTTGTGTGCTTTAAAGGGCTCATTTTGGATAAAAGTGTATTTACTCTCTTTTTTTTAAACGACTGCATAAACAATGTGAATGAAAATATTACAGATCATTAATGGAGAAATGGCTGTCCTAGAAACCTTCTGATTGGGAGTGACATGTAAGGCAGGAAGCAGTGTAAGCAAAAGGGACTAGCTCACAGTGTAAAGTCACAACCAGCAGATCTGCACTCCTGCAACACAACCATCTACCTACAGTGGACAGATACAGCAGAGACACGAGGGCTGTTGGGGAGACGGTAATGCCAACCATCTGGCTTTTTCACACACATGCCAACAGATGTGAGCCTTTAATAGGAACACACACATGTGCACACACACACACACACACACACACACACATATATATATCTCAACATACATGAGCAGTAATTGGAGTCACATGCATTGTGTGCACAACTTCAAATGCTAGGATGTAATGAACATGAACTACATCATCCATAGTTACACAAACAGCCAGACAAATCATAGGCTTGATTTTATGGCGTTATATTTAGCGATCACATCCAGATGCAACTGTTTGTCATACCTTTTGCAGGATATGATCTTAAAAGTATGTTAGCCACAACTTTAAATAGGTGGGAAAGCCACCTGCCGTTCACAGCCTTCCACCATCCAACAAAAAGCTTTTTTGTGAACAGCTGAGAATGTGGAAACAAGAAAGTCACTGTCTAGGGAGAAAGACATAAGAAGAAAACAGAAATGCATGCATGCCTCTGAGAATGAGTGGAACATAATAACTTCTTTCTGTTCACTGAGATATACAAAAAATGGCATCTAATTATGTTAACTATGGTTTTTTTAGTCTACGATTTTGTCATGGACCGATACAGGGTGCGGTGTAGAAATTAAACCATTGTTAAATGGTACGTCATTTTGGTAACTAACTGGACTTGTTTTCCAAACCTAGATAAGAGAACAGTCACCACTGGACCACTGTCCAAATACAAGGCTGCAGGCAACAACAGGCTAGCTTAGCACCAATTCTGCTAAACTAATTCCTGTGTGTTCGAAGTGGTTTACAATGACAGCATGCACCCACTAGCACTTCTAAAAGCTCATATATATATATATATATATATATCTTTTGTGCAGAATGCTGATTTATGTACCAGGTCAGCCCTTTTGGCATACCTCAAACAAGTATCATTGGGTTGAGTTAAGCTATAGTCTTCATGCTTTATGCTAAGCTAACCAGATAATTTGGGTTGCCTCATGTATTCATTTAACAGAATATGCCCATTACTCTGCTGTCAGAGTGAATGTATCATGTACATTACTGAAACATTACTACAGTACCAAGCAAATTTTAGTAAAATATTGGGTGACTGGGTGAATTGTACGGCATCTTATCCTGCTCTGGCTGCAGTAACAGAAAGCTTTGATGAGTGGTAAACTGATCTGGCACTGTAAATCCACAGCTCACAGAGTGTGACTGTTCTGCAGAAAAAGGTCAGGGTGCACCGATGTATGGATAGAAACTTTTAAGCCATGAAACTCGAACCCTGGAAGTGAAATTATTTAAATGTAAACACGGCCAAGTTGAACCAGGAGTTACAGAGGACGGGAATAATCTCTCTCTCTCTCTCTCTCTCTCTCTCTCTCTCTCTCTCTCTCACACACACACACACACACACACACACACACACACACACACACACACACACACACACACACACACACACACACACAATCCAGAAAAAAAGTAATGCAGTCCCCTCATCGTCTCTGCTCACTTCCTGGTAGCCTTGACAACGACATATACACAGCTGCATCAGCTCAAAGCCATCATCCCCAATGTGTTCAAAAGTACTTAAAGCATTTCCAGCTGCTGAACAGGAGGAAAGTGTGGGAGAAAGACAAAAAAACAAGAGCAGCAAAATACTTCTAGACTACAGAAGAAAAAAAAAAATGAAAAGCAGAAAAGACAAAAAGTCACTTTGTAGTATGAGACGTGTTAAAAGACGGCAAATGAATAAGGAGATGTGAAAATATATCTAAAATAGTAGCCGTGTGACTCATATCCTGTCAGCTCTCTGCGCCAAGAAAGGAATGGAGGAAAGATAAAATGAGATCAAGAGCGAGTAGCAACTCAAAAAGGGAAAAGAAGTCAGAGTTGGACTTACATCGGGGCCTGGATCTCCGGGCTCGCCATCATCTCCTTTGGGTCCAGGCGTCCCCCTGCCACCCTGATAAATGCACAGCAGATATAAACAGTTACAGGGGAGCACTGGCAAAGACAGATGATTAAATGATAATGATGATAAAAGGGCTAACAAAGCCCATTAATTTTAGCTCAGTTAATCGCTGCCTCTAACAAACGTGCATCCCAACATCTGATCTCAAATTAAAAAAAGAGTGCCCTGATTGTCTATGTAAAAAAAAAGAAGAAGAACCTACCGGCTCACCCGGGTCTCCACGGGGCCCAGGATAACCCTAAAAAATAAAACCACATAAGCATCAAAAATATACATAGTTACAGCGAGAAAGCTGCTCCACACTTGAGATGCCCTAACTACCTACCTGGAAACCATGACAACCTTCTGTGCCATTTCCTGCAGCACCATCTGCTCCCTGAAAAGAAGAAAGAGAGACACTTACAGATCCATCTGCACACACACACGACCGGACCGGAGTTATGATTGATAGCACACATCTGTCTCCCCCCTTTCTCACTCACCCTCTCTCCCATAGGGCCTCTGTCTCCTGGAGCTCCTTTGATTCCTCTCGGCCCTCTGGGTCCCTGAGAGAAGAAAGGAATGATGAGATTAGAAACACATGAAATGCAACATGAAAACATTTGGATATTGCTGACAGATACTGAGTGTGTGTGTGTGTGTGTGTGTGTCTTTGAGTTAATGTGTGGACCAAGACTGTGAACCAGTTCTATTTCTTGAAATTTCCACCTGAAAAACACCTAAAAAAAACCTCTCCCTGATCACATCAGTGGGATCAGACGGAAGTTCAAATTCTAAATCAGAAAGTAAATGGCAGCCTCTCGTGATGATTCAGTAAATAATCATGTGATTCAGTGAGCTCTAAAACCAAATTTGATTCGTCAGAAAAGAAACACAAACAAAAGTGCAGCATCTGTTTTACTGACAGTAATACTGAGCACTGATCCGTTTTAATAACAGACACGTCACAGTCCCATATAAAGGCTTAACAGTAACTATTAGTATCTGCAATCTGTCAGAGATTCTGGCAAGCTGACTGCCTAGATTGTGTGATAACGAGCATCAAACCACCAACAGACATGACAAATGAAAACAAAGCTGACTCACAAAATTTTTATGGATTTAAAGCTACATCAGCGGGTTTGTAGCACTTTAGCCTTTGCTATCTGAAAACACAGAGTCAAATCTTTACTATTACTTTGTAAATGACATGAAAGTATGAGACAGTCCCTGTTTGCTTCTAACGTTTGTCAACTTTAAACAAAAAGGCAGACCAAAAAAGTCTCTCATGTAAAATTACAGTTTTAACTTTGGCAGATAAAGGGCAGTTCATTTAGGAGCGTCTCGCTCATGGAGGAACAACAAACTCCCAGAGTCTTCAAACACTCCTGCACTTTCATTATAACCTGTACATTTGTTTTGTTGGACTCACTTCTGATCCGGCTTGGCCTTCATCTCCTCTGTACCCGGGAGGCCCGGGCTTGCCAGCTTCACCCTGGAAAACAACAACATTAATGACAAACTTTTTAAACACTTTTACTGTACATAACAAAAAGGGGGATTTAAAAAAAATAAAGTTTTAACTATCTAACTATTTAACAACTACACTTCCCATGAGTCTTTGCCTGAGGAAAAGTTTCACAATTTACTCAACTCTTCCCATCGCTGTGTCTATGTGAGCAGATAATCGCCCGGAGAGCAGTGAAAAAAGAAATTATGTTCTCTGCATTGTAACATTATTCAGTAGGATGTTGTGAAACAATTAAAAGTCACTGCTAAGATCTGGTAACATCTGGATCAATCTGAAATGCCGTATACGATATTTAGGTTTGGATTTAGGTTTTGACTTTCAAGCAATAATACAAAGACACCACAGCACTTCTTTATATTCTAGTTAACACACAAAAAATACTGTTAAACACTCCTGTAGAGTAATGCTATGCCGTTATTCCGGTTGTCCGTTATTCCATGTTTTCCATACTAATCATTTCCTTAGTGTTCACTGACAAGGAAAGTAGCACAGTCAGAAGCACAAAAGAGCCATTGAACGCTCTGACATCACGGAGGTTGCCGCGGCTGATGCTTGTAACGTACTATTATTATTACACTGCCTGGTGCCTTATTAAGAAAAACCATGGTGAGGCTTTGGCTTGAGAGGACGGAGAGAAGAACTGAGTCAGAGGGGAAAGAGTGACTGTTGATGTTCCCAGGAGGAGGAGTAAAACGGAGAATAAGAGGAGGGGAGTTGGGGTTAAAGCAGGGAGGAGTGGGCAGCACTGCGGGGACACAGCCAGGTCTTACTTCTGGAAAACCTGGCCAGTTTATCCCCACTTAACATGAAATATGCACAACTGCTCACATGTGCGCATGCAGCCACTAACATGTTCCTACGAAAGGAAAAAAAGGATAATTCCGGAGAAAGAGCGAGTGGTTTATAGTTGGGGCTGTGCCGTGCTACACCACGCAGCATTGTAAGCAGGGCCGCTCACTGCTCGTGCCTGTTTGAATGCCTGCATGGTTGCTCATATTTGAGTGAGTGTTTCTGTCTTACGGGGGCGCCGTTGGGGCCAGTTGTGCCCTCCCTCCCTTGTTCTCCGCGGGGTCCTGGATCCCCCTGGCAAGGAAAAGAACAAATGTATAAATTAGACTAAAGGCATTCAAGACAGTAACAAAAGACAAGGAACGCAGACAGAGCCAGGCTTTAAAAAACAGTCAGCTCAGTGGCAGTACATGAGGAATTACACAAAAACTGTTCTATTAAGGTCAGTGTGGTTACAGTGGACTCACTATACTGTACACGTGCCAAACTGAATTTCCCATGAATTTCTGAGGAGAAAATGCTGAACTGGGGAAGGCCCGTGAGGGACTGGGGTTAAACCTTTTATCAGCACTTACCGGTTCTCCTCTTGGGCCTCGGTTTCCACGGGAACCTTGCTCCCCCTTCTCTCCAGGTAGCCCCTACGAGAGATTTTTGAGACGGTAACGTGCATTTTGGTAGCTGTCACACACAAAAACACCATTTTAAAGTCAATATATTTACTTTCTCGCCCGCAGGTCCATCATTCCCTGGTAATCCCTGAAATGCAAACATAACAGAAACTTATAGAAGCTACAGTGAAAGTCATGAACTTCATTTTTTTTTGGTTTTATCCAGCTTTATCGCTTACATCTTCGCCGCGCTCTCCTTTGTCCCCGTCAGGACCACGAGGGCCTGGATCACCCTGTCACGACAAACATGGTTAATTCTGTATCAAAGTTCCTGCTTTGTCATCTCTCGTCGTTTCTGTGTTTCTCTGTACGCTGACTCACCTTTGGGCCCAATGGTCCATAGTTTCCAGGTCGTCCTGGTTCGCCGTCCCTCCCGGGATCTCCCTGGAATGAGCACACAGCACCTTAATACAGGGCGTTAAAGGCCACACAAAATTCCAGCACCCAGAACTCCTTCTCTCTTACTTTTTCTCCTTTAATTCCATAAGAGCCAGGGTCTCCCTTTGGTCCATGCTCTCCCTGCGAGCCCTGGAAACAGACAACACAGAGACAGTTTCAATGCATGATCAGAAGCAGCTGAGGTAACACTCCATCTTGGAGGCTGCCGTACTTGTAAGCTCATGTATATGTGTGTATGTTTACAGTACAGCTATATGGACTCATCCAAACAGTCTGACAGAAAAGAATGTAAACTAAGCCAAAGATTAAAGAGACCATGGTCTGGTCTGCTGGAGATACCAGGCAGAATTTGTGTTTGGACCAAATAAAAAGAAAGAGAGCGACATTCCTAGGCATGCACACAATAGCTAACGGCTAATCTGTAAACAAAGACGCTGAAAACAGCATTGGCTTATCTGAGGGTGTGTTAAAGTGTACAGGAGTGTAATTAAGACAAAACATAAACTCTGTTTGTCCCAATGTCGACACATCTGATTGCACATTTGCAACTTTTCTAATTAGTGTCATGGATCTCATGATTAGCTCCCATTTGCACTTGGCCATGAGTGTTAATGGTGCTCGATTAAAGGTCATAAAAGGTTCAATGTATATATTTAAACTCACGTCTTGTCCAGGAGAGCCTTTACAGCCAGCAAGTCCAGGGAAACCAGGTTCACCCTAAAGGGGAAAACACACAAAAACATCTAAAAAACGGATACATCTGAGAGGAGAAAGATGGACGCATCAGATGGCCGGACTTTACTCACCTTGCGTCCGTCGATTCCATCCTTTCCCCTTTGACCTTTGTCTCCCTGAGAAGATGGAACAGATGGAAAGAATAGAAAGAATTAAAGCGACAGGAAACCATAAGATTCCAGGGCAACCGCCAGTACAACGGCCTCTCTCTCTGAAGACAAGAAGTCAATATTAGCTCACCTTGTAGCCTTTGTGTCCTCTGTCACCCTGCAGAAAACACACAAACACAGAGTCAGTCACTCGAGAATATTAAAGCACAGAACTGAATCTTACTAAAATATATATTTTGGGGGTATCTGACAGTACCTTCCCTCCTCTTGGGCCACGGTCTCCCTAGAAACAGAAACACATACGTCATTATTATTACACAGCATGGGGGATGAGGCGAATGATAAGGTGGGAAAAATGACTGGAGGTCAGCGGTCATGACTAGACAAACATACACATACTCAGAGTTACCAGACCGCCTCCTCTTGAGAAGTCAAACTTAATTTACTTGGAGCAGGACTAATATCCTTCTAGTTTACTTAATAGTGCAGAACATTTAAAAAACAAATAAACACTTTGCTTCAAAATATCATGAAGGCTCCCTTAGATCCCAGCTCCAATCTATCAGCATGTTTTATTAAGTGCGCTGTACCTTCATTCCACTGTAACCGACAGGACCAGGGTCGCCAATCCTGCCCTGTAAGAAAGAAATGGGAAAAACAGACAGTTTTTTCAGCAGGTGCACCAAGTGTTGGATGCCACATACTTTTTATGCTTATTATTGGAGGAAGCCACCTACCACATCACCAACATCTCCCTTCTCTCCTGGCATCCCTGGTCTACCTATTTCTCCCTGTAGAGAGAAGGGGAGGATGGAGGTTAGTCAACAAGGTTTAAATGGGACGGTTGGAGATCTGTACATAACTACATCTCTCAACTTTCCCAACAGCTATCCCACCTTAGAGCCAGATTCTCCATCTGGTCCTTTGTCCCCTCCAGGAGCCTGTAGGCAAACAAAAGTTAGCTCCAAAAATATAGTCCAAAGAGAAATCATGCTTGTGACTTATAAAATAAAAAAGGTAGTACTTACAACGCAGTCAAACGAGCAACACTGGAAAAAAAGAACAAAAGATCTTAAAAAATGAAAAGTGTGTCTGTGTGTCTATGGCTGTACAGAATATTGGATACTTAGTTTTGCTCAAATCTAAGTAAGACATGCTGTTAGGTGGGTGCGATCACACTGGAAATACAAAAAAACTATGTTTTCTGGTGTCACCTGAACCTCTCACATACACAGCGGTAAAAACAAAACAAGCTATTATAGTTTTAATAGTAATCGCAGTAATCTCAATTAGCTTTTGGATGTGGTGACTGTAGCATCTAGTGTGTGTCCTCAGTGACCTCTCCTAGTTTCCTGTTTAGTGAAGTTGTTTAGTGAAGTTTACATCTCAGTGAAGATACTATAAGCATCCAAACATCCAAACTTTATTTGTTTGTTTTTTTATTGCACTAAACAGCTCCGTAGCAAGTAACTAAGTTCACTTGCCTCAAGGACCTTGAGGCAACTGTTGTAAATTGGTGCTGTGTAAATAAAACTGAATTGAATTGAAATATGCAGCACAAAAAAAAAAAAAAGAGTACAGCAGAGAACCCTGGTTTTTAAATACTTCATTTTGACTCAAAATGAATCAGCAGAGCTCATCAGATACAAATAAGATGTTAGGCTGTTTCTTTAAAAGCACAGTGCTTAATATTTACTCAGCCAAAAATATGTTTGAACAAACAAGAGCTGAACATTATTGGTGACATTTTTTTTTTTCCAGCCAGCCTTCTCAGCCCCAAACATGAGAAAACCCAGGCCGGCTTCTGCAGCAAAGCATGCAGCAATCAGTGAAGTTAACTTTATCTAAATAAAAATAAATAAATAAATAATTGGACATACCACATCCTTTGTTTCATTTGTCTGGAAAGAAGAGATAAACCAGGAGTTAGTTTGAAATCCAAATGTTTCAATGTTCAGAGACGAGAAGAGAAGAGAAGAGAAGAGAAGAGAAGAGAAGAGAAGAGAAGAGAAGAGACGTACGATCATGTTAATGATGGTTTCAATGGTTGCCATCTTGCTGGTTCTGAGGTCATCTGCAGCAGTGAAGTTCTGTCTGTAGTTGCGGTCTGTGGCAATGAGAGAAAGCCTGGCTTCCTGTAAATCAAACACAAACATCTTTATCTACAATCTGGCCACACTAGTATCCGAATGATTAAGATTAACATCTGCCAACATGTTCTTCCTGACATTAGCCGGTAGAGGAAAATTGTGAAATCCACCACGCAGAGATTCCTGGCATAACATGGTATTAAGATTAATGATACTTGTTTTTAACTGACTGTGAACAGAACACATTAAAAAAAAGCATTTTCAATACAGTGCATGCAGAGTTTAATCTGTATATCTGTTTAATCTAAAGAAGAAGAATCAAAGAAGAATCAAAAACATTTGGAAAGATAATAATTTGTTTTTCCAGAATTCTATTTTCTTCAATTCACTGTCTCTTAAACTGTTTCACTGTGCTGTGGGGTTTACACTTGAGTTATGCTGGATTTGTCTTTAAAGCAGACCTTTTATGCTCTTTTTTTTTTTTTTGCTCCACGTTTGCATGATTCACAGTCTAAACAAGCCTTGTTTATCTTTAATCGAGTCATCCTACAACCCATCAATTCAATGACCTGTCTGAAATTAAGCATCCCTCCCTCCTCCTTACTGCCTGTTTTCTTCTTATTGGCTGGTGCTCAGAAACAGAAACAGGTGGGAGGAGCTTCTGTGCTTACAACCTGATATAACCATATTAGAAGTTTCAGCTTTTACTGATATCCAGCAGAGCCTAGAGCTGCCTTAGCTAACACTCTGACCTCATTATCTGAACACTGAGAAAAAGTGGAAAAAGTGGAAAAAGTGGACTACGCTCTTTAGCTTCATATGGCATCAGAAAGCTGAGTTGACCAGATCATCCAAAGAAAAACATCTTCTTAGTATGACATTTCTGTCTTAATGCATTTGCAAACAGGATTTGGTTTATAATCATAAGACTTATCCCTTATATTTCACAATTTAAAAAAACTAGAACAGATGTCTTCATCAGAGATCAAATAACCGTTATCATGTACACATGGCTATGTAAGTATAGACCTATGAAAAAAAGACTGAAATGATTTAAATAGCAAACTCCGAAGTCAAAATTAACTTATAATAGCTAATTAGTGAAAATGAAAGGCCAAACCTTAACTCCCCCAAAATGTATTTGAGCAATGCACGGCTTCATTTGTGCAAAGTTTAAAAAATTATCTCTGTGTGTGTGTGTGTGTGTGTGTGTGTGTGTGTGTGTGTGTGTGTGTGTGTGTGTGTGTGTGTGTGTGTGTAGCGCGTTGTACCTCCTGGTCAGGTGAGATGGCGACAGCGAACACTTTGACCCCGTGTAGCTTGGCTTCATTAGCAGCCTCCTGCACACCTCCACATGGCTCTTTGTAACCAGTAATAGGATGTCCATCAGTCACCACCACCAAATACTTGTTCTCATGGTAATGGGAACCCCTGCAAGCAGGTACACACGTATGCAAACACATTCAGAAATGTTGTCAGCGTCTTTATTATTTCAGGATGAAACTATGCGCGTGCTGTTATTACCCAATGAGCAGCTCAGCAAGGCCCCTCTTGATGGCACAGTCGGTGTACGTGCCCTTGCCGATGTACGCGATGTTGTCGATGGCTGTCTTCAGGGCATTGCGTTCGGTATTCAAGTCACTCAGCTCCTTCACCAGTTTGACTTCGTCACTGTAGTGCAGCGCTCCTGAGTTCCATGTCAGGATGCGGTCACACTGGTGGCGCCTGGATAAGCAATGGTATTAAAATCAAACATGGTACAGACAGGCAGGGGTGGACCAGAACTATGCAGATTCAATCACAGTCATAGTCAGAGGGCTTTCTTTAAGTTTTTCTTTTTCATTCTGCTTCACACTTTCATCCCATTATATTTCATATAAAAGTAATTCTGTCAGAGTTCTGTCATTTGATTAAAAAAATCTAAGCCCAGGTGTTTAAAAGTTACTCTATGTTACATTTCCCCAACTACAGCCACTGTAAGTAGTGGGTGTGGTGGGTAGGCCAAAAGGACTCTGCACCTGTAGCCACGCCCACAGTGTATCCGAGTATGCTGTACAGTGCTCCTTACTGGTACCTGAACACTTCCTCCAGAACTGAAGGTAATTTGTGTGTGTGTGTGTGTGTGTGTGTGTGTGTGTGTGTGTGTGTGTGTGTGTGTGTGTGTGTGTGTGTTTCTTACATGTCTTTGAGTTGATCTATGAAGTCCTTGGCGAAATTTTTGATCTGGTCAATATAATAGGAATCCGGTGTCCTTCTGAGGGCAACACTCTCAGATGTATCCAGGACGAAGAACAGGTCAACAGGACACTCTGTTCACAAAGCAGATAATCAATGACTGTGATCAGCAAATATAATCCCACGATTTAAAAAAAAAAAATGAAGAAGAACGAAAAAATGATCCAACTAATGTGATTTCTAGCTGCTTAGATTTCTCTAAACGTGTTAACAATCAGCTTCAAGACTGGTGAAACCAGCAGAAGTCATTACTTCAGCACGAGAGGCCTACAGCTCATTATAATGAGCAACATTAGATCATCTCATTGGCTGATCATGTCATACAGGTAGGAAACCTCAGCAGACTATCTGCATCTATGGCTGTTTGCACAAACACCTGTCCTATGACTCCTGTCACCTCGGTGGGGGAGCCGGCCTGAGGTTCTCGGCTACGCTGACATCACATATCAGTCTGCTTTACAGCCAACACCTCAAATGACCATTAGGTATAACGATAGCGGACTAGGATTCTATCATCTTGGTTGTTAGTGCATCAAAATACAGCAAACAAACGACTTCATTGCATTCGACACAATAAACACACTTCAAGTGCAAAAGAATCGCACTAGAACATCTGCTTGGAAAGCAACAGATGTTTTCAGCAAACCTACCAGCAACTCTGCGCCGTTGGTCCTGCTGTAGTTGCGCTCCAGCCATGAAAACGCACAGCAGCGCGAGGAGACTTCTGAGAGTCTCCATGATTAAACTGTGAAAGAACAACTAAACCACGGCACCCAACCCCCGACAAAAAACAACTGCGGCCCCAAGCCCCACACCTCTAAACTGATTTGGTGAAGTTTTGGCGATCCAGAGGTCTGTCGGAGTTTCTCCGAGGCGAAACTCAAGAGCGCGCAGAGGAGGACCAGAGCGCACGGTGAGGGGAGAGGAGGGGGGAGCAGGAGGAGGAGGAGGAGAAGGAGGAGTTTGTAAAGCTTTCTCTAAGGAAGCTGATGAGAAGCAATGTACCAGAGCGCGCACGGACCAGCAGTTTATGCCAATTACCCAGATGTGCACGCTTCCTTAAAAGGGGCCAAACAATAAACTGGTGACTGTCAGCGAGACTTCAGCATTCACAGAGCTGATTCTTTTTATTTTGGCATAAAGAGAAAATGTGGAAACTGGACATTTAGTTTTTCAGTTTCACATCGTTTATAGAGAGCGCCCCTTTAATGTTATTTGGTCACTACGCGGCTGCCCCTAATCATACTGCCTACATGTCACCCACAAAAATCAAGAAACGCAAACCAGAATAGATGAAGCTGAAATCACTTCATGTTGCTTAATGAAAACCATGTGGCGCACATCTTGGAAGCATTTTGAGCTCTATTCCTGCAGAAATCTGCGGAAGATGGGGTGGGGGTTGGTGGGTGGAGCTTTAACACATCTGGTTCATTTTAAAAGTCCAGACCAACCTGAACATAAAAGCAAGACGAGAAGGGCGTGGGAGCGCGCTGCGGTGGGATGGTGTCTCTATTGACCCTTTGGAAGCAGCGCCATCTAGCGCTCGTTGAGGGCTGACCTTGGAAGCTACTTTGGAAAGAGGGGGCGTTCATTTGGCAAGGTGTTGATGGGAGGGGGGGGGGGGGGGGGAGGTGGATGCTGCACAGTTGCTGCCGACATGTGTGTGTGTGTGTGTGTGTGTGAAGGCATCGGAGGTCTGGCCTGGACTCAGATTTTCCACTGAGATCACCGAGTTAGGGAGAGAAGGAGAGCAAAGAAGGGAGAGGAGGAGGGACTAGGAAGAGAGAGGGGGGGCACATCTGGTTATGATCTGTATTTATTAGCAGGCTCTCATTGTAAATCTGTAGGATTTTTGGCAGATGTGGTGCTCAGCATGAAGCGTGATGCATGCATTTCACAATACGTGCCTTCATCAGGAATACATTATTCCATAGTAAAACTCAGAGGAATGCACAAACAGAGCTCTGCTTTAAGCTTTGTTTTTGTGAGTTACACAACCCCCTGGAATTTATGAATCTGACAAGTTGGACTGAAATCTGTTTCATTCACTAGAAGCAAAAGATTAAGCTATACATGTGAAGAAACAGGAGACGAGAGGCTCGGGGTGCTTCCAGAGAAGACCAATGTTCACAGGAAATCAGTAGGATTTCTTAGTAAGCTAGAAGGAAGGCAGCCAACGCACCTCCAGCCAGAAGATGCTAACATCTTGCAACATTTAAATCATTACGACAGCCAACTTTGGTGGTTGCACCTCCCTGTGAATGGCAGAGAAATGGGTTTGTTTTGAGAGAGAGTAAAACTCAAAGGTTGCTATGGACGAGTGAGCATGGATGAGATGTAACTGGGATGGGGAGTAAGAAAAAAAACTGAAGTTGAAAAAAGACGAACAGAGCTTCTTTTTTCCCCAAAGAAAAAAAATCCCATAAAACTCAGCACAGATGGAAGAAATTAATGGTAATGCGTCTCTTACATAATGGCACATCATGTTTGCCTGAATTTCAAGTTAAAACACAAAACTGGGAACAGAAGTGGTCCGAATCCAGCTGTTTTTTAGCTGGACGCAAAGTAGAGAATTGAATTTAAAAGCTAGATAAAAATGTGGTGATGCTTTTTACGCCGCCTTTAAACACTTCAGAAATGGCGGGACCCCAGTGAGGAAATGAGGAAACGAGAAGAAACTTTGCTTTAATCAAACTTCCAAGCTGTGCCAAAGAAAGCAGATAAAGGAGACATGGGCCACAGCAGCAAAGCTGTATTTGTTTTCCAGACAAATAAATAATTTGATGATAGACTGTCATTATATCAGCTCTGCTGGTTAACTAACACGCATCAGTGCATGGCAAACTGCTTAATAGTCACCTACTGCCATCTAGTGAAACTGAAGTCTAATACAGACACCTTTTGTTTTTCTGAGAAAGAAAAAAAAAACTTAACAGGGATAAGGAGTAACGAAGGGAATTTAATCTGAAATTCACAAACCTTTCAAACCACAGAGAGAATACAAAAGGCGAAAAAAACAAAACAACAAAAAGAAAATGGGCTTTTTAACTTTTACAAACTCACACTTATTTGTCATCCAGCATATTTACAGAGAACATTTTTTCCACCTCTGCAACTTTTACCTCCTTTTCCCAAAATATATCTTCATCCACTTCAGACATACAGCACATGCCCCCCCACCCCAATCATCTCAGTGACAAAATATCCTCTGAACTCCTTTTATCCGTCTCCCCTGATCCATGTGAAGCAGAGCTGGTGTTTGTGTAGACCAGATATAATGCTTAAATGCTCTGGCAGCACCTGAGGTGACACTTCACATGGCACATTCTTAGCTGACTCTTAACATTAGCCAAGAAAGCACTGACAATCCACACAGGACCCGACTCTGCTGCAGCTCTGTTCAGTATTTACTCTAGCTTTTACTGCAAACATTTACTAAACAAATGAGCCTTGCCTTCTGAAAATTACACCCCTCGTATGACAAACTGCAATCTCAAATAATCACATTTGCCCTTTCGGTCTCTGGCATTCCTTTTGACTGCTTCTTATTAGACAACCAATATATATATTAGACATTGTGGTTACTCATGACTTAGGAAAGAGAGGAGAAGCTTCTGTGTGATTACAATTGTAAAAAAAGGCCAATTTAAACCCAAACCGCGCTGCTTATTTTGAAACTGAACCAAGCCGTTTTGGGTCTGACACTAACCAAGGTTTTAAAAAAAAAAATCATGAAACTAAGTTAACAAATACAAAGGGCCAACATGTGAGTCAAATTTCCTGGCTTAAAGTCTTGTGGCTCAGGCCCAGAAGAGGGATGTATGCCCCTGTGCTCTCAAATGTGCAACGTAGCAACAAATCTCTGCTGAACCCTTTATATCTATGCTTTGTCATCCAACTTAACTGTCAGCTTAGCTGCAGGGGGGGGATTGTGATGTTTAGGAGACAGCGTTGAATCTTATCATCATCAGAGCTGCAGTCTGCCCCGGTCAGTTAATCACAGTAACCTCATCATTTTCACAAGTGTGGTGATTGAGAGCTGGGTCTAACAACTGTCACAACCAACCTTAGCACGACACTAAGAATCAGGATCAATAATCAGAAGTTCAGACAAATATTTATCTCTGTAACTATTAGGGAGGTCTGGAAAAAGTAAGTTCCAACTAACATCTCATTGCATTCACGCATGAGAAACTGATGTACAGAAGAAAAAACAAAACAAAACAACCAAAGCCAGATGGGAAAAGAGGGAAGAATTTGTTTGTGCTGGTTGGAACAATCTCGAACTAATGGATGAAGAACAGGAGCCGAATCTCCTCGCCTCACTTTCTACAACAGCCAATCGGCATCATCCCCGTATTGCTTGGTTTAGTTGGTCCATTGAAAGTTTCTTAGATAATGTCAGTTTTCCTTCATGCCTGCTTCAGCTCATGTTTGAGTGGCTTTTCAGGTGCCTCCTCAGGTGGTTCAGACAGGTGTAAGTCTTGGGGCAGATCTGGCAGTGATACGGTCGCACCCCCGAGTGGTTCAGCATGTGCTGCTTCAACACGCTTCCGTCTGAGAAGGCCTTTCCACACTGGGAGCACACGTACGGCCGCTCCCCCGTGTGCACGCGCATGTGAACTGTGACTTTGTGCGCCATTGTGAAACCTTTGCCACAGACCGTGCACTTGAATGGCCTCTCTCCCGTGTGAGTGAGCCTGTGCGTGCGCATCGCCCCCATCTGGGAGAAAGCCTTCCCGCAGTCTGGGCAAACGTGCGGTTTCTCGCCAGTGTGAACCCTGGTGTGACTCCTCAGTCCTCCGGCCGTGGAGAAGCACTGCGAGCAGTGAGTGCACTGGTAGGGCCGCTCTCCCGTGTGAGTGCGCATGTGCTGCTTCAAATCATAGCGGTTTCTGAAGCCGCGGCCGCACACCAGACAGCTCTCCGGTCTGTCGTCGTTGTGGCGGAGCTCGTGATTGGCCAGGCATTTTTCGGAGAGGAAACATTTGCCGCATTCCTGACACTGATACGGTTTCTCGTGGTCGACCCTCTGATGGTACTTGAGCTCGCTGATCCCAGGAAAGGTCTCGTTACAGTATCTACACCTGAAGCGATGGTTGGGGCTGTAGGGGAGCTGATGTTCACTCATCTGATGGTTCCTCAACAGATGAGCCATTTTGAAGGTCTTCCCGCAATGAGAGCATTCATATTTCGTCAGCAACTGGACACACTGGTGTCTGACGCGCTCGTGCATGGACCTGAACTGGCACCCACACTTGGTGCAAATGTGGGCGGCGTTTTTACACTTCCTCTTCCTGTGCCCTGACAGGTGAGCCTCGGTGCGGAAGGCTTTTCCACACTGAGAGCATTTGTAAGGCTTCACAGCTGTGTGGAATCTCTGGTGTTCAAGAAACTCAAAGCGATATTTGAAGCTCCTGCCACACAGCGGACAGTTATGGGTGACTCTTCCTCGCTGGTAGACTGCTTTGACGGACCTCTTCCTGGAGGAAAGAGACACTGATGTCCGATGGCTCGAGCCACTTTTCCTGTGTTTATCTCCACTCATTAACTTGAGGGTGTCCATTTCACCAACCTCTTCATGCCTTTGTTGGTGTTTGTCCAGACTCTTTGAGGAGATGAAGCTCTTTCCACATTGCTTACACTGATAAGGCTTCTCATGATCAACTTGCTGATGGTACTTCAGGTCACCTATTCCTGAAAAACCAATCCCGCAGTGGCTACACTTGAAAAGGCGGCTTTGAACATGAGTTAGCAGATGTTCCTTCAGGCTGCTGGACTTTGGAAAACTCTTTCCACACTGCCCGCAGTCGTAGTTACGTCCTCGTTTCGGGCAGTGATGTCTGAATTTCTCCAGTGACGTTGGAAAACTGTTCCCGCATTTGATGCAAAGATATGCCGCATTTTTGCATTTCCGCAGCCTGTGTCCAGCAAGCAGAGTGGCTGTTCGGAAAGCCCTCCCGCACTCAGAGCAGTTGTAGGGCTGCAGCCCGCTGTGGACTCTCTGATGTTCAATGAGGACAGAGTGATGCTTGAAGCACTTGTCACACTCGGGGCATTTATGGATTCCTGACTGCTGTCTCCTGCGTGGAGATGAAGTAACATCGGCCCTTTTTGGAGATTCGGGAAAGTCAGCTGAGGTGGAAGGGTTTGTGGACAGCTCTTCGTCAAACATGACAATCTGAGGGACGTCATTATTTTCATCATCACAAGCACTCGGGTGGGAAGCGATGGCTACTTCCAGAGATGGAGGGAGAGACAGCGAGGGGATCAGAAGATCATCTGACTGAAATGGAGCTGCATGAAAAGAAACAGGAAACAAATATTAATATAGTCCCACATCTTGAACTAAAAGAAGATGCACTGACTAGTATATGCATACCAACGCTGCTCTTTGCTAATTTCCCGTGGCACTGTTTACTCTGGAGAAGAAATTTAAGGTCCTCTCCGTTGGACACGCACTGCATATACTCCTCTAGGACTGAAGGGGCAGCACTAATCCAGGATGCAGTCTGTGAGACACATACACAACAAAAGCACATTTAAAAGCGCTCCTTTATTTTATCATCTTAAAAAGATCCTCTCTGTACCTGTTTGAAATCTGGTATTGGCAGCAGCTCCTCGAGTCTTGTGAAAAACTCACAAACTAGGGTCTCGAGCGCCGTATCAAAGTCAGGGCCGTACTCCACAGGAAACACATTCTGCCACATGGGAAAAAAAGAAGAAAAAAAAAAAAGATCTGTACTGTCAACATACAACCTCGTCCTTTTACACATGTTATTATAATCACATTTTTAAATGTGATTCAAACACTGTCAGTCCCAACTTTACCTTGAGAAAGTGTTCTCTGCCATCCGTGTCTTCAATGAGGCCTTGCACCAACTTCATAAAGTTTGCCTCTGGTGCTTCAATTACAGGATCATTGGTCTAGATAACCACAGGACAGGTCATAGGTCAACAGCTAATAATTATTTTCATTATTACTGTTGAATTACTTCTTTAAAAAAATCAATTTGTTTGAACTATCCTGAAAACAGTTATGTTTTCATAATTTTTTGATTTTTACAAATTAGCCATTTATATATTCCAAATTAAAATACGCTAACAGGCTCACCCACCTCCTCGATGCAGGAAGATTGGATTCGGTTAAGGTGGCTCTGAACCGCCTTGAGATCTTCAGGGTGTTCAGAACGCAGCAGTTCAAGAGTTGTCTAGAAGAAGCGTAGTTTATAATATTAACACGTGCCTCGCGTCCTCGTCTCATTTGAATAGCTCCTTTTACACACGTCATGCGATCCAGACATTTCACTTACCCTTGCTCTCAGACCCAGTGAGAGCAGCCTCCCTTCCCTCTTACTCATCAGTTCAGGAACTGCATCTGTTACCATGGACACAAACTCCTCCAGTTTCCCATAGTGCTTTATGTTCCGCTGGCGCACCACTTCCCACATCACAGCAGACATAAGGCGGAGTGGTGGGACCAGGAGAGCCAGCGAGGACAGGGGGACACTGAATTCTTTGGAGAGAAAACAGACTGGGTCAAACAGGCTGTCAGTCAGGTTAATTAAGAACCTGGTACACCTCTGTGGACCCGAGTTTACATGAGAATATTTAACTTTGAGGCAGAACAGAGATCCCCTTCGTTGTTTCAAAGGCTAGATTAAATGTTATTAATGTAAATAGTTGACCGTGCCTTAAATATGTCAATAGGAAGAAGGTAAATGAGTGGGAGATACTGTTTTTTGTACAATAAAACCACTTAAGTCAGCACCGTCTGTTCACCATCGCTACTGTCCATCCATGAGCTGCAGAAACACAAGACTACAGTCCGTCCTTAGCCTAAAGCACCAGGTTTGTGTGCATAAATAGGATAAAATTCAGTTGTTTTACACTAAATTAACCACAAAGACAAAGAGACTATGTGAGTTTATTACGGAGGCATGAGCAGGTTAGATGGGTAAACAGCTAGTGGTAGCTTAACGCTAGTTACTTTATTTAAAAGGAATCGCGTTATAAATGCCTGTTAATAGACCGATTTTTTTAACCGCATTTGATACACTGAAGCAAGCCTTTTCATGCAAATAAAATGTTTGGAAACGCGGACAATCCCCACTGTTTCTTCCATATCTAGAGCATCAGCTAACTTGCTGGCTACAGGGCAAAACCCGGCTTAACGGGGAGCAAAACAATTCTTGTTCCAGAGATTAGTCGAGGCCTCCTCAGCTCCCAGTAATCCTTCTCTTTGGCTAGTCGGCTAACCACATAACAAGCGAAAATACAACATGTTGTTGCTCCCCACGAGGTAACACTTACCCATATCATTCATTGTGGAATTCATTAGCAACGATGGAAGGAAAACGCAACATGAACAGCTAATTCGTTCATAATATCGGCTAGTGTAGTAGCTAACCGAATATACGGCTTCAGGCGCCAACTTCTTCCTGAAGCACGCTGTTCATATCGCGAGGAGCGCTGGGCCAGTAGGTTCATCAGGGAGGTTCGTTTTGTTTTACGGGGCAGCCCGTACACAACGAGTCCCATTTACTTTTGTAAACGCACCACGCCTCCGAAAACTCTAAATAATAAAGGGTCGCGTAAAGACCTGGCTCAACTGTATTTTATTACACAGTTCGTACACTGTTGTTATGCTCATATTTTAAGTTCGGAACAGACGTTACAACGTAAAGTGTAAAAAAAAAAAAAAGAATCAACAACTAAAAAAAATAAAAATACAGTAAACAAAGTAATTAAAAAACTACTGCCATTTCAGCTTTGGAATAAGAGTTAGAAACTTTTTACTTTCAACTAAACGTAATTTTTCATTTGTTTCGACGGTGTGACTTTATTATTTTAAACACAGAAACACATTAAACAAACCCACAGCAGGATGTTTAACCTCCTAAGACCCAAACTCTTTCATTGCATGTATTTTTAATTTCTCTTTGCCATTTGGGCTGATGAATGTAAAAACAAAGAATTACCAGTTTGTTTGTTTTACCTTATTTTTGTTTCAGAGGAAAATAAGATCCACATATGAAGATGTTCTTTTTAAATTTAAATAGAACAGTGACAGTATAAGGTCCTCATAAGTGGATATCAGGCTGTTGTAGAGCAACAAATAGGACAAATAGGTGGAAATTATCTAGTTTATTCTGTGTTTACAATATTGAACAGTGTCACTGGTAAATAATACTACTCCAGTCAGTGTTACCTCATAGAAGGAAAAATAATAATAATAATAATAATAATAATACAGGCACTAATAAACGCAGAAGGACACCGTTTTCTTGGATGATTTCAAAATCACATTTTAGGATATCAGAAAACAAATAAAACAAAAACAACACAACAAACAAAACATCTGTATGTCAGGACCAGAAGCTGCACTTGAGAGTGACATTTTAAATGGAGGATAAGGAATGAGTCTCTAAAAGAAAAGAAGAAAACAAAGTCCAAATCCTATGATGCAGTGCATGAAGTCAGCAATAGTGTGTACAGTGTCACTGCACAAAGACCTCATCAATGGCAAAACACCATTTGATAGTCAGTAGAATCAGAGGGTCTGAGACTGGACTACACTGTGAGATTTTAAGTGTCTTTTCAGGTGACTGAGGCACGTGTACGTTTTTGCACACAGCTGACAGGCGTAGGGCCGGACTCCTGCATGGTTCATTGTGTGTTTTTTCAGTTCGCTGCCACGTGAAAAGCCTTTCCCGCATTCAGAGCACTCGTAGGGGCGTTCCCCAGTGTGAACACGCATGTGGAGCGTCACTTTGCTCGCCCTGGTGAATCCTCTCCCGCACACCGAGCACTTGTACGGCTTTTCCCCCGTGTGGGTGCGCCTGTGTATCTGCAGCTCTCCGGCAGAAATGAAAGCCTTGCCACAGTCGGAGCACAGATACGGTTTCTCTCCTGTGTGAATCCTTATGTGTACGTTCAAGTTTCCTGACACGGAGAAACGCTTCTCGCAGTAGGTGCACTGAAAGGGCCTCTCGCCTGTATGACTGCGCATGTGAAGGTTCAGATCATGCTTGCTCTTGAAGGCTTTGCCGCAGCGTGTGCAAATCTGCGTCCTCTGCTGTGTGTGGCGCAGCTGGTGAGCAGTCAAACACGCAGCCGAGCTGAAAAACTTCCCGCACTGCTGGCACTGATTGGACAGCTGAGGAGGATGGATCTTTTGATGTGATCTTAGCTCGCTTATACCCGGGTATACCTCCCCGCACTGTCTGCATGTGAAAATGCGGTTCTGGTTGTGAGTCAGCTTGTGCTTAGCCAGCAGGTACATTTTCTTAAAACTTTTCCCACAGTAAGGACAGTCAAACTTGTGGATGCTATGAACACACTGGTGTCTACATTTTTCCTGCATAGACTGAAAGCTTTTCCCGCATTTGATGCAAATGTACGCTGCTTTTCTGCACTGTGTCCGCCTGTGACTTGATAGATCAGAGCTCCGCCGAAAAGCTTTCCCACACTGAGAGCACTTGTAAGGGTTTTCTCCGGTGTGCAGCCGCTGATGCTCCAGGAGTTCATACTTGTAAATGAAGCACTTCCCACACTGAGTGCATTTCTGTGCAACTCGCTGTCTGAGAGGGCCGATCACAGAGCTAGATACCACATGACTCTCAGCAGATGAAGAGGGAGATTGGCGAGTTGTTGTAGCTTGGTCACCGCACTCCTCCACAACATGTGTGTCAGGAATGCTGTCGGTGTCTTTTCCTCCCGCCTCTTGTTCTGCGCTGTGAGACTCTTCCTCATGTGGCCATCTTGTATCCCACATGTCACCATCTCTGGGCTCTTGAAAGGCAGCTGCTTCAGACACTCTTTGGTTTTCGAAAGTTGGTGCATTTGATTCCACATCTTTGGCGCTGTTGTCTATCAGGGAGACGGGGAGCGACAACGAGGAGAAAAGCCGCTGCTCTGAGGGAGATGGCACTGTTTGAAAGAGGAATTAAGAATTCAAAAAGAAAAGGGTCAATAAAAATAACTGCATCCAATACCAATGCATTTTTATCTTTTTCAATTAACTGAAGGTATTTGGCTATAGAAATCCAAAACACAGCTCCCAATGTCAATCACAGGACCTACAATAGAAATACTGCATCTGACAAATACATAACTCTGATTAAGTGCACATATACACTTAAATTTTATTTATAGAGCCTCAGTTCAGCAACAGCAGTCATTTCAAGGCATCTTATACTGTATGTAGCACACATTATGAACCCATTACAGACTGTCAGGTAAAGAGCCTACAGAGTGAAGACAATCCTAATGATCAGATCACTCTCTGTGTGCAAGCACTCAGAGATGCTGAGGAGGAAGAACCCTTTTAAACAGGAAAGACCCCCGGCTTAAGCATCATTAGTCTGACTATGGTTGCGGGGGGATGTGAATGAGAAAAGAAAGGCAGACAGACTCACCACTCGAATCTATCTTGGCCATTTCACTATTGCGAGGCCTGGTTCTGAGCAATACTTTGATGTCATCAGCTTCAGTTACACAGTGCATGTACTCCTCTACCTCAGCTGGTGTATCACTGATCCACAAAGCAGCCTTTATCAGATAAATAATATGATTTTAATGCACAGGCCTTAGACTGCTAATCTGTGAAAACGCCCTAAAAATAGTCATTTCTTACAGGTAAAGACTGTGGACCTCTACCTGTTTAAAGTCTGGTACTGGCAGCAGCTCTTCCAGTTTGGAGAAGAAGTCACAGAGAAGCTTTTCCAGTGCTGTGTCAAAGTCGGGCCCATACGCCACAGGAAACACATTCTATCAGGCGAAAAGTTATTATTAAACACCCTCACCTATTTATATTTAGACTAACTGTAAGACAAAAGCAGAGACACACTTTGAGGAAGTGTTCTCTCCCTTCTGAGTCGTCCAGGAGTCTCTGAACAAATGTGACAATGTTGGCTTCAAGAGGGTTACCTTCTGGATAGACCTGCAGAGTTAAATAAACAGTTAAAGTCAAGCAGAGCTTCTGAATCAGCCAATAACCAACATCCAGGAACGTTAAGCACTACACACCTGTCGTGAGCGAGTTTGCAGCAGGCAACCCAAGTGTGTTTTAATGCCTCCGAGATCCTCAGAGTTTAACATTTGCAATATCCTCTGGAAGAGACATTAAGGACAAACAAACAGTGAAAGATCAAATGTAAACAGTGAAATCTACCTGCTGCCTCTTTCTGTTCTACTTACAGGAAGACTTGCCTTTAACTACCTCTTGTTACGAACTTGCATGTTCATGTGTTTGTTTTGTGCAGGTGATGTATCTTTTTATGTTAATTCAGCTGTGCCAGAGCCCTGCTCCGATTGGTGTGTGGATACACCGCCCCGACGTGACTGGTTCCAGCTGGAGGACCCGCCCATTAAAAGGAGGCTGGAGTGCTACGGCGGGAGAGGTCCTCACGTTTCTCCTCATGACCCAGCAGTGTACCTGTGGCAGCTGCTGGCTGCAGTGCGGCTTAAAAGTTGTGGAAGTGGAGTGGGTAGGGGTGAGCTGCCGTTTCTTTTGATCACCCGTTTTCTCCTGTTTTGAATTAGTTAAGGAGCTCAGACTCTGTCTTTATTTTTGGACTTTGTTTTGGGAAGGTGAGGGGTGTGGGATTTGTGTAGATTTGTTTTTGTTTATTATTTTGGCCTTGGCTCACCCTGAAGTGTTGACACTCCCGTTTTGTTGTTCCTTCTTTTCCTTTTTGTAAATAAATCACATTATAACGAACGGATTTGTTTCCTCTGGCTGCTTGGGTCTTGGTCTTGAGCGAGTGCCTCACTCATGTTACTGCCTGGCCCTAGACGGGTCGTAACACCTCTGTATCTACAAATGTGATACTAAAGATTTAAGAAAAAGTATATTTGTTATGTATATTTGTTACTCATATCATCTTCAAGACAAAGTAAAGTCTTGGAGTTTGTGATCAATGCAATGCTTTTATTTTGTTGTTAGATTAACAACTGCACGAGCCAACATAATCCTTGCAAGTTTGTAAAATGAGAAATTCCACAGTCAGACAAATATGCAAATACCTGAGAAATTTTAACATGATAGAAATGTGACTAATACATGTGGAGACTGAATCCACAGTATGTTTCCTTACCTTTGCCCTCAACCCCAGAGTGAGCAGTGTCACCTGATGGCTTGTTAAGATGTCGGGAATGGCTTCAGATACCAAGGACACAAATTCCTCCACTTTCCCATATTGCTTGACGATTTTCAGATGAACCACCTTCCACATCACAGCCGACATCACCCGCAGTGGTGGAACCAAGAGCCTCAGCGATGATGGAGGCAAGGGCCCCTCTGTACGTGCTAGAACAGTACATTGATCCTGTCAATGAATCTGTAGAGATTCCTACAGCATCAATATTCTTCACACTTTGAACAGCTGGAATGAGAAAACTATTCATAAAAACACAGGTGTCGGTACATAAAAACTCAGTTTTCTTTAGGTTGTTTGTTCTTCTTAAAAGAAGAAAATATGGTGTCAGGCAGCAGTCAATGAAGCCACACGTAACAAAGATTTTAATAGGCTTCCATTAGTTGTGGGGAGAAAAAAATGAAAACACCAAAGTATCACAATATTTTTGCGTGCCAGTACATACGCTGAGAGTACTATGAACATGTGAGCTAATCTTATGCACCACTATCCTGAGATATTAGCTGAGCAAACTTACATGAAATCGGCTCAACCATTAAAAAAAAAAAAAAAAATCCAATATTGGACACGTCTAGCTTAAGAAAGCTACCTCCTAATTTAGAGCAAGCTCAGTCCCAAATGTGCAAATAGGATACCATCCTCCATCTCTGCCTGCCTGCTGATTATACTGAATTTTTTCACATTCTGCGAATAATTGCAACTCATGGTGACTAAATGCTTGTTCAGAGCTTTAAGGTGTGGCACACTCATGACAGCATTTGATCGCAAGGCAATTGCACAGTTCTGATAGGACGCAACCTATCTGCAAACAGTTGCAGTCTGATTTGGACTGACAGCAATCACTCAGAGAGATTATTGAAGGTTTCTAAATAATAAGTGTCAGATTGCCAACATGCTGCTATTAGTCTGAATGAGCCTTTGTCAGTGAGCACAACTCAAGGGGACCCGAGTCCAGTGTGTGAATGTGTGCGTGAATGGGTGGATGACTGGATATGTAAAGCGCTTTGGGGTCCTTAGGGACTAGTAAAGCGCTATATAAATACAGGCCATTTACCATTTACCACTGGCTGTCCGCTGATTGTATTCTGGTTATATTCCTACAGAGCAGGACGGTTGCTGATCGCAAAGGAAACACTTAAATGTAAATTTCCGTCTATACAATAAGCAACAGCTGTGATTTCCCCACAATTTATCACAGTTAATAGCTGTATTATCAGAAACTTAATTGCATGGAATTGTTTCAGGTTTTAGTGACAGTATTGGTACACTTGACAATCTTATTGTCATAAAAAAAATGAAGTGAAATAATTTTTTCTCATTGGACAAAACAAATAATGACAAAGTTTAACTTTAAGAACATAATTGGCAGTTGAAAAAAGATGATAAGTGACAATATATGTCATTGCAATACCCGGCCAGCATATTGCAAAAATGTCAAAAATCACAATAATATTGTTTTGTAAATTAAGTATCGGTAATACTGTATTGTGGGGTGTCCGGTAAGTCCCACCTCGAGCTTCTAGCTTGTGTTATCTTTGTGATGTGTGATATGAATGTGTGCTTAGGATTGGTCCACCCTTTAATTTCTTATCTGTGTATGACACTACTACCTTTCTGTGTAATTAGGATCTCTCTTATGTGTTATCGTTCATGTGAACAAAATAAGACTGAAGGGGCACTGCCGAGCAAAAACAAACCAAAAAACTTTCATCGTCTGTGATTTATCGGCAGGAAATTTACTGAATATTTTTCAAAGTGCAGTATAATTTCTTCGACTTTTTTTTCACAAGCTGTCGAAAATGAGTCAAAGAGAGGAAGTTAACGTTAGCGGAAAACCTAACGACATCAAGACAAACAAAGACAACCGATAAAGAAAATTAACTTTTACCCATGTTGTTATCCTGAAGAGCTACAGCTGTTCAGCGGACACTGAGGAAGGCTCCCTCATAAAATAATCTTCCCGCTGGGGTAACGCTGACAACAAGCACTCGCTTCAACACACCTCACCGTTTCCAGTAGGCGGACAAACACAGCAGAGTAACTTCCGGACTCTTCTTCGTGGTGCATATGTTGGGTTGACAGCTCTACCGCCCTCTACTGTCTGCTGCAAACAGCTCAATAACAGCAATTACACGCAGTCAGAGACGTTTCTGCCAGTTTATTCAAGCTGTAAATGAGTAATATTAAAACCCTCTCTGTTATACGTCTTTAGTGGTAGTTTATAGCCTAAATGACAGTAGTATGAAAATGATTAATATCATAACATTTGGATGAACAAAAAAAAAAATTATAAAGAGGACGAGAAGATAAGCAGAAGCGATCAGAAGGCCATAGTAAATCACCAAACCTTTATCACATGTTCTCTAGTTTTTCATTAATACTGCATGTTGATGGGCCTTGTCTCCTTTCCAAACTAAATCTGCTCATCCTTCAGACTCATATGTAGTTGCATGAACCCCCTGGTGGTGGCAGTGAAGGATATGAAACAGTCATGGCTCAGTAAGTATTTATCAGAGGCAGAGGATCCATGGGAGAAGTAATTAGATAGTGCCTCATCAGGCCATCTGGGCAGTATAAACCAACATGACTAAGTAAATACCCTGCAGCACATGTGGTGACTGACAGACGCAGTACCTAAAAAGGCTATTTCCGCTCTTTTCTGTTTTTGTTTTCTTTTGTTTGTTTGTGTTCTTTATGTGTCTCTCAGTCCTTTCAGTAAAGCCAGCCTTGGTTTTTACTTTGCTGTCACCCACAGCCACTCGGTCCAGGACTAAAAAGTTACAACAACATGCAAGCTAGCTATAACTTTGTATTCCAATATCAATAAAACTGGGTGATAAACTACTAAAATACACGTGTTGCAGTGTGGACATCAAGTAAGAAAATCTAACTCACTGTGAACAGATTTCAGGTAAGAGGATCTTTATCAAAAAACCTGACTGATTGAGTCCATAAAGTTTATTTTGTTTAGTTTTTTAAGGTACCCAAAGTCTGTAGGATCATTAAAGAAGGCTTTAAAATCAACTTCACATATAGAACAATTAGATCTATTTTCTTTTAGAAAGAAAGAAAGTAATTTAAAAAGAAAATTACCCATATTTAAAGTATTTGAGGCTTAACATGAAAATACCAAAAGCAGTATATACAATTTTAATTCCAGAGAAATTGGAACAGATATTTAAACTGTTTCATGAAAAATATTAGCTCAATTTCAATTTGAAGGCAAGAACAAGTTTTAAAAACGATGGGATGGGGGCAACAAAAAGGCTGGGAAAATAATTAGTATTACAAATACATCTGCAGTTGGCAGCATGTCAGTAACATGATTGGGTATAAAAAGAGCATCTCACATATAAAGATGGGCAGAGGTCTGTAAAACACTGTGTTTACAAATGACACATGATACAAATCTGATTGTGTGTCATTTAAAATGGAATTTGGCAAAGTGGTCAGAAAAATCAGAGATTTTAATTCTTTTTGGTCCTCCAGACTAAAGAGGAGAGGGGCCATCCAGCTTATACTCAGTTCAAACGCCTCCATCTCTGATGGTGTAGATGTGATTAGTGTTTGTGAAATTGGCAGCTTGTGCATCTGGAAATGCACCGTCAATGCTGAAAGGCGTATATGGGTTTTAGAGCAACCACGCAGACCACATCTTCTTCATTGAAGGCCTTGCATATTTCAGCAAGACGATGCTAAACTGGATACTGCATCTATTACAACAGCATAGCTTTGTAGTAGAAGAGTCCAGTTCTTTACACAAATGAACAACATTTGGAGCATCATGAAACAAATGCTATGACAAAACTGAGGACAAGAGTGGGAAACGTTTCTCTCCCACAAGCCCAGCAGTTGCTCTCTTCAGGTCTCAGATCTTTACAGACTGTTGTTAAAAGAGTGGATGTTACACAGTATTAAACATGGTCCTGTCCAGACTTTTGTTGAGCCTTTCACTTCCAAATAACCTTATTTTTTTTTCTTAAAATGGTGCATTTTCTTATGTAAACATTCATATTTTCTGTGTTCTATTGTGAATATAAGATTTGGAAATCAATGTATTCTGTTTTACTTACATTTTACTGCACTGTCCCATTTTGGAGGGGGGAGGATTTGGGTTGGATGTAGTTAACCACTGCAAAACTTTAGAAACTTCAGACTTTAGAAGGTCCATGCCAGGAAAAAAGTGTCGACCACCTATTTAAGATCTTTTGAAGTGACATAACTTTTCCCATAACTATATAAAGCTTTAAGCTCATATTCTTCTCAATTTTTTGCTCACAGTGTATCAATTTTTCCAACATAACGTTTTATTTTTAATGTTTTTCTTTCAATTTTTATCGCTTTTTTCATTTTTATTTTTTTTGGCAGAGACAGGCTTCCATAAAAACCACAAAGCCAAGAAGTCAGAGATTCATTAAAAACAGCTGAAGTGTAAATGTTTGTACTCCAAGAGTGGAGAACCAAGATTGACCTTAAAGACTGACGATGATGAGACACAACATGAGTCATGACCTTTTTTAAATTTATTGTTATCTATATGTATGTATGAATATACTGGTGCCATATTCATCATATGTCCCTTGTATTAGGTGTTCACATCATATGCAGTCAGTGTTTCTAAAGCATTACGTTGTCGTCGCTTCTTTTTTATTTATTTATTCTTACTGTGGCTGTGCATTTTGTAATTACACATAGTGCCTTTTTAATCTTTTAAAAAATATTTTAGTTTCTCTCCGTGATGAAGCTTTAATCTCCGCCACATGTCCCAACGCTTAAAAAAACATCAGATCAATTACCAAGTCACATCCAGTCACGTCACATTTTTTTCCAGCCCTTCACGCATAAAAACCCAAATTCAATTTAAAGCGAGCATCTGTCTGTTACCACGGTCGAAGAGTATAGCGTGTGTATGGCGGACGTGTTAATGCATGTGTGCACGCAAGTGTGTAAGAGTGCGAAAGACAGGAAGAGAGAGAGGAAGACTGTGTGTGTGTTTGTGTGTCTGCGAGTGTGTAATTAAAACAAGTGAACCACCCCCCACCTTTTTTTCTTTTTTTTACACACAGATTATCCCTCCATCCCAGCTGGTCAGAGTTGGATTTGACCACCCGACAACGAGAGAGAGGAAATCTCTTTGGAGCTAAATCCAAATTGGCACCCTTGATTTTTTTTTTTTTTTTTTAGCAAACTGAAAATGTTGGTGTGTTTAAACAATGAATTTGACACTAATATCTAAAACATATTAAGTAGAAAAACACACTGACGTCTCGAGGTATGAAAACTGTAAAACTGGTTTTGTAGTTAGTTTCTGTGGCTCTTCAAAGTATTGCTAAATTTTTCGCATGTGTTATAAATCTCCCCTCACTGTATCATCACATCACATCACTGACACATGAGTCTGCGTCAGAATGAAAAAACTAAAACAAACTAAAAAAATAACAATGAGTGGAAATGATTAAGATCATTCAGGCTGGTTGTTGAGGGGTTTTTGTGGTCATGTTGCTTTTGTGCTGGCATTATGAACAAATTTAAGCTGCAAAGGGCAATACGAGCACACTCACAAGGACAGCACAGTGATGCAAAGGTTTCTGCACATCTGTTTGGCTTTTTTTTTTAAACACATGGACTCTGAGAGAGATTGAGCGAGAGAGAGATTTAATATCGCCCTGACTTGTAATGAGGTCAAATCAGTTAACTGGTTCCTCATGTGAAAATGAAGATGCTGGGATGCTGCTCGGTTCTGAGCGCAGCTTTAACTGTCCACTGTGTGGTCAGTGAAAATCCACAGGTCTGTAAAAGAGCTTTATTATCATTCAGTAAAACAATCGATAAAATGTTTAACCTAAGTGCATTACAGACAACCAGGTCCTCAAGGAAAGTCTTTTATATAAAAATGAAGATATTATATTTTTATAGTTTTAACATATCGTATAATGGCCACTATGAGAGTCACTGAAACGGTCTTTAAATATAAATATATCACAAAAAATATGTAAAAATTAGCTTTACACTCATTATACAGCCTAGAAGCTGTTTACGCGCTTAATTACAAAATGAGCTTTCAGTGCATGCATGCTCTTCAAACCCACATCAGTCAGATCAAATTAAACGGTCTAAAGAGATTCAGAGTGTGCGGACAATAATCAATATCAGGCACATGATTCAGGGATCATCAGTACACACAGCCCTTCTTAGTAACTGACACACAAGTTAAATGTGCAATGCAGTATACATGACAAAATAGCTGTAAAAGGTTTCATTGTACTATAGTATTTTTTTTTTATAATGAATATGAAATACTGCTTGTTTTCTGTCATCTGAAAATGCATATATCACCTTCATTTAATCAAAAATGATATTTTGTTGACAAAAAGTAGTAAAATGAATGTCATTTTATGGGTTTGGCTTGGCTATGTTTTTTCCTGCATTCTGGATGAGCAATTGCTAAAGTTGTAAGCTTTGGTTAAAACTGTAATACGGTAGTATGCATTAACATATTAAAACCTGAATTAGCACTTTAAAAGTGCCACAGTCAATTAAAACTAGAAACTTCAGCCTGCAGGCGAGACTGACTGCCATCAAAACATTTGGACATTTCTATCAAATTTGTATTTGTAGAAAATAACTTATTCAACAAATATATATTTTTAACTTCATGAAACTTTTAGCCAAATCTGTTTTTGATTGTATCGTCAGTTTGTTACTTAGACGCATTCTTTAATACCTTTCTTTAATAATTTTTAATTTGCTGCATATATCTTGTATTTCTCAGTTTGAGAAACCAATTTCTTTTTTTGTCTGCCGTTCTCTCGGGGGTTTTGCTTGTCCATTTATCATGCAATCAGAGAGAAGCTTTTCACTGCAGGTGACAGTTCTTGGCCTTGAGGAGGGATGTGTTGCTTCAGACACAAATTTTACTTCACGAGGACTCCTGGTTTTAGCAATAAAAATTTATTAGTGTAAACTACTGTTGTAAATTCCTTGAAGTCATGATGTTGTTTCATTGGCATCTGTCAATGGATAGTTTTATTAATCTGCAAGTAAACACTCTCTAATCTAACTCTCTAATTCTCTAATGGCTCAGTCACACTAATGTAAAAGTAGGATGGCAACCTCCTTGTGATTAGGAAAAATCAGTGATTGCATTTCATTTTTTTTGCTGTTGAAGACAGGTTGTAAGGAGTTGTGGTGGCCAGTTGCTTGCCTAGAGGGTAAAAGATTGTGACTGCACAGTTTGCCTGGTGGGCAGCAACCTGTCTCCAAACAATTGTGGTTCAATTCAGACGGACTGCAGTCACTTTCAGACAGATTGTCGAAGGTTTGCAAATAAATGATTTATAAAGGCAGACAGACTGCAGCAATGTCGGCATCAGTCACACCCGACTTTTGTGTGAGCGCAACTCATCTGTGAGCAATCTCTTTGCTATGGGGACTTGACTCAAATGTTTGCCAACTGGTTGCAGCAAGTGCAATGTTTAGTTGTCTTATAAAGTGGTGGATAAACAAATCCATTCAACGGAAGACCTTATTCTAAATCTGATTAATCTGCTTCTAACAACTTGGTGCCAGATATCACAAATGACCTTTGCAAGTCTTCTGGTTTCCTTACTTCAATGACTCAGAGTTGTATTTGCTGCACAGTGAGGACCAATACGATACAAGGGAGCTGGTTTTAATGTTGTGGCTTTGTCTTGATAGGTCTAGGTCGATATTAAAAAAGAGTGCGTGATTATGTCTGATGTCATATTGTGATATTTTTAAGATGACGTTTAACTTCAGAGCTGTCCATGGTACTCTTTTGAACGTTGTGGCATAACTGACATCTTCCATTAAGAAAATAGAGGCCGAGTTACCTAAACACATTGCATATTCCCTCCATATCTGTTAAAATATAAAAGCTTTTTTTTTCTTCTCTTAGACCGTGAGTTATTTCAATGCATATTCTCTGCTGTAAACAAAACAGACAAAAACAATACAATCACCCTCCGTTCAACTGACTCTCAAAGAAAAGTTTCCTCATAGTTTTCCCCAGGCTCCCTGAGTTCAGAGTCTCTGGATACTGATCGGATCACCTCAGAGAGGCTCAGAGAGGCTGCCCTGGTCACACTATCATAAGATGGTGGGGAGGATGTTACAGTGTCGTCTGCTGTCTCTGCAGCCCCCACAGGCCCATAATGCTGGATCATGGTGGCTATCAGACCCTCTGTTTCTGGAGCATTCTCCACATCCACGACTGTCTCGTAGTTTATCTGTCTGTAGAGGTAGGACGCCTGCTTCATCTGCCGGCGCACAAGATGCCTCCTGTAACACCTCTGGATGACGATCGCAGACACCTCCTCGAGTTTGCGCCGCAGTGTGGAGGTGATGGGCTCGTGGGAAACTTTGGACGGGTTGGTCATCATGAACTTCTCCTCCATTTGCTGTTTCAGGGCATCCATTTCCCCCGACTCTCCCAGGACGCGTTTTGTGAAGGCAAACAAAATATCCAGGCAGTGGATTCTGTCCCCACTGACCATAGGGAGGTCCATGGAGATCAGGTGGATTTTGTTGGGCTTTGGGATACGCAACGGTTCCGACAGAGTGTCAGCAAAGTTCGACAGCATGGAGAACTCAATGAACTGCGTGGCCTCTGAGTCAAACTTCTCCCAAACCTCGTAAAACATTTCAAAGTCATCCTCGCTCAGGGGCTCTGTGCTCTCCTCTGTGGCAACACTGAAGTTCTCCAGAATGATAGCTATATACATATTTACCACAATGAGGAAAGAAATGATAATGTAACTGACAAAGAAAGCTATGCCCACCGAGGGGTTGCCGCAGTTTCCTCGGGTGTTGGTGCCTGTGTTGATGAAGTTGAGGTCACACTCATCTGGGGGGCTGGACATTATAGGGCTGAGCAGGTTGTCCCAGCCTGCCGAGGTGCTGATCTGGAAAAGGCAGATCATACTATTCCCAAAGGTCTCGAAGTTAAACATATCATCGATTCCATCTTGTTTCTTCACATAGGCAAAGTTTGCCATGCCAAAGATTGCATAGATGAACATGACAAGGAAAAGTAGGAGACCAATGTTGAACAGTGCTGGCATGGACATCATTAAGGCAAACAGTAAAGTCCTTATTCCTTTGGCTGCACGTATAAGTCGGAGTACACGTCCTATCCTTGCCAGTCTGATGACTCGAAACAGGGTCGGCGATACAAAGTATTTCTCAATAATGTCAGCAAGAACAATCCCTGAAATGAGAGCAGACAGGAAGTGATTTGTCTCATTGCACAATGACACACTCAAATTAACCTGCAGCACTGTAATTCATATACTGTTCAAAAAGCCCTTTTTAATCAGAGTATAACATCAAGTAAATTAAACTTGTGGGATATTGATGTGGTCAGCTGTTATTGCAGCAAAAGGTGGTTCTACAAAGTATTTACTCAGGGGACTGAATAATTACGCACACCCCACTTTGCAGTTATTTATTTGTAAAAAATGTTTGGAATCATGTATGATTTTCGTTCCACTTCTCACGTGTACACCACTTTGTATTGGTCTTTCATGTGGAATTTCAATAAAATTAATTCATGTTTGTGGCTGTAATGTGACAAAATGTGGAAAAGTTCAAGGGGGCCAAATACTTTTGCAAGCCACTGTATTATGCTAACCGTAGCTCTGTGCCTAGCCACCGCGCAGCACATCATTATATACCAGCTAGTCCAACTTCAGTAACCCTACAAACGTCACTGCTGTTTAGTTTTCCATCTTCATTTATTTTGGAAGTGATAGCAGAGCTGTACATTTTAATTTTTTCAGAAATCCCTCAGTCACAACATGCTATATCATGTTTAGGTAGAAACTAGCAAGCTAACTCCCTGCTAACTTCTAACTCATTTCATAAATTCTGTTTTCATGGATGCCTGGATGTTAAACTCAATTGTTACTCCTGGTAGAACAGCCACACAGATCATTTTATTAAAGATGAAAGAATTTAGACAGTGTTTAACTTTCAGCGATGTTAAAGTGACTGTGGGACCTGAAGCAAAGTTTGGACCCGGAAATGGCTAATGAGGTCAGACTTAAAGACTGGGTTGCTTAGATGTTGAAATAACAACAGGACAACAATGAGACAACCCCCAAAACAGGTATGTTTTTTACAGGTGGACACTTACAATTTTCCCTCCTCATCTTTTCTGACTGGTTTTTTCACTAGCTTGGCATTTACAAAAATTGTAAACAAAAAGATTTTTTTTTACTTCTTACCGACAATAGAGAGAATTATCACCACGAAATCAAAAATGTTCCATGCAACGGTGAAGAAATAACAACGGAGGGCAAAGATCTTGATCAGGCATTCGGTGGTGAAGATCACAATAAAAACCAGGTTGATCTTGTTGAGGATGGACTCCATTCGCTCTGACTGCTCATCGGTTTCCACCATCATGGTCACCATGTTGACAATGATGAGCATCATGATCATAATGTCGAAGGCTTGCTTAGACACCAGATCAAAGAAGAAGGCTTGGATAATGTTCTAGGATCGGGAAAGAACAAGCAAGAATACAATTTAATTTATATAATCCTTAACAAGGTTTGCAAGGTTAATGATATCACTTCAAAAAAATAAAAAATATTTTAAACAATATATAAAGTGTACAGGTAAAAATCTGTATCTTAAAAATGTGCTACATTTGCAATTTATATAGCTTTACCGTGGGTCTGGGTATTGGCTTTTGAGGTTTTTTAGTTCCTAACTTCTTCATAGCATTGTAGTACTTCTTCTGCTCTTCAGTCATGAAGATATCTTGTCCTCCTAAGTGGAAAAGAAAAATATCTCACGTTACTTTCTTTCCTAAAACAATGACAGGAGTTGTTTTCTTTTAAATGTTCAATCTGGGGGAATTAAAACCAAAAATCCTGCCACCTAATTCTTACTATAGAAAATTTTCCTTTGTACTTTTATTGGACTATTCATGCATTTATTTCTGCAGCTTCAAATAATAAGAACTGCACGCAAATATCAAGTGATCCCAGCCTGAAATCAGCGTTTTTAATACTCATCTTTCTTTTCTGCTGATTGAAATTGTCAATGATGACACCGATGAAGAGATTGAGGGTGAAGAAGGAGCCAAATATGATGAAGACTACAAAGTAGAGGTACATGTAGAGGTTGATTTCTTTTATCGGTTGTTCCTCCACCTAAAAACAAATGGGTTCATTAGTCAGTTAGTTAGTTAGAATTTTCATGGTATAGGTGTGGAAGAAAATAATATACTTACTCCTCTTGAATCAACAGCTGCATACATTATTTCCATCCATCCTTTAAATGTAGCCTGTAAATAAGAGAATATAGTACAATGTCATAGTCCAGGCGCTGCATTGTAATGTTATAGTAACAGCTGATTTCATTTTTAGAAAGAAAACAACAGTGAAATGTCTTTTATGATCTGCTGTAAATATTGCAACATGAGAGAGACTGATTTAAGTGTCTGGACAGAACAGGAGAGGAACAAAACAACAACATGAGTAGTGAACAAGTTCTCAAGGTGTTTATTAGCAAAAACAGGCTGGCATCATGTTTGACAGGTTAAAAATAAAATCAACTTACCACTTGCAAAAGAGAAAGGTAGCCAAGCCCCACATTGTCAAAGTTGACCTTGACTTTTGTCCAGTAGAACTGGGTGTCATTCATGGTGAGGCAGTCTGACTTGTTGTTGACCAAAGAGACACTGTGGATGAACCCCGTTCTGTTCACGCACTTTCCAAATTTGCCGGCGAACAGATTGACTCCCATGATACTGAAGATGAGCCAGAAGATGAGACACACGAGCAGCACATTCATAATGGAGGGAATAGCTCCTATGAGGGCGTTCACCACGACCTGATGAGCAAACAAGAAATCAGGTCAGTCCCAGAGAAATAAAGTATATTCTATTGTTGTAAACAGCTTATCTTTGTGATCTCTGCAGTGCACGCTAGTCTGGTAATCTTGTTTTCTACATATGCTATGATGTGATAGTTGAAGTTTAGTTTCCCAATTCTAACTTGAAGCCAACAGGACAATTTTTCACAGTGATTTACGTTATGACAATCCCTTGTATGATAATACATGTGCTGTATGTGCTGTGTGTTGATAATCAATTTCACTCTAAATCACATGTATGATTTTTGAAAGTACAGGAAAAGTCAGTGGGATACATAACAATGTGGCGATACTGTCATACAAATTCAGGGTATATGGACAGACACACACGTTTATACACATGGCCACTTTATGAGCTACACCTTGCTAGTATTAGTGTGAGACCCCCTTTGTTTTCAGAGCCCAAATCAAAATCACTCAAATCATCTCCCCCCACATTCTGGTGCTTGCTTTGAACCTAAGCTGGTCCTTTTACCATGTCTCCATGCCTAAATGAATTGGGTTGCTTCCATGTGATTAGGTGTTAGTAAGCAGGTAAAAAGATGTACCTAATAAAGTGGCAGTTAAATAAACGGAGTGGCTGTAGCTCAGTAGAGCAGGTCATCTACTGATCGGAAGGTTGGTGGTTCGATTCCTGGCTTCCCCTAGTCTGCATGCCAAATATCCTTGGGGAAGATACTAACCCCAAACCATTGGAGTATGAGTGTGTGTAAATGTTACTTAGAAAGCACCTAGAAAAATGTGCTTGTGCGAATGGGTGTGAATGGGTGAATGCACAAGTTGTGTAAAGCGCTTTGAGTGCTCAGAAGAGTAGAAAAGCGCTATATAAGAACCAGTCCATTTACCATTTAAACTGTTTGCGAAAACTGCATTAAATCACAGTCACTAAAATAAAAGTATAACAGCTAACAGCTACTGTTATAAAAGTATAACAGTACTGTAAAGTTTACATTTAGTATGGCTCGGTTCAGCATGTACCCTATAAAACACATATACTGCTGGAAAATCTGGTTGTCAGAACTTTAGAGTAATTTACATTTTTTACAATAAGATTGGGAACTATACATGTTTGCACAAAGTTTAGGGCTAATCTAGCAAGAAGCTAAAGAACTGCTGTCTTTCGTTGGATAAGTAAAGACTTTACATGTAACAAATCCCTGAAATACTACAACACATCCACAGTGACATCAGTTCCAAAGTTTTATCCACTCAGCAGCTGTTGAGACATTTCTACCTTGTAGAAAACTACTAACCAATTAAGCTGTTGTGGTAGTCCCAATGCTAAAGTTGCTTTATAACTAAGGGTTTATCCATAAGTGAAAGAATATTAATGAGATTAATCAGGATGTTAGTAGCCGACAGTGACAGCAAAGGACAGAAAACATATTTCTCACCCTCATGCCCTCAAATCTGGACAGAGCTCTGAGAGGTCTCAAAGCACGGAGGGTCCTCAGGGACTTGATGGCAGTAAAGTCAGAATATCCCAGTGAATTTGCTACCAGGCTTATCAAGGACACCTATGTGGAGTACAGAAAGGTGTATGAACTCTGAGAATCATAAAACAGACATCTGTGCTTAAACCTTTGAGAGGAAACAGCGAAAAGTACTGAAAAAAACAATATCAACTGGTCTTATCAGGACATTTGCCAAGAAAGTGAGTATATTTTTAGCGACTCTTATAAAGAATCAAAAAAACGGAGGAGAGTCGTAAGAGACACGTCAGAAACATTTAAAGAGCCATAGTCACATTTTTTGTGTGTATTTTGGGACATTCCACAGTTAGGAACACAAATATTGTATTTTTGAGGTTTAGACTTGATTTGGTTTTTGAATCATCGTTTCAGCAAATTTAGACTTCCACTCTATTCTACATCCAAAAGAGACAAAACAAAATGGTATTCCGCTGTTGAATGACCCTTGGATGACAGCTATGGATGAAAATGGCATGAAAGATATGTGAGAAAGTCGAGTCATGAAGGATGATGAAAAAACACAGACAAGTATGCACATATGGTAAAAACAGTATCCATGCATGCATACTCAGCTATATATGCATATAAATATGTATATATATCAAATAGAGTGAGTTTTATAAAGAAGTTTAATCTTTCTTTGCCAAATTTGTTTCCCATTTTGTTCCAAATTGATCCAATAAGTTCATTCAAAACAATTTAGGGCTAATAAGGTCCCAATGATCTGTATTTCTTTATAAAAGTCCTTTTAAAGATGCGTTTGGCCAATATATCTAAAGAAGATACTCAAAATCAATTTCAGGACTACAGAAGTCTTTGGCTCCACCACAATACAGACAAAAAAAATACAAAAATAAAGCAAAAGTAGGAAAGAAAAGTTTGCTAGGACTTCCTTTAAACATAAAAAACAGAGAACGCTCGGTACCTGAGTTACACCAAACAGGTCACACATGAATTCAGCTGGTGCAGTTCAAAAACAAGACTTTACGTTCCACAGTAAACCAGATCTTCTGTAGATAAGCCTCAGATCACATGAAACTGCGTTTGTTTTTGATATAAAAGCCAAGGTCCTGTACCCAAGCGGTTCAAACGATGATTGCTGAGAGCGGTTTTTTAAATTATTCTTATTTTAAATCTCATTTTATATGAAAAGCATTTGTTTAGAAACAAGACGGTGGCTTTTGATATCGCAACAAAAAGCGCTTACGAGTGAAGAAACACAGAAGCATTTGTGATGCGGATGCAAGTTTCCAGTCCCAGACTCCATACTCACCTGGGACCTGCTAACTACAACTTACCCTAACAATAGAGCGGTCTGTGGCAATCTGTGTAACAGCAGGTGAAATCAGAGGAAGTCAAGGGCTGCATGCCTCGGGCACTTTGAGTGACTAAACACTTACAGAACCGCATCCAGTTCCCCACAAATGTGTGGCAAAATCCTACTGGGGAACGGCCAAATCCTGACATGAGAGCAGCTGCAAAAGTCTACAACGTATCTACTGTTTCAGTGTGAATTAGCACTTAGTTCTGCAGCGAACAGGTTCAGGTATTGAAAATGTTGTCTAGAGCGAATTCACGTGCTCTCCTGTGAAAAATCTGGCATCATTAGAACTATAAATCCCACAAGTACGGCATACATTCAGCTACATCCTTTCACGTCACATGATTTGAAAACCAAACCAGCAAAGCGTTAACTTACATCCACAATCAGAAAGTCGAGCCAGCACCAGTAGTTTGTAAAATACGTCTTGAAGCCGTATGCAATCCACTTGAGGAACATCTCCAGGACGAAGATGTAGGAGAAGACTTTGTCAGCGTACTCCAGCATCACCTTTATGACTTTTCTCTTTTCAATGTAAATGTCTTCAAATGCCTGCAGTATAAGAAAACGCAGCATTACATTTCCATTGCTCAGCATAAGAAAACCATCTGTGAGAAGTTTTTTTCTTTAAAACTACACAAAAGGTGCAATTTGGACATCAGCCAGCTCAACGTCTCATCAAATCTACTGCTGATACTGTTGGTCAATCCAGAGATTAATAATTAATATTGGTATTGGATCAATACTAATCTCTCTAATTAGATCTAGGACCCTTACCAGAGCCCCACTGCTGAGCAGGATCATGAAGATGATGAATGTCTCAAACCAGCTGTGCTCCACAATCTGGTAGCAGGTCTTCCTCAGCCTCCACCAGGCCTGTCCTAGTCCACGGCTGGTGTTGATGTTACAGCACTGGCAGTGTCTCATGCAGACTGATGACCGTGTCAAAAAACAAACCGGCATTTATCACAGCATGAAGGAAAAAAATAAACATTTTAAATGAATGCACGTTAGCAGATTTAGTGAGGTTGCTACTTTCGCTCACATTCAGGAAAGCATTCATCAGGCTCCATACTGTCTTCATCCAGCACTGACAAGTTATCCTCTTCCTCTCCGGGCTTCCTTAGATCCACTGTGCTGCCCTCTGACAGGCTGATCTTCTCCTACAAAATAAAGTCTGAGTGTTTACAATCACGTGCCCTCGTATGGAAACAGCCCTCAGCTCTTTGACATCTGCATGTGTAAATACAGAATATGAATCTATATTAAACTAGCAAACAGCGATTTGTTCTGGTTGTGTTCCCCAGCCTGTTGTGATACTGCTGATGCTGTTGTCATACATTCATGTCACACATTAAGAGTTTTTTTTAAAGAAAAAGAAGTTGCAGCACATTTTCCTGCTCCACATGAGCCTGCGTGCATTCATCCCATCAGAGCCGGCGCACCTTGATGGACTTTCAATCTCCTGTGAGGCTTACTGCAATTTTGATGAGATTTTCATGTGTTGTAACAACAACATATTTCATATGATTTACAGGACAGAGGTGCAGCTTCAATCTCGTAAAATGATACGAAATTTAATCCAGCATTAAAGGGCGTGCACGGGATCTGGAAACTAAATTACCAGCATTGCTCATCTTAGAGTTTAAAGACAGTGAGAAACATAATGGACTGATGGCACATCAGAAAGTAGTAATTGATCCCATTTAAGCAAAGGAGATTTATTTACACTCTAGAGAAGACTCAAATACTTAACTATAGGATTTCTTTTTAACAATATTCTTACACATAATATGTTTATCACTTTTGTGTGTGTTTAAAGCTCTGCATATGCAGAGCAGCTGCAGATGCCCAGTTAAGCTGATGGACGATTGGAGGTCCCCCCCCGCCCCCGTTTTTCATGATGCCTAGTTCTAGTGTGGTGTGCAGCAGCGCATGGGAGGGAAAGAGGAAGAGAGAGCACCAGACTGCAGGCTGCCCAGCTCAGCTGTGTCAGTTTAATCTGCTCTACAGCGCCTGGCTCCACATCTGGCCTGCTCCTGTTTTTCTGCCAGACAGGACAGGAACGACACATCCTCCGTCTCAACAAACGCCCGATCTGCAGGACAGTCTGACTCTAAAGCTTTCGAATGAACACAGTCAAATCCAAATCTATACAAAAACTGAGGAGTGCTATTGCACTCTCACTGTTGCGTTTTCATGCAAATTAAAGCAACTATACACACGGTGTTAGTTACTGTTGCTGAGTGCACGGTAAACTCATTTAATATGTACAGAAATGCAAACAAGAAACAAACTGTATCTCAGTCATTACAGCTTCGTCCAGTGTTGGTGTGTAAGTTAGCTGTCTAATGCTGGGCAAATAATACTAATGCACCTACGGATCAGGGGTGAGCTTTTCAAGCTGCGATGCCTGACCCGTCGAATGCTCGGTGTGCTTCCCTAAGATTCCCTAAGAGGCTTTCAGAAGTGTGCTAAAGACATATCTGTTTAGGCAGGCACTTCAGCGATGCACCGTCTGCTGTATACGTCCTGCGTTTCTAACACTGAAGTCTTGAACTGCTTTAATCCCAGATTCTTTTGTTCAGTTGTTCATGTTTTTATCATTTTGATTTCTATAAACGCGTTCTGCTTTCAATTGCAATTTTCTTTCCTTTATATTTTAATGATTTCAATTATGTGTTCTTCCAATGTTTGTACTCTTAATAATCATATAATCTTACAGTACTCGCTAATGGGTGTAAAGAGTGCTGTGGACAAAAATACAGGGAGACCTAAACATCAAACCTACAGGAGTTGCTCAGCCATCCAAACACATGAAGCTGCCAGCACACAGTTTTTGTGCTGATGTTAATGCCAGAAGAGGTTTTGAGTCAGAAGAGCATTGGTGACTTTTACTCACTATGCACCTTACCACTTGGCAACCTGATACTGTAACTTTAAGTGGGCTGTAACTCCACGGGTCATTGCTGTGGCTCCTAAAAGCTTTCCCTTTGTAATAATAGCACTTACAGTGGATCGTGGAATATCTAGAAGGGAAGAGATATCGAATGCTGACTTCTTGCTACAGTGACATCCTGTGACAGCGCCACCTTTAAATTCTGTGAGCACTTTGGAACGAGCCATTCTTTCACAAATGTTTGTAAAGGCTGACTGTGTGGCTAGGACCCTGATTTTCTACACGTGTCTCAATGGGACTGAAAATCTAAATTCAAAGGATAAGATGTGTGGCTTAAATAGTAATGGCCTCATTTTCCTGTTAGTTAGGGATAATCAACCCCTTTAACATGTGTGTACTAAATATAGCTTTAAGCATAGCTCGGCACACATTCAACCACATCTCATTAACATGTGTGTGGGTGTGCGGGACTCTATGACAGACTGATTCCATAGCATCATCATCATCATCAGAATTAGAAAACACAGATGTTACTAATAATATTTAGGCTACCAGCACAAAACATATATGCTTAAACATACACACATATGTTAAACAGTATAAGCTCTGTTTTAGCCACAGCTAGTTTGGAAAGTGTGCAGCCCTTCTGTGTCCAGTCATTAAACATGATAAACTAATCCCGCCATTTTGATATCATGTTCATTCTCATACAGACCCTTTGTAAAAATTAAAAGCTTCTGAAAAATCTTTAAAAAAAACTTCAATTATTCCAGCACATCTCAATTTAATAGGTAGATCAGACAATAATTTCAAAATCATAATTTGTTGTCAACGTGGACTTCTGGAGTTTATCTCAGCATATACAAACAGCAAAAAACCAAGTAATTATTCATTTATATAATAAGAAACACAAGCCAAACAAACAAGTTGAGCGTTTCAAATGACAAGATGAGATTTCATTCTTAGCGAAAAGTATGCCGATAAAATCACATTCTCTAAAGTATGTAAGTTCAGAGAGCATTAAAGCCTGAAGTTAAGCCCCAAACATGATTCTGGGCACGACATACTTACCAGTTTGTTTTCTTCATCCTCTGATGACTCTGAGATCTCCTCCTCCTCCAAAAACTCCACATCTGACTCCCCAGGCGCGATAGGAACAATGACAGTCAGGTTTGGGTTGGTCATGTAGCTGTCCTCCTCTGGTACGATGTACTTCTCTCCATAACGTCCAAAAATCCCCCCATTGCTCTCCATGTGATTTCCAACCGGCTTGAGGGCCTGACTGGTTTCCTTGGCTTTGTGTTTTCGACGCTTCAAGCTCCTGTTGCAGAGGTTGATGACGCTTGTGACAATCCAGGAAAAGCCGGAATGGATGCGAGCGATGGCAATCTGAATGTTATTCAAGTCCCCGTCTTCGTCTGGAGCAGAGAGATTGTCTGAGCTGAAGGAGCTCAGCAGCAGGGCCAGAAAGAGATTCAGCACCTGTTGTTGACATACCAAAAAATGTATGTTTACTTACATCTGAATGGATGAAACTATTAAACTTGTTTATAGCTATTTAGCCGTAACCACTTAAGCCCCTTTCTCTCTTTCTTTTTTGCATCTACAAATAAGAAACACATTTCAACCAAATTTGCTTATGCACAGAAATGCTACATCCCATTTCCACACAGCCTCTTTATTCAATATGCCACACTCCACAATAATAGGTGGTGGTGGGTAGTGTGTTAATATGGCCTGGAGCAGAGATCCTTGGTGTGAAAAGGGTTAACAAAGCAGGACATTGTATAGCCATATTATGCTTGTATCACTATCTGATGCGCAAAGCTCTGAATTGTTTAGTATGTATGTATGCTTTATCATTTGACATAATGCCTGACATGATGTCCCATATATTTTGTCAACATTGGCAAATCCCGCAAAGTTCTGCAACAATGATACGCTCAGGCACATATGGCTGATGTTTCAGGCCTCCTGAAGTCAAGGTTCAAAGCATCCAACTCCTAAGTAATCTGTCTGCTAGCTTAGAGAGCAGCAGCACGGGGCATAACACTGCACATATGTGTGTGTGTCTGTGTGTGCATTCCCTTCATGGGTGATGTGCACAGTTGGCAAGGATCATCTTTAGCCACTGAGCTATAGTCAGAGATGGGGAGCATGAGCAGATGATTAGTGATGAATGCCCTCCGACCTTCTCACCCCTAAGCATCCTGGATAATCCCACAGATAAACTGCTTTCCCACGATTCATGTGCACAGAGAAGTTCCTGTCCATTAAATTCCATAGGGAGCGCTGTTGTGATCTGATCTTTAGGCTAACAAGGCAATACAGTCAATGAAAGTGTCTCTATCCACTAATAGCATCTATGTGATACTTGAGAAACTGCTATGTACACCTAGAAATATCTAGTACCATTCTTTTGACTGAGTTTGAATTATGCAAATCTCTTGCTAATTTTTTGTCAAAAGAATTTAAACTTATCCTAACTACAAAAGTCGAGGGGAGCAAGTGAACAAGTAAATAAAACTAGATTTTTACTGGGTTAAAATAATGCTATACTAAAATACAAGTATTTCTGCATGTATTTCTATTACCAGGATCACCACTGGAACGACACCACATTCAAAGCAAAACAACGTTGAGTATAAACAAATCCTGCAAATTCAGCGCGCTTTTGTATTCTTTAATATCAGCTCACAGGAAACGGCTGGCCATATGGCAGGAGCAGTGAATGTGGGTGGGCGTATACAATTAAAACTGAATTAACTGCTGTTTTTTTTAACAGCTGCATGTGTTGGCTTGCAAAATGAGTAAAAATCAAAACTTGGTGTTAAACGAGGTGAACGCTCTGCGGTGTTTGTGCAACACTTGGGTCCCCATTTCACCCGTAAGGCTTAGCTCCTTAGTGGTGGATAAAAGGGCAGTAAAGCTGCTCCAGCACTGAGTTTGTCTCTTGTCGCTTCAGTTTGCACGGCAACATGTGTAGATAATACACATATGATGCAGCACAAATAACAGAGGGTTTTTAAGTTGAGGTGATGTGTAAAAATGCAAATGAAAATAGAACGAAATGATCTGCACATCTCATAAATCTATAATCTATTAAACTTGGTAGAAACTCTGCTAAATCTAATCTGAAGCAAGACCATGACACTTTCATTTAATACAGCATGCTGAAGAGTTGCTCATTTACAGATATACAAACTAATACAGCTTGCAAATTTTAACATAATTAACTTGAAGGATGGTCCATTCACATAATACACAATCAGCAGTCCTCTCTTGTGCCACGTAATCCCAGATTACTTGTGACATCACCAAGTGGATTTGGTAGCATTGAAACGCTACTGCATCGCTCTTAGTCATCAAATACTGTTTAAAGGATAACTTTGCCTGTCACAACTTTGCCTGAACATCAAAAGCACTTCTTCTGTTAAAGACAAATGATACACTCATACCCTCCACATATCCTCCATTTTTTTAAATCTTTATTAAGGAGCAATGGATTCAGTCATTTTGTAATGCTTACAAAAATCCATACTTCTATATGTTTAAATAGGCTGAGTAATTCCACGTACTGCCTGGACACCTTTTTTTAACAAGTCTGTTTTCAGAGTAGTTCAGCCACTGACCTAAGCATTTAAGGTATGTTCAAAAATAACAAACTTTAATTTTCTCAGTCTCCCCTTCCAGGTAATTTCCCGGGGAAGTGCTGCCCCAGTTCCTGCACAGTTGGTAATTTAACTGCACAGTTGGAGGCAAATCTCAGGGTGGTGGGGAATGACTTGCTACCACATGGTGATGTGACAGTAATTTCCACACTGAAAGTTTGACTTTGGGGTCATTTCTGGTGAACAACCATGTTGCCTGTGCTCCTGACATGATGTGAGGATGCTCTCTGAGTTGAGTGGCTATGACTTTGAGATCACTGCTATGAGCAATGTGACGGTTGCGGCATGAAAGTTGGTCAGTTTGTGACAGAAGTTGATGTTTGCTCTCTATGCAAGCGCAGCTGATCAGAACAGGACTTCCAGTGAAAGCTTTCCAATGAAAGAACGTGAAGGAGGGATCAGATAGTTTAAATTAGGACTGGATTCATTTTCCAGCTTTTTGACTGCACCTCGTGCCTGATCCTGTAGTTGGCATTTGCAGCAGCAATGTGGTGCATGTAGGATTGAGGTAAATGTCACTCAGTGCAACACTGTGGTTGACTCATTTCTACTGTCTGAACTTTGCAGCACAGAGGAACAGGGGAAAGGCCACACAGACACTTCTCAAAAGAAACTCTTGTTGAGTTTAATCTTTTTGTGAGCTTTGCCGGTACAAAAAATATAGACTATCACTCAACATAACCTTAAACAGGTTAGAGTTTAAATGCCAAGTCATAATAACTTACCACCAAGTTCCCTATGACCATGACCAACATGAAGACCAAGATGCAGAGGGGCTGGCCAGCCACTTCCATACAGTCCCACATGGTCTCGATCCACTCGCCGCACAAGACCCTGAACACAATCAGGAAGGAGTGGAAGAAGTCCTTCATGTGCCAGCGAGGCATCTGACAGTCAAAGGAGATCTTACAGACACAGTCCTGATAGTTCTTGCCGAATAGCTGCATTCCCACCACAGCGAAGATGAAAACAATGATGGCCAGCACCAGCGTCAGGTTTCCCAGGGCGCCCACCGAGTTGCCGATGATCTTGATGAGAGTGTTGAGAGTGGGCCAGGATTTTGCCAGCTTGAAGACTCGCAACTTATGATAAGAGAAATGTGAAGACAAATGATGCTGCATCTTCAGAATAGACTGACTATTACACTGTACAAGTTGTACAAGTTAACTAGACTTCAGAGTTAAAACCTTAAGAGACTTTTATGTTTTTAGATGTAGTCTGGTTATTAGATAAAATGTGCAACTCTGACAACTCTGTTCCTAGGTATCATCGTTTTTTTTAATGGACATATTATGCTTTGTCCATACTTTTATCTTAGACTTCACCCATCCGAGAACCCTTAGTTCATCAGCTGTCTGTTTCCCATTACAAATAGTTGAATCTGCTCCCGTGTCTAGGTTTTGTCTTCTGTTCATCAGGAGCTGATCAATCGGAAATAATTAATAAATTTTCTTCAAAGTAACGCAGAGAATTAACAAGATTTCCCTCACCAATCTGAAAGATCGCAGGACGGACAGTCCCTCCACATTGGAGAGGCCCAGCTCCATTAAACTGAGGCAAACAATGACGCCATCAAAGATGTTCCAGCCCTGTTGAAAGTAGTAATAGGGGTCCATGGCAATCAGCTTCAGTACCATCTCAGCTGTAAATATACCAGTGAACACCTAGAAAAAAAACACAGAGTGACAAAAAGACATTTAGAGGTGAAAAATCCAGCAAAACACTAGGAATATTATATAGCTACAGCTTAATTAGTAGAGCATTCACTGTCTTTTAGATGAGTTGTTTCTCTTTTGTTGACCACAAATAAACAATTTTACACAACCGCCTTCAAAAGATGTGTAATTTGAATTTTATTAATGAGTGAACTAAAAACATTTCAGTGAAGGTTTCTGCACACAAACCTTAGTTCAACAGAAAATATAACAATGTATTTCAATATGTTATTTCATTTTTGTTGTTGTTTTTAATTTATTCATATAAAGGTACATATAAAGTTATATAATTTTAAAATTACTTAATGTATTAATGTATTTATTTATTTACCAAATCTCTGTCAGAGTCTAAAATTCACCGGTAGGAAGAGATTTCAAAACAGAACTACAGGAAATCAATTCCACCTCTTGCTAAAAATACTCCATGTTATTAAAGATAATCGCAAATAGTCTAAAACAGAATCTTTGACAGCGGATCAGCATCACTGTATTTGACCTCCTGTCCTGCACCTGCTTTAAAAAACAACCTGTCTGCAAACAGAGACGGATTATCTGAATGCCGGCCAGTTCAGTTTCCTCTCTGTTCCACTCTCCTCTCCTTATCTAGCACCCGACAGCACTTATAGAAAGTGTGTTAAAAGCTGGAAACATCCCTCTGGTAACTTTAAAACCCTCTTACCAGATTGCCCACTGAGAGCATGGTGTTGAACTCATCAGTCATGGGGTAGTGTTCAAGTGCCATGAAGAGGGTGTTCAGCACAATGCATATGGTGATACCAAGATCCAGGAAAGGATCCATCACCATTAGCTTCACATACTCCTTCAGCTTCAGCCACCAGGGGCAGCAGTCCCATATCAGATACTTCTTGGCATACGCGTACCAGCAGGGATGGCACTTTTGCCTCGACTCCTCCAGCTCTGCAGAGACACCACACGGAAATGTTTTATATCTGCAGATAACTTGATCATTTTTGAACAGCTAAAACCTGAAACCAGGGGCGATTCTAGGGTCCTTTGGCGCTCTAGGCAAACATCGCTCCAACAATCATAATGTTATATACATTAGGCTGCTCTGCTAGCAAAGTTAACTAAAGTTAAATGTTATTTGGGCAGGTGGAGGGTTGGTTGAGAAAACCAGTTCTAATTTCTTCTACTATGCCTTCATTATAACAGCTGAGCATAAATACAGAAATCAGGGGGAAAGCTGGTTTGGCTTTGTTTGGGAAGTAGCAAAATCCACCTGCTGGGACCTTAAATATGTTAGGTGTCATCTGCTTAATGACACAAAACAGTACTAAAGAAATAATGGGAGATATATGCATTTGTTACACTATTCTTTGATGTAATAACTTCCTGGATATGTTATTTAGCGACCTGTAGAGGATCTAGTAACCTTCAGACAAGACCAGGCTAGCTGTTTCCAACCCTTTTGCTAAGCTAGCTTTATATATCCCCAAAAAGGGATGTAATTTCTGAACACTTCCTTAAACAGTGAAATGGACGCACCGTCCATGGCATCACTATAAAAGCTGACAGAGCTCAGGCCCCTTTTCCTGCGCACGGGGGATGGATCTGTCACTGTGGGGGAAGGTTGCAGGAGAGGCCTTGGAACTGTCTCCTCTGTGCTGGAGGGCTTCTGGCAAACAGAAAATATCTAAAAAACAAACAAACAAGGCTGTATTGTCATGTTCTTATAAACTCATATTTAAACCTTTCAGAACAGTCTCATAACAAAGGCTCCGTCACTCACTGTGTCTTCCCTGACTCTCTCCATGCTGTGAGCTGGCATGGACGTAGGGGTGAGCAGACCCATAGTCATGACTCCATTGTGGTCGAGGGAGATGTTCAGTCGACCGTTGACATTGAGGCTGGGGGTGAAGATTTGGGAGCAGTGGCTTCTCACGCTGCCCGTTCTCCTCTTCCATGGCGTCGCTGTGGAGCTGGTGCGACTCCTGAAGACGTCTCCGTGAACGCTGTACTCGTCATCCGCGAAGTCGGCCTCTGAGTTGTTGCGAACGCGGAAGGAGCTGAAGATGCTGTTCTGGCTTCCTCGTCTGGTGCTGAGCGGGTGAGAGGATAGTGTGGCCAGCAGAGGGTGGGCCGGCAGGGGGGACAGAGGAGGCTACAGAAATATGGAAGAACGCATTAGCTTCTGTGGTTTCAACCATTAACAACTCGACAGCGCGCTCCTTAAGGTTACATACCATTACTTCTTCCAGGGGCTCCATCTTCTGTTCTGCAGCTTCTTCTGCCGTTTCTTCGGACAGCGTCCTGTGAGATCGTCTTCTTCTGCTGCTGCTTCTTCGTATACTTCCTGTGTACTTCACACAGAATGGAGACAGCTCCGGGGACAACACTGAGTCTGTCTCCTGTGCTTGTCTTTTTGCTGCCAGCTTCACATGGGATGAAATTGTTTGAAAGAGTTACAGTTGTGTCTGTCTTCAGCTGAAAGCGCACATGAAAATATGACAATGCACCGCACTTACTCTTTGCTCTCTTCTCAGTTGTTCCATGGCCATCTGAAACTCTCTCTCCTTCTGCCAGGCCTCAGCGATGGTTGCCTGATTCTGCTCCTCGTAGGCCATGGCCACCACAGCCAGGATAAGGTTGACCAGGTAGAAAGAGCCCATGAAGATCACTAGAACAAAGAAGACCATGTAGGTCTTCCCAGCTGAGCGCAGAGTCTGAGGGAATCAAAGAAAGTAAAGGCAATAAAAGCAAATTCACCGGAGTCACTGGTTCAGCACTGTGTATAGTCATAAGGCAGATCATATGCTCAAGCTAAACAACACAGTTCAGTACAGAAAGCAACACAGTTAATTTATTAACACTTCACAGTTTCTCCCTGCTCATCCAAATATCTTATTTTGTATATTACAGTATGAACTACTAGTGAACATCTGACATTGCTGCAATTTTAAATCTTTGCTATATGTCAGCGATGTCAGCGCATTTCAGCATGGCACCATATCCTTCATATTGTTAAGGGATTGCTTTAAGTGACTAAAATGAATGGAAAAACCTACATCACAGCCACGGTTTTAGCAGTTCAGCACATATTTATTAGCTGTGAAGTCAGCTGGTCTTTCATTTGTTTTTAGGTTTCTGGCCACTTTGTGAAGTGACGTCTTATTCAATATCCGTTTAAGTATGTTAGTTGTGTTTCTCCACTATGTCACCCAGTTACTGATTCTTTGTGAAAGTGAAAACTACTTTGGCCCCAGAGAAGACCAGCAAATAGAAAAACGCTCCAAAAGCTCATAAAAAGACAACAGAAGTCGAATAAAGAACAAAGGACATGGGAAAAAAACTAAACAGAAGGAAAACAAAAGGAAGTAGAAAAGAACAAATCTGGGAGACAGAGTGATGAAACATCTGCTTAAGTAACAGAAACCAGAACATGTGAAAGACTGAAGTGAGGCAGAAGATGCAGGTAATCTGTGTTTTAATAGCAAGACACTGTAAATGCATGTTTGCTCGTACATTTCAGCGTTAGCTCGTCACTTCCACAGCTGTTCTGTCCCCAAAAATGCTTCTGTTGTGTTTTCTAAGGGTCTTTTCTTTGTGAGCGTTTGAGTTGTTTTTCTGTTTCTATCGTGTTTTATTCAACTTCTATTGTTTTTTTGTGAGCTTTGGTGACGTTTTTCTGTTTGTAGGTGTTTCCTTAAGTTGCAATGCGTTTGACCTCTTAGAGCCACTGCTGAAAACACTGAACCTATAAGAGGAAAATTGAACTTTTAAGTTGAAGGTTGTAACTACAGGATGCTGATAGATGAAAAACCAAAAGTAGAAAATTGCACCTGGTGAAACAGTTTTTCCCAGTAGTCCTGCGTCATGAGACGGAAAAGTGCCAGGAAAGCCCAGCCGAAAGTGTCAAAGCTGGTGTAGCCATAGTTTGGATTCCTCCCTACTTTTAGGCAGTCAAATCCTTCTGGACACTTCCTGTAATGTGCAAATGATTGAGAGGTAGAAGATAAATGATTAGAGGCTAGGACTGATAAACAAAGGCCAAACACAGGAAATTAAAAGCAGCTGCGGAGAGATATAGCCGTGCTGGTGTGCGTGCTGCTTTCCCAGAGTTAAAAACATTCTACATGTGGCTCCGCGGCCTTTGACTCCACAGAGAAAACTGGGAGATGAGTCAGTAAGTACGTACTATCATCACCGTTATTTCAAAGAAGACGGCACTTGAAACCTGTTTCAGACAGGAGCACTAAAATGCACTGGAGCAAAAAGAGATTAGCCAGATGGATATCAAATTGCAGTAGGAAAAAAAAATCAGCTCGATTCCAGCGTCTCTGATCTTCATTGTCAACATAGTGGCATTACAGCAAATATTTAAGTCCAGCAGCTGAGAACAAGCTGGACTGCCATGTCAATCTCAGTGTGGAATAATTTCATAATGGCAGGCAAACAGCTGGGCGGAAGAGCGCTGCTGTGAGAACAGCTGTGGATCTCACCAACACGCCAGCTAAGCAGGAATGCTCACTAATATCCAGCAGCGAGGGCAGAGGATGCTGTGTGAGGCCAGCGACATCTTCCTGTCAGGCTGGCCCTCTGCTACATCACTCACACCAATCTGTTCACCTCTGTTAATCAATGCACGTTTAGTTTATTTCATATCTCTCATTGTTGAGCAAAATTAGCAAAAATCTTTCTGTCGTAAAAAAGGGCATCTAAACAAATGTTGTGATTTAAAAATTCGACTTTTGTCAAAAGGAAAACTTTATTTTAAAAAAATGCACACTAACTGAAAACAGTATCATGCCTGTAAAAAATAACTGACTGTTTTTAGTTTTAGTCTTTGTCAAGTTTGTCAGCTTAAAGAGGCTTTCAGAGCACGTGCTAATGGAGACTGTGATTTCTACAAGACTCTGAGTGTACTCCCAACTGTAAAGTTTATCCCGGAAATTTCCACCTTGTGTTTGCTTGAAGATGCCATTGATTTTCTATTGTCTCTGGTCACAACTGCAAATCACTTCCTATGTGCACTATGTGGAGCTTCCTATACACTGCAGCTTAATGCGTCTTCAAGCAAACATGCCAAGTATACTGCTGAGTTCCTGTCAACTAAAGCTGCTTCCTGACAGGAAGTGATATACGGCAATGTCCAATGAAAGACCATGTTGGATCTAAACTCAGAACAATTCACTTTAACAGACCATACAACCTCAATGACATTGAGCGACTAGCTGGTGATGCAACGAGGGCAGATCCGAGATAAACAAGGAGAGTATAGGTTACTGATGATTGACATCCATGTAAAGCGGCCCTGGTGTGCTGGTGATTAATTCTTACGTCTGAGATCATTTTCAGCACAGTACTTATAACTTGACTTTGGAACATTTTATATACTTTACACATGAAATGACTAGTCTGGAAAATAAACTGCAGCTTAATTAAAAATGAAAATAATAATAATACAATGGTAAACAATGCATGGAAGGTGTCATATCACTAAGTTTAGCTAACAATCTTTCCTGTAATCATCACTATTCCATGTTTTCATCGTGTCATTCTGCAATCAAGTCTGAGCAACTTTCTGTAGGTGCTCAGACTATGTGCCTCTGTATGCAGTTTATAAATGAATAAACTGCACTCAATGATATGCTTGTTAATCCACTGTTGTCCATTAAACAGCTACAAAAATGTGAGAGTCCTTTCATAGTTTTGTAATTGTGAACAAGGTGCCTGCAGAGTTCATGTCCCATTAGTCTCTATAGCAACTGCCCTGGAGACACAGTTACTGCTCCTAATGGAGGGCTGCTGATACACACAGATATAACTCAGCTGTGCATCACATCTAAGTATTCTGCAAGTTTTTTTTTTCATGCATTTTTACCACTTGCTATTACTACTATTACTATATATATCTGTTCTCAGGCTCTAGGAAATTATTTTTATATGAATTCTCTACCATAGTACACTGTTTGGGGGCTTTTGCCTTGATTAGATAGGAAAGCAGGGAATGAGTGAGTTGGGGAAGACAAAGGTAAAAGCACCTTGGGTCAGAGTTGAACCCGGGCAGCTGAATTTAGCCTTGGGGCATATGGTCAGCTGCTCAAACTATGAGGTAAAGCAGTACCCCCATTTCATTCTTTTAACCACACGTCATTAAGAACAAACCCATGGCGACAGTGGCGGTCTACCCCAACTTCCTCAAAGCCTCTTGAGGAAGTTGGGGTAAGAGCTAAAAAGGACAACATTGATTGATTTTTTAAGTTAATCCAAAGAGGAAACCTGAAAGCTGAAAATGAAGCCACTGCTGAGTGATGCAATCTGCAGTTCCTCCAGTTGAAAAGGCCTTATGACCTTATTAACCTATTGCTTACTGGAATTATAGGAAGCATGCAGCCAAAACTCTAAAAAGCGACAGCGTGTGAAAAGAAAAGCAAAATATGAATAATAATTGATTTTAGAAGTCATCTTGCGCAATCATTGGAGCACAGCTAACACAGGGTCGGGTGTGTTAGACCTCTATTAAAGCCCTTTGCTACATGTTTACAATGTTTGTTTTTAATATTATATATGTGAGGACAACATCAATTTCCTGCTGTTTGTATAACAGCAGGAAATAACATCTGTCGGTGGCAACAGTTTTTTTTCCTGGGTGGGGCTAAGGTGGTGAGTTTCCTGCCCGCATCGCTCCAGCTCAGGGCAAAAGTTGGAACTTTCAATACAATCAGTCATAATCCTTAATGCATAGTGGTTTTAAGATGTAAGGGGATAAGCACTTGCCTCGACTCTACAGTAGGCGTGATGGGGGCTAGTGCGCATGTGTGTGACTGTGTGTGTGTGTCATCATAACGTATCCAAAGCTTTAATTTGGAAATCTACTCAGGGATTACTTGTTGGAATACACTCAAAAGATTAAGCATCCTCTATGTTTTACGTCCTCCATCCTGACCTGCTTAATATCTTGCTCTCCTCCACAGCCAGCCTCAGAAAGTTCCATCTAAAATGTCGCACAAGTTAAGAGGCCATCTCAGTTATCTGCCAGTAAAACCATAAGCTACCTTATGGTATCTTTAACCTGTCAAGCATGTCACGAATCTGTGCCGCTCTTGCTTTAGCTGCAGTTTAGCTGGAGAGAAAGTTTTTTAAAAATGCAGTAAGTGCAACAAAATGCATTTTCTTGGTGATGATGTAGCAATGTTAAAATAAAAGGGGACAAAGACGCCATTAAAAACAACAAAAAGGTTCAAACTCTGCTGTATCGATTGCAGCGCTCTGTTAGAGCTCCACAAATGGCAAAAACACAAAAAGCGGGCAACAAAAGAAAGTTCACATGTAGTGACTTGTAGGTGGGACAGCTGGGTAGGTCTCGCCTGATCTTACTGACCCACTATTTAAGTGAGTTTAGTGACATCATTTCCCCCTCCAAATCTTTTGCTCTGACTTCAACACAAATTACTGAATCAGACGGTACTTCTTGGGAGATTAAGGTCCTGTGCTTTTGGAGGAGAGGTTACCAAGAGGGATTAAAAACTAAAGGGCGGCTGGATTCTGTTGCCACTAAAAATATGTGTCTACAACTATAACTGGGAATGGGAAGGATTATAAGTTACAAATTAAATATAAATAAATATATTTTTTTAATTGTTCTTTGAATTATATATAAAAATTGGAGTTGTGGCAGTCAGATAGTGTTAGCTTATTCATACTGGTAGTTTTTGTCTTGGCTTCTTGATTATTCTAACAAAATATCTGGATGAATTAAATATATGCTAAAATGCTAGTTATTAATGTTGGCTAAACATTAGGTCTGTATTCAAACATTAGCTGATCATTTATAGAAAACTCCTCAAACATTTTAACTCTAAATATTCTCTGCTTTTATTACAATAATTATTTTTAGTTTTTTAGTTCACTAGCCTGGTTAGTTGTAACAAACATTGTGCAAAGGGTTAGCTTTGAAGCAAGAGGAGCTATTTTTGGTGCACCCTTTTTTCAAGAATACTTTATTCTTAATGACAGTGTTTGAACAATTTGAACTGGTATCAACAAACAAATGATAACAGCCATTGTAACAACATTTCTGGTTCTTTGAGGAAAAAAAACTTGCGTCCACGCAAATGTCAAAAACAGCTATGACTCTAAAGCTACTTTTTGGCCAGAGACAATCACTGAGCTTACATAATCCAACAGTACTATGCTGTAGAAGTGACGTGACCACCAGTGACAACCAGAAGTTTGCTTCGAGTATGTGACTAGCTGAGGGTCACATAAGACCATTTAGATAAACTGTGGACAAATCATTTTTTTTATTTTAGAATCCAAGTAACTAAAACTTGGCTATAATCTAAACAACACGTTCTCATCCCGTCTGTATGTTATGCGTTCGGGGGCATGAGAGCCGTTTGGAATGAATACAGTATATTTATGTAAATGTGTTTTACTTTCTGATCATTAATCACTTTGGAAAACACGATCTGATAGGGTTAAGGTTAGGGTTAAGGCTTGAATGGACCGCTGGAGCCCCTGCTCAAAGCGTGTGTTACCACCACTAGCAGCATTCTGTTGGATTCAATTGAGAATCCAGAGCGTCTCATAAGGAGGCGGAAGGGTACCTTTCGCCATACTATTAAACGCCTCGGGCCGGGACAAATCGTCGGTATGTTGGAAATGAGAATGCTCTGAATCTAAAACCTAAAGGGTCAGGAGAGAAAAGCATATAAGACATGATTTAAATAGGGAAATAGCATGAGGGAAAAGACCACTACATTGTGTAACATCACTCTCAGTTACTACAGTGAGATGCACGTGGCTAAAGCTGCTTAAAAGAATACAACATATGAAACTATAACCCACAACAACATCCGAGGTTGACCAGAGACATTTAAACAGACAAATCGAGTTCAGGTTGGCCAAGTTTTTTCCCTTCATTGTATTACTCTGATTCCTCTTGATATAAAAGGAATCTGGCGTGCCTTCTACCGTAACATAAAGCTTCTGGTATGTTTAATTACAGAATCATATTCAACAATTTCTTCACCATAAAAGAGAAACATTGCAAATATGCTACATCATCTCCTGCTGTCTCTAGGTGCTTATCCCTGCTTCTCCAAAAACATGACAAGCTAATGGTACATGAAGTAAATGCATGACATAAACCTATAAGGTTTCATATAGAACCACCTTTGTTTAACGTGCAAAAAAATTGAAAACATCTGCATCAAACTTCCCTGCAGAGGCTTTAACATCATCACCATGTTTTATTTGCTATCATCCATTATCTTGTATTATTAACAAGAGCACCTAATGGAAGCCATTTGTTGGAGCTACAGGATTTCAGATTCACACAGATGGGTATTTAGTTCACTATAACCCCTGAACTGGGCCTGGCATTGGGCAGAGTCATCCTGTTGTGCTTGTTTCAAAAGCATTTGGATTTACAGGATTATTCAGTGCGTAGGCTGAGTAGCAATATTTGGATGGTTTCAGACTGTGCCTTTGACTGGGAACAAAGTCCATCACCCATTTCACCTATGCATTTACATCTATATTTACTTACATCTAAGGACCTTATATTTAGCATTGTTTTGACTTATTTTAGCTCAGCAAGCAGGTTCGTCAGAAGCACTAGTTAAAAGCTTCAGTACAGTCGAAATAAAAATATGATAAACAAAATATCAATCCCAAAGTGTTCTAGTCTGCTCCAGTTACCCTAATCACAGCACAGAGCTTTTGAGATGATGAAATCTCCAAAGACCTCCCGCTCTCCAGCTGGCAATGCCATGTCTCTCTGTGAAGAGCTCCAGTGGAGCCGTGGTGATTATCCACGCCACATGTTGTCTTGTGCTCAGCTTCTCTCAGGCGAAACCTCTCCCTCCAATGGGATCAGTTACCTATATATTATACCTAAGTCACAGACTGAGAATCCTAAATGACAGGACATCATCTATCATTGAATCCTCCTTTTCTTGTGAGCCTTGAGCTACATGTAACTACACACACATATATATATATGATATTACATAAGAGCCAAACAGATGAACAGATTAAGAAGCAGTAAGAAAAGCGAATGTTTACTTACCCCGCATCACTTCCATATCCACATATTAAGGCATCCTTTGCTCCTTCAACTTTGTAAAAATTATCTGAGGAAAAGCCAGTTAAACATACAAAAAGTTGTAATATGTAAAGTATTAAATATTACATTGTTAAGAGCACTGTACATCTGATGATCAATAGCAGGCTCTTCTATTTTTGGCTGACCTTCACTGCTGAGGAAGTCCTCCGTGGAGTTCCAGGTTCTGTTGTTGCAGATGAAGGATGTGTTGGGGCTAAACGAGGAGTTGACGCAGTGCGAGAGGCTGCGGACGCACTTTTGTCGCAGTAACCCCATAAAAAGCTGCAGGCCGATGAGGGCAAACACGCTGAGACAGAACACGGTCAAGATCATCACGTCTGCCAGCTTCTTCACAGACTGGATCAGGGCACCAACGATGGTCTTTAGACCTTGTGTGTGTGTGTGGGGAGGAAACAATATGTATTGGTTGTATGACACCATTACAGAAACCTTTGTGAATAACATTTAGACATTTTAGAGAGAACTAAAAGGAATCAAAGAAACCTGATTGTTCTCTTACCTGGGATAACTGAGATGGTTTTCAGTGCTCGCAGTACTCGGAAGGTTCTCAAGGCAGAGACATTTCCAAGGTCTACAAATTCAGTCAAATATCTGGAAATTCATACAACAAGTGAAGAGAAATCACATCTTTGTCTGGAATGTAGTGTTAAAAGTTTATATTACAGCTTTTCAGCTGGTCAATGTTAATCTGACATTTTGTCGTCTTTTAGCTCATATTTTGGTCTCCACCAACCTCAAACAATTTTGTGTTGAGCTGCTTAACGTTCCACTAAGTTCAATAGCTAGTCACTAACTTAGTCTGCATGGAGTTAGGTGCTGAGGATGCACAGTGAGTACAGGCTACAACAAAACATTTTTGTTTAAAGTCTCCTGTTTTTGCCCTTTGCTGTCAAAAACAATGCTGCAAGGGCTCACATCCATTCATATGCATGTCATGTGCAGCTTCAAGGATGAGATCCAGTAGAAGTGTTTGTTTTTTTGTAACAAAGAAAATGTTGTGTTTTAAATCACCACGGAGAATTATTGCTTCACTAAGTGAGGGAGAGGATTTTTGTTTTTATCAGATGATTGCATTACATTTTTCTTAAAAACTGTTCCTCACAAGAGAATACAAACACAGATTCAGAGAATCAGAAGACAGTGATGATGTGTGCAATGGTGAAATGATATCTGTACTCACGCCATCATAATCACCGTGAAGTCCAGCCAGTTCCACGGATCTCTCAAAAATGTGAATGGCACTGTACAGAAACCTCTCGCTAATATCTTTATTGCTGACTCGAATGTGTAAATACCAGTGAAGGTATACCTGGAAAAGATCCATGGTAGGAGAACACAATGTAGCATTAGCACTAAGGACAACGTTACACTGAAACAAACTGGAGCTTTAAATACATCTCAACACTTCATCACAATGAAGAGTTGTGTTTGAGATATGACGCAGCATGCTGAAAGAGCTTGAAAAAGAAAAAAAATACTACTTGTTTAATATTTGTCACCATTTTTAAAAAAATCTACCAAGATTTGAAATCTAATTATAACTAAAATCATGATAAAGTCCAAATCTTAAAACATATATAGACTGACAGATATAAAAAAAAAAAAGAAACTACATGTAGTGTGATGACAGCGTCACAACTCATTTTCTCAGTTTGTGGTTTTTCAGAGTTTCGTGCTGTTTTACTGTATAAGTGGCACGGGCAGTTTATCTGCTGATGGTGCAATTGTACAATTGATTATCCTGTTTGGTGATCTGTTTGTGTAACTACATGGTCTTTATAGAGCATATATACACTCACTGACCACTTTACAAGATACCCTTTAACTTCAGAGCTGCCTTAATTCCTCATGATTCCTCAAATTCAACCAGCTGCTGGAAACATTCCTCAGAGATCCCGTTCCACCGCATCCATAATTTGCTCTATTCGACTGAGGTCTGGTAATTGTGGAGCCCATTTGCACACAGTGAACTCACTTCCATGTTCAAGATTTCAGTTTGAGATGATCTGAACTTTGTGACATGTTGCTAGGAAGAGCCATCAGAAGATGGGTACAGTGTCTAAAAACTGAAACAAGGCAAGATGAATCCATGCTTTCATGTTTTTTTTACACCAGATTCTGACCCTACCATCCAAATTAAATGGAGACTCATCAGACCAGGTGACATTTTTCCATTTTTCCATTTCCAAGTGGAATGGACCACTTATGGATGGCGAGAAGCGGCATATACAGTCACTGTCACATGGAGCAACATTTTTCCAATCTTCCTTTTTGCAATTTTGTGAATTTAGTTTCATTCTCTTAGGTGAGAAGGTGTCGCCCCTGTGGTCTTCTGCTGCTGTAGGCTTCAAGGATGGTAATGTTGGGTGTTCAGACATGCTCTTCTGCCTTCTTCTAGTTGTAACAAGTGGTTATTTGAGTTATTAGAGGTTCTCCTCTTACCTGGCATTAACAAGGCATTTTCAAACATTGTGAACTGTCATTCACTGGATACTTTCTTTCTCAAACTGTTGTCTGTAAACCCCGGCAATGGTTGCGCAGAAAAATTTAGTGAAAATCCCGGTAGCTTCTGAAATACTCAGACCAGCCCATCTGACAACAACAATCACGCCACATTCAAAGTCTTTTAATTCACCTATTCTGATACTCGGTCCGAAATTCAACAGGGCAAACTGAACATGTCTACATAGCAGAATGCTCTGGGTTGCTGTCATGTGATTGGCTGATTAGACATTTGTATTAAAGAGCAGTTCACTAGCTGGACCCACGTCCTCATTTTAGGTTTGACAGCGTTTTAGTAGGTAAAGGTGAACGCTTGGACATGAATTGAGCTGCGGTTTGGGGAAAGCCTCGAAGGCAGATCCCCATGTACTAAATACAAGTGAAGAAGTTAAAGAATTGAAAACAAGGAGGGAGGGAGGGTGGGGCACGTAAACAAGAATGAACAGCTTGCAGAACTGGAGGAACCTATATAGTTGACAACCGGAAGGAGAGTGTTTGGAGGCGTGGTCCCGCTCCTGAAATTCCGATACATAATCTCCAATTAAACAGGTATACCTAATGAAGTGATCAGTCAGTGTATGTAAGACCAACAATGCGGGAGACTGATTAAGACAAATGGAAAAACTATTGCAAAAAACAAAACTGCTTTTCTTCCCACATTAACTAAAAATGAATTCCTGATGTTGCAAAAAGTAAAAAAGTCTCTGTGAATGTGGACAGCCTGTTGCATGCTTCGCCACCTCTTTACAGCATGCACAACACATTATATTGCAAGATTCTTCTCTTGGTTCAACTTAACATGCAAATGTGGTGTTTTCAAGCATGGCGAATATATCACATGCATCATATACTTACATATGTCAATTGATTCTGCCAGTTGCCACTGACAAAGCAACAAACCCCAGCAAACTACACATTAGAACGTATGCAGACAATTTTGAATCAAGAAAACAACTTCAAGCTGCATTAACTTACTCCAGGTACTTGGTCCATGTTGGTGGATCAGACATGGCCATGAAGAAACAGTTGGTCAGGATAGTGAACATTATGAACAAGCTAAACAATGTGAAAAGAGAGTTAAGGAATGTGTACTGTAAGGTGACGATTTACAGTTACCCAATCAAATACGTTTTTCTGATAAGCAGACGGTGTATTCAAATAAAACAACAAAGGTTTATTGTAATCCTGTGGAGTATATACACGAGGATGAACGGTCACTGTTTGTACCTACAGACTACAGTAAATGCAGATTATAAAAAACAATGTAAACAAATTCTATTTAATATCAACTTGGTAGAAAAACATAATCTCCCATATGGAGACATGGACTGAAATCCTAAAGGATCTACTGAATCTTTACAAATGATTGCAAAGATTAAAGTGCTTTAGCATAAAATGATAAGAAATTCACTGAAATGAACATTAAAGTTTTTCACTATAATTTAAATTATCTGATTGATTATATTACGTTATAAAATAAACCCATAGTTTGGGTATTGAGGGCTTTTAGCCTGCACTTCAGAACCGACTGCGGTAATCTGCATGTTTCAGAGAATCAGTAACAGAAGTGAAATCTATAACAGGGGAGAGTTGGAGGAAAATTTGGGAAAATTACAAATCATCTGTCTGACAACTAATAGTCAGCCATCACATGATGTGAAATCTCCTTGCTCTTATTTCATTTCAGAGATTAAAAGAGGGATATGAGGGGATTTAGTGTGCGATGCCAGAGAGAACCATCACAAAGATGTTTCAAAAATAGGACTGGAAAAATCCAATAGAAACCTACAGGGGGGAAATCAGTAAATATCACAAATTGGCTTATCTGTCAGCAGGAAGTGAAATCTGGACTTTTCATTGTAAAAATATATAAATTACAGTAGGAATGGTTCAAACTAGTTTGTTCACGGCAGGACATCTGAGTCACAGTCTAATCCCCATGTTATCACATGTCAGGAAAATGACATTCATGTTTTTAGTTTAAAGAGAACACCCTTTTTTTAGTGGTTTAAAAAGTCCCTTTTCAAGCGTAGCAGAGGAAGAGGAACACATGAGCCTTCAACAGATAAATAAAAGCAGGAAGAGGCACATGCAGAGAACCCAAAAAGGATATGAATGAACTAAAATCTTTATGGCAATCGCTCTGATGAGGTGAAATGGAGTAAATATGTAAAGTGCAGATGTGGCGCTGAATCTGAAGATGGCCTTCCCTTTGTTAAGTACTATAAAGGTCTGCAAGGGGGGAGAAAAAAAAGAAAAATATAACATTATTGACAGAAATCACATTTTTGAAAAGACATCACACCAAAAAAAGCATTTCTTAAAATGATTTTCACTTTGTGCACAACAACAACAGTGAATCGCAGCAGCAGCAGGTCTGAGCAGCAGTTCACCTGTTGTCTTTACCAAGCAGGGATAACAATATAGCTACCATTTGTGTTAATATTCACCGTGAGCACTTATGGCTCCAAGAAGTGAGCGAGCAGTGAGTGCCCGTCCACACTGTTAGTGAGGCCGGCTGAGATAATGGAGACAACTCCAATGGGAGCTGACCCTTTCCCCAACAGATGTGGCATTTATTTAAATATTTTTCCGTCTTTGGATAATCCTCCCATCCAGCAGTGCGCCACATGCCAAAACAAAGAGACCCTGAGAATGACTGCCACATCCTTTTTTTTTTTCATCTCTCCATAAACGGCCCATTAACGGGCAGCAGCAAATCAAAACTTGCTAATCCTATTTCTGCATCCGCAAGAGATCTAAAGCGAAGCAGTCACAGAGGCCACGTCTCAGCTCGCTGCTCCAAATAACCACTTGCTAAGTTCTGTGAAAATGCCAGTTTATTTGGAGGCTCGCTATCATATCGTGTTCAAATTCAGATGAACATTCATCAGCGAACATGGCAGAAAATATAGCAGCAAAATTCTGCATTAGTAACCACAAACACTTTCATTTTCAAGCCGATTATTAATAAACGTGGTTAAATAACTTTAACATTGCCAGGGATTCGCCATGGTTACAATCTCTTAACAGTTGCCAAGAAATTGCCTCTATGAAGGAAACCCCAGAAAATGGTCATTTTCTGTCAAGTATTTCTTTAACCAGCAAAAATTATATGGATTCAGTCTGTTAAAACAGGCTGAATTTTGTCTCCTACTACTCCCACTGTAAAAGTGTTGATGTGCTCATTTTAATTTAAATGGTACATAATCTTTGGCAGATTTATCAATACTGATCATTTCATTGCAAACATGAATAAGTTTCTGCCCATAATGTCTGTGATTGCTGGAACCAATATATCTGTGACATGTTTCTTTAAGCAAAAGACAGTTAGCTTTGTTAATACAAAAGAATTTAAAAGGACTGCTATCATCATCATACATTAGTTTGGGCATACAAACCACTCAAATAAGGCCACCTTTGCAATGATTCTCTTTCTGGAACTCTAGTGGAGATATGGAAAACCATTCATCCAAAAGACATTTCCTTATTTGGTGTTTTGATGATGGCAGTGAAGAGAGCTAACACTGTAGTCTTAAAACTTCCACAGGTTTTTACGTAATCTGAGTTGAGATCAAGCTGTCAAGTCATAAAAGTCATATAATTACAAAAAAAACCCCAAACAACTCCTATTGGGAGTAGTATCCTATTCATCCGAGCACAACGGTCATCACTCAGAACAAACTTGTGCTGATTCACAGTAACCCTTTCTTCCACAAGGGGACAAGCAAACCCAAACTCTTACCCTCTGGTTCTTGTAGTAAAATGGATCGATGTCTTCCAGCGGCACCCCAATAAGTTCTTGAGGGATTTCACCGAAGATGCGTGGCAGTTGCTTCCCTGCCTCCAGGTCGATCCTGGGTTTCGGTGGCTCTGTCTTCTTCTGAGCCCCCTTGGCATTCTTGGCCTGCTCCTCCGCAATCCGCTGCTCCAAGGCAGCCAAGGATTCGCGAGTGAACCGCCGCAAGCCATCAGGACCCGTTGGTAACAGCATGGTTGCCATCTTTTCATCCTGATTCTCCTGTACTAGAATTTACTTACAGCTACAGGGAGGGAAGTATAGATTGAACACAGAAAAACAGATTGAAGAAGGTGAGGATAAATACATAATATACTGCATGAATCAGATCATCTGCCTGTAGCTATCTGTGCCAGTAGTTTGGTAAAACAAATTAAAAAATGTCTGAAAGCTGGATTGGAACTCATACTCAAACACTAAATGTAAATGCAAACAGTAAATGAACTGAATTGGTGTCAGAGAACACTGTTTCTCTGTCACCTGATTATTATATTATACTGATTAGATTATAATACTATTCAAAATTCTGCATCTATCCATCTATCTTTCTTGTAGAACTGTGCTGTCCTTCGGGTGGCGCAGTCACTTGGTGTTCGCTCTCTCTGCGGTAAAGTATCACTTCCTCTTCCTGTTCCAACACACAGGGGTGTTTTTGAGTAGTTTATCTGCATAGCAATTTAATTAAAAACTTTTAGATAACTTCTGTTTTCATAGTATAATCTTCACGTGCTTCATCCAAAGAACACTCTGCTCACACTACTGTTTGAAAAACTAGTTCATGCATTCTAGACTTCTAGGCTGGACTACTGTAACTAATTATTATCAGGACGTCCTAAAAACTCCCTGAAAAGCCTTCAGCTAATCCAAAATGCCGCAGTAAGGGTGCTGACAGGGACTAGAAAGAGAGAGCATATTTCTCCTGTTTTGGCTTCCCTTCATTGGCTTCCTGTTAAATCCAGAATTGAATTCAAAATCCTGCTCCTCACATACAAGGTCTTAAATAATCAGGCCCCATCTTATCTTAATGACCTTGTAGTACCATATCACCCCATTTGAGCACTTTGCTCTCACACTGCAGGCTTCTTGTTCCTAGAGTATTTAAAAGTAGAATGGGAGGCAGAGCCTTCAGTTTTCAGGCCCCTCTTCTGTGGAACCAGCTTCCAGTTTGGATTCGGGAGACAGACACTATCTCTACTTTTAAGATTACGCTTAAAACTTTCCTTTTTGCTAAAGCATATAGTTAGGGCTGGACCAGGTGACCCTGAATAGTTATGCTTAGTTATGCTGTATTGGGCATAAGCTGCTGGGGACTCCCATGATGCATTGAGTTTTTCCTTTTCAGTCACCCTTTTCACTCAGTATGTGTAAATAAACATCTCTGCATTGAACCGTGTTTGTTATTAATCTCCAGCTGTCTTCCACAGCATGTCTTTATCCTGTCTTCCTCCTCTCACCCCAACCGGTCCCTCAGCCTGGTTCTGCCGGAGGTTTCTTCCTGTTAAAAGGGAGTTTTTCCTTCCCACTGTCACCAAAGTGCTTGCTCATAGGGGTTCATTTGATTGTGGGGTTTTTCTCTGAATCTATTATTGTAGGATCTACTGTACAATATAAAGCGCCTTGAGGTGACTGTTGTTGTGATTTGGCGATATATATGGTGATATATAAATAAAATTGAATTGAATATAGAAATAATTAAAGATTTTTTTTTTAATTACAAAACCCATTTTATTTGTATCTAGAAAGACATATACAGCTATAACTTAAAAAACAAAACATTGCCTATTTTTAACTCTAAAAAAGGCTAACAGCATTGTTGTACAATTTTGGCAGAAGAAAGCAAAATTTTTACTAAAAAACTAGACTTTGCGGATAGATATTAAAGCACTGAGTGGCTAAAGTGTCAGATCTCTTCTACAGCTTGGTGTGCTCTCTCCCATAATGCCCAGAAATCTGTTACTGACTGAATTTGAACATGTTTGACTCTCTGTGCCAACATTCAAAATCTGAATCCAGTCTGAGGCACATTTGCTGTATGATTAAGTTTAACAGCCAGTCCAAAAACTCTGTCCTATATTTTTGAACTAATTACCAATTGTCTGTGCAATGCACTTATAACATAGCTATATGTAAAAGATGGACACAGGCAACATGAAGTTACATATTAATTTTTTAAGCCCTGTTTTCCCATTTTGAAGGGTCAAGATTAGCATTTATCTGTGTGCCATGTTAGCTGGAGCTAGAAGTGAGCATATCTGGACAAAAGTGTGTAGCTGTAAGTTATTAGCTAAGCCTGGGTAGCGAGGATGAATCCATCAAGTGTATGGGCCCACTGCACAGATCAGGCAGATATCTTTAAATTAGAACTATATAACTAGATAATAAAATACTAGAATTTCACTCACCACAACTTTAGCACAGGCCTCTGGATGGACTGTTAGTACAATTAACCACACAACAGGCTGCATATTTTGTTGGATAAAACTACAACTACTGATTATTCTAGTTAGCAGATGTGAATCCTAGCAAAGAGCTATAAGCAAAACCTGCATGTGCACTCACTTCTCTGTCAAAACTGCCGGACTACTAAATTAAGCTAAATGAAGTTTAAAAAGGCAAGTCATTAAAAAGTTCTATCACTGTAAGGTTGTCATGAAAGGGAAAGGGACCAAAAACATTACCATGGGAGGTTTTCAACACTTCTGACTTGGCTTCCAGTCATGGAGGCTGTTCCTTGACTAATACAGCTGCTAAGCAACCTGCTAACACATGGTTAACACAGCAAAGTGTTACTTAAAAACATCTTCGAGAACACTAAAATACTCAAACTGAGGCTTCAAAACAAATCGTATCATGGTGCCTGTGTCCAGCTTTCCTAGACAATTTATCATTTGTTTTTGTGTGGCATCCTGTTCGTCTTCCACTGCAATTCGACTGCACAACTTAACCGATAATGCTTGAACAACCACTACATCCCATTCCCCATTAGATCATTTAATTACCAGTACTGTACTACTGCTATGGTCGAACTACAATACACACTCAGTTACTCCTAGTTTTGTTTAGGCTAGCAGCCCTGCTTTGGGGTCTAAAGAAGAAGAAGAAAAAACCCCAAAAATCACAATGAAATATTTTGGGCACCCATCTTGATATGAGGTTTGTAGCATTCATGAAGGAGACAGATATGCCACTGAAGCCCTCACACGGTTCATTTCAAACATTGCATAACAGGATGAAGACTTCAGTCAAACATGGGATTAGCTCTTATTGTTTTGATGGTAAGACTGTGCTAAAGGAGGTTAAGAGACATGATCTAAATTGTCGACTGTTACCACAAACCACCAGCTTTCTGTTTCTCAGTCAGACTAAGGCAGACATAGTTCTAAATCAGAGGGATTAGGAATCAGGATTAGGATGGCGATCATTTGCTGACTGCAACAGGTGACAGCAAGAAGAGAAAATGCAAAGCTATCAGTACATTTACACATATTTAGCACACTTTGTTGTCACTACAGCATCACAAATGCCAAAATGAGCTCCTGAGGCTTAATTTAAACTGTATGCTTCTAAGTTTTCAAAATATTTAAAGCTCAGGGCAGAAATTATATAGGGTACAAGAGAAACAGCCTGCAATAATAAAATCCTAAGCGTAAATTGTCATTCTGTTGCCACTAAAACTGAAAACAAGAACTAGCTTCATAATTGCTATCACCAAATGTGACATCAAACTCCTTGTTTGGACTCCAGGTCTCAACCAACTCTAAAGATATATCTGGTATTTTCACCACATTCTCATGCATCAATAGTTAATGACTACCAAGAAAATATGAATATTTTTTCTCTTTCAGTCTACAGTGAGATCATTTAAAAATCAACTAAATCTGCATTCAGACATTGAGGGCACGGTGGTGGTGCTTCTCAAACAAGCAAAGCAAGCAAGCTCATCTATCACACAGGGTTGTTTCCTATTTGCCACGTTTGCTTGGAAACAAGTTTGAAAGCCAGAAACTGTGAAATGTATGAACCACAGAAGCAGAACAAGTAAAGTGGACACTGGGATGAAAATGTCTGTTCACCATGAGCTTCTTCTTCCACATTATAAACAATTTGGATTTGAGAAATGCTCATTTGATCCGTGCTATAGCTTACTTGGGCTCTGCCATATATTATATAACTACAGTGTAATATTATTTACACTGTAAGTACTTCCTCCACTCTGTAAAACTTCATTAGACTAAAAAAAAAGATTTGTATAACAACTGTTGTTAATTTTAGTCTTTCCCTTTGACAAATCAGAGAATAACAGGTTATTTTGACTCGAGAATTACAGATAAAGGCGGAACAGCTTGAAATCCTGCTCGCCTCAAACCCACAGTCTAGAAGAGTACATCCGCTTTGTTCTGATTGGCATAAGCATTAAGACAGGTTGCAGGTCATCGGTACTACACCGTTATTTTTACCAGAGAAGTAAATATAGCTTAAACAGCTCGAAATCCTACTTGTGGATGTTTACAAGCCCGAAAGCAGCACATCTGCTTTGTTCTTAATGGCAAATGTCGTTCCCATGGGATAAGCATTAAGACAGTTTTCAGGTCATCTGATCAGAGATAAAAACCAAAGTCTACTCGTAAATAAAGATAAATACTAAAGACACTATCGAAAACTCACTGCTACATGTTATCCATGACAGAGTCTGCTATATTAATAACTCAAAAAGCTTTCCAACAGGAGGATTACATTTCGATGCCCTCCTTTTGAAAGAGAAATACCATTGTATCCTTTTCCTATTGACTAAGCTCTGCGAGTTTTGCATCTACTCCTGTCCTGAAATGCATTGATCCCTTCACACGTCCAGCCAGACGCTAGTTATCTGCTTTCACTTGATCTGCTTATTTGGCCCAGGTTTATCTCAGATCAGCTTGTCTCATACACAGAATCCAGTGCTCTCCCATTTACTGTCAAAATAAAGAGGTTAAGGCCCATTTACGACATCATAAAGCAGATAAAAGGTTCAAAGCAATGATATTTCTGTCATGAGGCGACGGGACAGGATGTGACGAATCTTTCAGCGAAACACAGCCCCCAACATTCAGTCTATAAATCAAATGAATGAATGATACAAATTTAATGTGAATATTATTAAATGCACAGAGAGGACAACTGCCAGCATGTACAGTTTCACTTTGCATGCCAGCTTACTCATAGGAGGAAGTGGTTGTAAAGTATTTCACTCATTTTAGTTTGAATAAAATTTAATTCCCATAACAGCCAGATGTGCTGTGGTCATCAGCAGTGCAAATAATTAAGATAATTAGATTGAAAGCAGAGCAGAGCTGCACACTGGCAGTTTTCACATGCAAATGCACGCACATGCACGAACACATGCATTGTGACATGGATTCTCACATCAGCTAACGCCAGAATTTAGCTTCGTACAGCTATGCATTGAAAAAAATGGTTAAAGTAAAGACTCACAGTTCAATAACTGCATGAAATCTGATGTGTTTTGATGTAAATTAATATGGAACATTATGATAGGACAGTGACAGAACAGTTTGGGCAGTTTTGAGGTTCAATGCATGCGTACAAACCAACCTGATAATTCAAAGGTAACAAAACATGTTTTTAAAGCACCTGTTGACTTTATGAGAGTCTGATTCTAATGCTGAACTTACACTGAGGCATAAATCCAAACTTTCAGCTCTGTTAAGTATATAAACGGCTTTACTGACAATATTCTGTCCCTGCGACGACAATAACTGCAAAAAGAACCCTAAGCTTCAGTAACACTGTAACAAAGTCTGTGTCTGTTACCAGATGTTTATATAAAGTCTTCTGTGACTCTCCCGTGTGTCACGGTTTACCAGTTATAATCATCGAATGGTAACTCCTGTTTTTATGCCTCTCAGGGCATCTGTGGATTATTACAAATCGTCTCCTCCTGTTTGGTCCCTAAAGTGCTCATAATTAACTAATTTTTCTCTCATTAAAAGTGAAACATTTTAGAACATATAAAATAGTTAAACATATAAAATGTAGGCTTTTGGAATGTGTGGCTTACCTAAAATAAATGGAAAATACTGTCTTATTCTATAGTTCAAAACAAGTAAGCTGTGAATTTTCTCACAGCTTACTTGGTAATTGTAACTATATTCGAATTGTTCAGTTTCAGGTTTTTATGGCACAATCTCTAAGTTGCTTAGACCAGTGAAGAACTATTATTATGCGACAAATGTATTTAAATACATTTTGTTGCTCTGTAATCCAGCCATTGTTTGTGATCTTAGATTGTAGCTCACAGTTTTGTCTAGTTGACAGATTTCCATATAAACCTTCTATATATGCCTTAACCAAGCCTTTTTTTTTTTAGCCTTCTTCCATTTTCTGAGTTCAGTTTTTAAAGTCTTGAACCTGAACAGTAGAGTATGAATCGCTACACTATAGTCCACAGCACAGTGTATTAGCTCTGTGGTCTTAAATAGTCAATAGATGTTTTTTCAGATGCTTTCAGATTCTAACTTGTAGTCTTCAGCTCTTTAACCTATACGAATGGAGTAACATGACTATTAGACATGGCATAGTTCCTTATAGAGCCACAGAAGACTATTGTCCCCCCCCCCCCCCCCCCCCCCATCTTTTATGAGACTACAGTAGGACTTTGTACTGCTGCTATCTATTCCATCATCTTTTATTTTAAGATTGTTTTAACAGGTAAGAAAGTTGTTATCAGGCGATAGCTCTCACTATCTGGTTGTTAACTCATTTCTAACTTAAGACTGCTTTCTTTGGATTTACTTTTTTTTTAAACAATGCTGTATGTTGCAATCGAAACATTAAAAACTACACTAAAAACATTATTAAAAAGTTTAGAAATGAGTCCAATTTTTTTCAAATTTTTCTGGGGGATCTAGTCTAACTGGGCCTTCTGTGTGTTCTTCATCACCATGTTATGTGTCCTTCTCCCCCTCAGAGCTTCATACTGTGATCTGAGGTGCACAGCCTGAACTGATGACCTACTTCTTTGGCAGAAACCTTTCAGTGTAATTGCAGAAGATAGCTTAAACGCCAAGCATACAGAAAGTACACACATATAAAAATATAGACAGTGGTAAAATGATCCACTCGTGAAACCAGTAGCTGATAATGAACTGGGTATGAATCCCAGTTGCCAGTGTTCAGATATTGCTTAAAAAAACACCCAAAATATGAATATTACAACTTATCAAAAGTTACATGAGTCACATTAAACATGAAGATTGTTGAGCTTTTTTTAATAAAAAAAAAGTGGTTTGTGATGTCATGTGTAATAATCATTACATTAAGTGTCTTTTCACTTCATATGGAGATAAGAAGCCAAAGGAAACATTGACCTCGTTAAAGTGAATTTCCACATGTAGCTTAACCCTAAAGCTTTTTGAAACCGAACACTTATTTTTGATGAAGTAATGAGAGCTTCTCCGTTAACATACGGCCCTTATGCGAATACAATAAAAAAATGAAAAACAAAAGGAGAGAACAAACAGCCAACAAGTCGTGCCAATCATTTTCTGCTACATGTTTTTGCAGCCACATGAGGATTCCGTGCAGAATATACTTACATGTGAAACTGTGAGTTTTACAGCATCGTTTCCAGAATGAAGTTCTTCGGGTTTTAGAAGAAGAAACAACCAAACCTTCCGTGCAAAATCCATGTTTTCTTTTCAAGGCTCACTTCGCCTCATCGTGGATCCAAACTCAAGCCCACGGGGGAAAAAAGTGTCATCAGAATCCAGAGAAAAGCGGTCAAAACTGACTTCTTGGTAAGCGCCAGAGGTCTGCAGTCACCCTATTTTGGACATTTTGAAAGCTGTCACAGGTGCGGTGTAAGTAAAACTTCGTCCTCTTGCCTTCCATTCGTGAGGCCCGTCGGTTTTCATCCCATGAAGGAAAAGTCTCCGGCTGCTGAGCGTGGAGGATGCTGCACTGTCTCGATTTGCCCTTGAGCAAGAGAGCAGTGAGGGTGGGGAGGGGTGGGGGAAGGGGGGGGGGGGGGGGGGAGGATTGCTGGGCCACAGAGGATTACTGCGCCATAGGCGTCCCATGGCGCTCTCAGGCATAGTGTGCGCTGTGCTTTTGCCACATCACCAAGTATGCCTTAGTCCAAGGACTATGAAGAAACTCAAAGTTTATTTCTGTAAAAAGTGTGTGTGGGAAACGCCCAGTCTCCTACAAGAGAAGCCAACATTTCACGTGCCTCACCTTTCACACGGGGGTTTTGAACACTTGAAACACTTTTGTTTGGTTTAATGGTCAACCAGAGGCATGCACACCCGTGAAGAACAGCCAGAGCCCGAGTTCACAGCATGCACCCTACAGTGAGCTGATTTGGTTTGGATTCAAAACCTGATTCGCATGAGTGAATCCTTAAAAAGACGTGATTTCACACCACCGGTCCTCAGACTTTTATTCTGTCTTTCCGGGAGGTTTGGACTTCGTGTGCAGCTCACGATAGTGTATTACCCCCTCTGGTGTTCGGTAATAGACTTTCTTTTTGTATGGAGCAGCAAGAATTCTTATTTTCAGAACACTGCGCAGATTGATAGACCCAAATACTGTCTCATCAGGATTCATACATCACATTTTGTGCATTAAGGTATAGAGGAAGGCGGGACATATTTTAAGCTTATTTCTAAGTCATTCTAATAAAAGATAAAAAGCCTGGTAAATAGTTTACCCAGATAATGTGAACATTGGACGATTGGACGGTCTTGTGTTAATCCTCCTCTGCGCCCATATAAACAGATGTTTATATTTGCATATTATATATTAATACAGCCATAACGATTACCCAGCGTGCATCATGGTAAACTGCGCGGAAGTATCAATCACTGTGCCATACAGGCACTCGGATCGATATAAATATTGATAGTTTCAATACCAAAGCTGGTATTGATATTGGCTCGAGACGGTTAGAGTCAATACTTTCTTTCTTTCCCCTATGTACCCCACTGAATTATTTCATGAACAATTATAGCTATATCAAACACGCACTATGTAAAATGTCTCTGTACCTTTTTTGTGTTCACTGTCACATCTGTTTTAATTATGGTAGCACATTTGAACAATATAAGTTGACCCAAAGTGCTTTAGAGAGAGACGTATTTAGATTCTAGGTCTTCAAAAAAACAAAAACAAAACAAAAACTAGTTTTAAAATACATAAATTATGTTACATTGATTATTACATTTTTAAATTGATTGATACCCAAAGTGTACTATTACAAAATAGCACCACTGTGCCAGTGAACAAATCCCCAGGAGTGAGTGGTGGGGAAAGACAAAAAAATAAATAAAATAAAATCCTTTTAAGTTAACAGTTTAGGAAAGTGTAGAACAACATTACCCAGAAAGCCCAGGTACATATGTTTTCTTTTTTTCCGGATGTAGCATCACATGAATTCACTGTCAACATGCAAGATGGCCACGCATCACAGGCAAAATGCTGCTGGGCGGAGGAAAGTACAGGTAAATTAGAGGCGTTACATTATTGATAAATGTGTGACAACGGCAACATCGGGGCCTCCAGCTTAAAGATGTTCTTCACAAACACCCGATAGGGAGTAAAAAACACATGCACAAGATAGCGTTGCAGTTAGGTGTCATGACTCAAGCCAGCTAACCTATCTAGCTTAGCATACGAGAGGTGTTAGCAGCATGTGCTAACGGTCGCTTCCAAATGATTACATGCTTTTGCAAACATTTATTCATACGAGCAAGTGTAAAATACTTTATAAGATAACTACAGATATCGCCTGTCAGTACAAAATAATAACACCCCTCTTGGGTTGCCGTTTGAAGCTGTTACGGCGTTGACGGAAGCTAAGCTAGCTACTGTATCCGGGCTCCGTCTAATTGCTAGTGAAACGTACGCGTCCAGGCAGGTCTTTCGTGAACCATTGCCAGTATGCCCAGCTGCCGTAAAATACACATTAAAGTTATGCACTTTCCTTGTTGTTAAACTGAAACCGGTTTGCATTATATGCCAGTGTGTGTGACATTTAGTTAAGCTCTGTGTTTGTCTCGTTAACTCTGCAGGTCCTTGCAGTGCAAGTTCACGTTATACAAGTGTTAGCGCGTTAGAGCTTAAAGGGTGGGTGTGTTGGGTGGGTGTGTTGTGTGGGCCAAAACAAAACAGGTCGAGATTAGGAGTCTGAGCCCAGCGCCCATTCTCCTCTCTGTGTTCCAGGTATCATATGTCATTAGAGATGAGGTGGAGAAGTACAATCGAAACGGGGTGAATGCACTCCAGCTCGACCCTGCTCTGAACCGGCTCTTCACTGCAGGGAGGGACTCCATCATCCGGATATGGAGCGTCTACCAGCACAAAGTACAGCTTCTTGCCCTGCTCCGTTATGCTAAAACAGTCAACTCATTTTACACAAGGCAGCTGCTTTAGTATGCATTTCTCAAATCCCATGCCTAAGACTGTTTTAACTGTCCTTGTCCTCTCTTGTTATTGTAGCAGGACCCATACATTGCATCGATGGAGCATCATACAGACTGGGTTAATGACATAGTCCTCTGTTGCAATGGAAAAACTTGTGAGTTTTTTTTTAAGCTGTTCAGTTCACCCAACATTTTATTTTGAAACCCCCGTTTCTAATCTAAAAAAAATTTGCTTTCAGTGATATCTGCCTCATCAGATACGACAGTCAAAGTATGGAACGCACACAAAGGGTTTTGTATGTCAACGTTACGAACACATAAGGACTACGTGAAAGCGTTGGCTTACGCTAAGGACAAAGAGCTGGTAGCATCAGCAGGTCTGGACAGGCAGATCTTTCTTTGGGATGTGAACACACTAACAGCACTCACTGCTTCCAACAACACTGTCACCAGTAAGTAAAGATTTTGCAGTGTGTCCTCTGGACAGAAGCTTAGATTAGATGTGAATTGTACTGAGTGTAATTTGTATTCAGCATGACCGATATGTTTATGTCAAAGTCAGTCTGTACCTTTGGACTTATTATAATTTGTCTCCAACAGCTTCATCGCTGAGTGGGAACAAGGACTCAATCTATAGTCTGGCTATGAACCAGATGGGCACGGTTATTGTATCAGGATCCACAGAAAAGGTTTGTGACACACAGATGGACAGATTTACACAGTGCCCAGTGTTTACACTAAGGAATAAATGCGAACTTTCAGTTGTGTTAAATTTTTGAAAATACTGAGACATAAACAGCTTCACTGAGCAACAATCTGTTTCTCTAACTACAATCACTTTTAAAAGGACTCTAATCTTCAATAACTCAGCTCTCAGGAGCGTCACAGGTACCAATTATAATCACTCATTCAGTGATTAGAATTGCTTTTTAGGGTCTCTGTGGATTATTACACGTCTCTTAGTCCTGTTTGGGTCCCTAAAATGCTCATAATTGTCTTAGGGGTGATGTATAATAGCATAGTTTAAGCGTTGCTCTGTAATCCAGGTATCATTTGTGATCTTAAATTGTAGCTTCACAGTTTTGTCTAGTTGACAGATTTCCAAATAAACCTCAGGCCTTAACAAAGCCTTTTTAGCCTTCTTCCATTCACTGAGTTCAGTTTTTTTCAAAACCTTGAACCTGAGCAGTAGACAATGAATTACTACACTATAATCTAGTAATTGCCTTGTTAACTTATTTTTACTAATTTCTTAAAATGCAAAACCAGTAAAAAGTTCTTTCATATTCTAACTTGTAGTCTTCAGCTCTATGTAGGTAGGTTACATGGCTTTAGTAAAATGACTATTATAAGAAAACTTCTCTAACTTCTCTTAAGAATTTGTAAGCAAGTGATAATACAAGTTCTTCACTGACCTTTGGTTTCTGTTCAGATATCCTTAAAGCATTTCCATTAGGCTGTCACAAATCTGTGGATATTATAAACTATAAAGACTGCTTCAAAAATGTAATATAAAGAAAATGCATGAATGGTGTAATTGAGTGCGTACCTTGCTTTGTTTTAGCCCAGTAGGATTATCATGCATGTAAACACAGTGAAGTAGTGCCTGCTGTCGTTACCCTTCTTGTGTCTTTCTTCAGGTTCTGAGAGTGTGGGATCCTCGAACATGCGCTAAGCTCATGAAGCTAAAAGGTCACACGGACAATGTCAAATCGTTGCTGCTGAATCGAGACGGCACTCAGGTGAGTTAAATAATCTAAAATGCCGCGGCTGCCAAAGAGCAGAGTTTCAGAATCTAAAAGTCACCGGTCCTCCCCACAGTGCCTATCAGGCAGTTCAGATGGGACCATTCGCCTTTGGTCCCTCGGCCAGCAGAGGTGCATCGCCACCTACCGTGTGCACGACGAAGGGGTGTGGGCCCTGCAGGTCAATGAGGCCTTTACGCACGTATATTCTGGAGGCAGAGACAAAAAGATCTACTGTACGGACCTGCGTAACCCAGACATCCGTGTCCTTATCTGTGAGGAGAAGGCCCCAGTGCTCAAAGTAAGGGTCCAGCAAATAAGGGCTAGATTTTTGTAATAACTGCATAACAACCTGTGTAATAGTTAATTTTAGGATATATTTAACCATAATATTCAAAATATAAAAGGATGGGTCTCAGGGTCATTCAGCCTTTTGCCTTTTCTTGCACAGATGGAACTGGACAGATCTGCGGACCCACCTCCAGCAATCTGGGTCTCCACCACCAAGTCATCTGTTAATAAATGGGTAAGCATGCGTGACACCTCTGAGATCAGTGATCCACTGTCAATGTAGTGAAGTATAGATAGAGGGTTGTTCATGTGGCCACACCTAACTGTGTTCAGCCATAATTCATCTGCAGTTCATTTAAAATTTAAAAGCAGCTTTGTAATTCTGTATTACAAAAGAGAAGAACAAGGAGTGGGGAAGCAATTATTAAAAGTTTTTGGTTTTTTTGGTGTGTATTTAGTCTCTAAAGGGAATGCACAACTTCAGATCATCCGGAGAGTATGACAACGACTGCACCACCCCTCTGACACCACTGTGTACTCAGCCAGAACAAGTCATCAAGGGTACTTTTGTTTTTTGTTTCTTTTTTATGTGAAAGTATACAATCCTCCAAATCTCTTTTCCCTCTGTTAACTAACAGCGCTGTTGATGTTGCAGGAGGTGCCAGTATTATTCAGTGCCACATTCTGAATGACAAAAGACACATACTCACCAAAGACACTAACAACAATGTGGCTTTCTGGGACGTCCTAAAGGTAAACCACACACTCTGGCATTAATGATTAAGATAGTAGGATATGGGATGTGCTCTTATCTTGGTCTTTATTGGTCTTCATAGGTGGGAGGATAAGTGAAGGAGATTTCAGGGCGTGGCTTGCATCACTAAATGTCACTGATTAGTCGAATATGTCAGAATTTTAAAGCCAAATTAAAAAAAAAAAAAAAAGCTGCTAATGCAGACTGTTTTTGTTCACTGTTCTAAGACATAACAACATGGAGATACAGCAGAACTGGGTGGTGATGCCCAACAAGAATGAATGGTTTTATAGTTGTGTAAAATAAAGAAGAGCTGTTGTTTTTGGTTTGTGAAATGAATGATTTTGCCTTATTTTTTAATCTTCCTGGGGCTGCTGTCCAGGAAGAAGAACTGATGGACCCCGAATGAACCTTTAGTTCTTCTGAAAGTTTCCCAGGTGTGGGTGTTGGGGCGGAGAACTCCACTGTGGTTTTATTGGTGCTCATCCACCTGAATGAGCTGATGAGTCTGTGTGAATTAAAGTGAAATTGTAGGAATGCACACCTGTCGATATATCTGTAGTTTGAAATGACCTTTTGTGCTCACATTTGACCTGTAGGCATGTAAGGGCGAAGACTTGGGGAAGGTTGAATTTGACGAAGAGATTAAAAAGCGCTTCAAGATGGTCTATGTGCCAAATTGGTTCTCTGTTGATCTGAAAACTGGGGTGAGTTTCAAACCTGGTAATACAGGAGCCCGTCACATGATTTGACATTCAGTGTTTTCTAGCTGAGTTCTAACTTCTCCTGGTTGATTCCTGTCGTGGTTATGTGCTCGACAGATGCTCACTATCACTTTGGATGAGAGTGACTGCTTTGCTGCCTGGGTGTCTGCAAAGGACGCAGGGTTTTCAAGTTCCGATGGATCGGATCCAAAGTGTAAGAGATTACATTTTCTATACTAATGAAGGTTACGTAATGCAGAGCCAGAGGTCTAAGTTAGCATTACACAACGCTGATTTCTCCCCTTTGCAGTGAACCTGGGCGGACTATTGCTTCAGGCTCTGCTGGAGTTCTGGCCCAGAACCCGAATCAACCCCATGGACGAGGAAGAGAACGAGGTGAACCATGGTGAGGAGATTGATTGACTGATTCAATTATCCAGTGAATGCACAAACTGCCAAATGTCTGCACCGAGGGGAGCGTCATCGGGGCATGTTTTTTTCCTTTGTCTTGTTTCCCTCGTCTTTTTATCCACTTGGCCTCAAACATGAATTGGCTGCAAACTGTGCCAGTGAGCGCATTCTAAGCCAAGATGTCATCGGGTTTGTTGATTATGTTCTTGTTCCCTCAGTGAACGGAGAGCAAGAAAACAGGGTCCAGAAAGGGAACGGATATTTCCAGGTGCCACCACACACACCAGTTATCTTTGGAGAAGCGGGAGGCAGAACCCTTTTTAGGTAAGCTCTCACCAACAAACTTTCAAACTTTTAGATCGTCAGTTAAGGTCATGTTAGAAAGTCAAATCTTCCCCTTGTGATGTCATCACATGTCATTAGAAATGGTCGCACAAGTCCAGCGTTTCTTTTGATCTGCTTTATTTTTACGCTGCAGGTTGCTATGTAGAGATTCAGGCGGAGAGACTGAATCCATGCTGCTCAATGAGACAGTCCCACAGTGGGTTATTGATATAACTGTAGATGTGAGTATCTCTGCTGATTTTTTTTTTTTTTTTAAAACCTCCTTTCCGTTGATCTTTTATTAAAGTGTGCATGTTGTGCTTTTCATCTATCCTGTCATATGCAGTGTTCCACTGGTGGCTGATCATAGTAAACCTGGTCAAAGTTTCACATAATAAAATCAGTGGATAATAATCTCTGTGACACTATTGGCTGATCATAGGGTCATAACTTGAAAGAGAGGGGTTATCCTAAATATAATCAAGCACAGCACAGCACCTAATGTGTTACATTTCTTGTTTGCAAAGGGTAGCCAATCATCAGAAAGTTGTCTGACAGTGAGTGTGAAAGAAACCTAAGCAACTCATTTCATATATGTTTGACATGAGAGGCTGCTCCAAGACTCAGTATAAGATAAATAAGCATTATTTTTGAACTGTGGAGCATGCAAAGCTAGTCCAAGAATAAAAATATGGAACTGGAAATGAGCAGCTGGCTCCCTTTTTAAAGCCTTTCCCTTATTTGCCCTTTATCCTGGGCATCATCCGTCATCTGCTCGTCTAACTTTGGACTACATCGCTCTACATAATTTATTAAAATTAGAAAGCCCAAGTGCTCGTGTCTATATTTCATGCACATTTCATTCAAAAATTAAAAGAAGATTTTTTTAAAAATGTGGCATGAGTAGTTGAAGCCCACTGGTTTGGAAGCTTGCAGGAAGAAAATCATGACTGCTTTTGTTGCTAAACACTACAAAGTGTTAATAAGTATACTCTAGTTGGACGGCTTTAGTGTGGGAAGGAACTAAAAGCTGAATAAAACAGGCAAAAATAGCCCTGTGTTTGTATTTGAGATTCAGTACTTCTGAGTTTGTGTAACATGTTTTATACTTGGTACAGATGATGGTAATGAGTACTTCCTTGAGTTGCTTATAGACTAAAGCAGAATTGTGACTCCTATGATGATTCTCTCTCAGTCAGTAGTGGCCAGAATATACAGCACCTTAAAACCTGAAGCAGCAAAATGTTATTCATGTATCAGGTTACTGTTTACAAATGTGACCTGACCAACTGTCTGTTATTTCAAACTAAACACTCTGTTCTGTATAAAGAGACTAGACTTGCACAGCTTGCCTGCTCTAATAGTAATCCACTAACACTCAGTTGTTAGTGAATGAGTGAACATTAAGGCAGTTAGAAACGACGAGCACTAAAAATGTGTACTTGCCTTTCAAAAATTGCTCTATACTCAGTAGGGACTAAGGTATGACATTAAGGGCTATGACTGTGCACTTTATCACAACATGATACAAATGTGAAACCTGATTGCAGGAGATTTCTTGCAGTGAGAAAGCAGAGGGAACTCTGCAGCATTGCCGTTAAAAAAGTTCTTCAACCACTTTGTGATTTATTTACTCAAGTTTAATACATGTTATTTTTATCACACGGTCAGAACTCATTTGTGTCAAACAAGGTGACACGGAGTCATTGCTTTTAAAGTACATGGACCAGCTGTGCCTGGCTGCGTAATCACCACACTGCTCGCCAACAGGCCCGGTCTAAGCCAGAAAAAAGCTCAGCGGTGTTACAGATCCATCACTGTTCTTCCCTGGATGAAGCAATACCATTTTCTTGTATCTTTGTGATGTGACATTTGCAATTAAATTTTGTTCTCACGTTTGAGTTACATGTCTTTTTTTTTTTTTTTCCCATGACAGAAAAATATGCCCAAGTTCAACAAAATCCCATTCTACCTCCAGCCCCACTCTTCCTCTGGTGCAAAAACTCTAAAAAAGTAAGTTTGTAATTTCTCGTATTTCAGCAAAGATCCGTGTCACGTGCAGCTCTGCAATGTTCAGAGCCCGTTTTTATACCTTCTTTGTCGCACAGGGACCGACTGTCGGCCAGTGACATGCTCCAGGTGAGAAAGGTCATGGAACATGTTTATGAGAAGATCATCAACTTGGACAACGAGTCACAGACCACCAGCTCCTCGGCCAACGATAAACCCGGGGAGCAGGAGAAGGAGGAGGACATGGCCATGCTAGCTGAAGAGAAGATTGAGCTAATGTGTCAAGACCAGGTGGGCACATCAACACGCTCTGTGAATGCACTGAACACAACTTCTCTTTCATGTTAGTAACCTTCTTTTGTTTTTGATTCGTCCAGGTGCTAGATCCCAACATGGACCTGCGAACAGTTAAACATTTTATCTGGAAGAGCGGAGGGGACTTGACACTTCACTATAGGCAGAAGTCCACGTGAAAGTCGTCATTTTTAAAAGCAGAACTCTTTGTCATTTGCCAATCACCACCCACCTCTGACATGTAGTACCCTAAAACCCCATTGTGTGGTCAAGAGTTGCAGTAACAGTGAGAATCCAGTAAAATTTGTGGGGACATGGCTCATGTTGTATTATAGGAAACTGAGAAGAACAGGCCGGCGCAGCCAACAGACACCTGGGAAATAAGTGGTCCATATTGTTTTTTTTAAGTTTGGACTTAAATGTCTCCTCTCTGCATCCTTTTTTTTCCCCCTTGTTCTTCTTCCTCACATCTTTGACTGTCCCTGCCCACCCTTTCCTGATTGGCATTTTATTTTTGAAGCGACTGAAGTTGCAGTGCGTGTTTGTGTATGTATGCACACGGATGTAGTAGACTGTCTGTTCTAGTACATTCCAGGAAACTGTCCTTGTTCTACAGACACTCCAGTCCTGTCTCAGCAGTATCACCAGTTTAGGAGTACACTTGGTCTCGGGGTAGCCTCACAGTCCCTCAAAGACAAAAAAACCCTCCTCTGTTCTGTAGTCGACGTCGTCTGCATTAACTTGAACTTAACCTCGGCTTAGACATCCAGTTAGTGCAGAGCTTGAACCTCATCGACAGAAGCAGTCCACGTTGTCTTTTGTTTTTAGCGGTGTTATCCTCAAAGGAATGAATGTTCTTTATTTTGTAAATATATGTACAACATTTTTCATTTAAATTACTTTTTCTTTTGGTTTTTCAGCTGTTTTCTTTTTGTTTTTGTACAGTTTACTTAAAAAAGCAAAACACACAAAAATTATTTTTCCAAATCCCTGCAGCACATTCATGGTCATGAACGCTAAATGACTTGAATGGTAAGATTTGCATTTGTTGATTTCACTGCAATCTGAAACTTGCAGTTAGTATTTGTGTAGGTCATCTTAGCAATTGGGGAAATTATATATAGGGTATATATCTTAAACAGTAATTCATGCTTAGATGCTCTGCGTTTGGTTCACGAGCATGGACTCTGATGACAGCGAGGGTTGTTCCTAATGTATATTTCATTTAGATTCAGTAGGAGTTCAGTGGAGCATAAATTTAACTTGAAGGGGAATCTCATCTGAGATAACATACGAACATTCAGCCACTGTGGGAACTTCACCAAAGTGTAATAAATGCTAACACATCTTGTCGCTTGGTGTGTCACCAAGCCACAACAACAGATCTTTTCATTGTAATTTCCTGGAGTTTAATTTTGCCACGAGTGTGTGTAATGCCATAGCAGGAGGGAGGATGCATTGAGTGAGCTCTAATTGGCCAAAAATAAAAATCCAAGATGGGTACAAATAATCAGGCCATAACTCTGCAATATCCATTATTGTAATCATTTGTGAAATATGTATATTTTAGGCATTCAAAGAAATAAATTGGAATGGTTTAACAATGACAGGTTTTACCAGGATTATAAATGGCTGTCTCGAGTTGTACTGTGTTGAGCTGATCCAAGTGAAATAAGAGAAACGAGGGACTCATTTTTTTTTTTTCTCCCAGTGATTGTTTAACCATCGAAGATTCACCCATTTCACATTCATCAAGACTTTGCACTCATTCCTAATAAAACAGACAATTCATTGATAAAAATATCTGCAAAAAATACTTTCTTATTTTACACACTAGCACCTACTTGACCAATGAAAACTATTAAGATGCCCCTAAAAAACCAAAACAAAAAAACAAAACAAAAATCAATTACTCAAGTATTACTAACTTGGCAGTCTTATATTTAATTAAATGCTTATTTCACATTAGCAATGCATTGTCTATGAAATGAAAGGTGGGTATAATCTAGTGTTGCATAGGTCATGGAAATTAAAAGGGGGCATAAATCTGGCTATACAGCAGTAAACATCCATTTTAGACTCATTACAAAGTACATCACTGAACAAAATCTAATTAAATATTAGTGTTAAAAACAAAAGTAAAACCTGTGCTGACTGTTTCTATTCAGCATCGTCCCACAGTGAAAGCCCTTTATGTAGTGTCACCAGTCTGAAGGATATAAAGTAAAATGTCCCATGTCTTATAATTAAAAGTGTTTCTTTGGGTAAGAGTTTAAACGACGTTGCTTCAAAACATTAAAGGTAACACTGCACCACCGCCAAAGACTATGGCGACTAATCTGAGTGGCCAACCGTCTAGTAACTTCAAAAAAATATTGATAATTGTCCTTGATAAAAAGGTGCAGCTGTGCTTTGCACTGTCTGTCTTTGGAAAAATTCAAGTTTTGTCACATCGGCCTACCAGAAGCAGTCTCATTACCCGTATGATCCAAATTTGCACTCGGAAGGAAAAAGTTTGACCTTTAAAAACTGTTCTGGCTTACAACTAAGCAGTAACTAAATTCTCACATACAAAACACACAGAAGATTACTACAGTGCCTTTTCCTCACCCATCTTCTGCATTAATGCTGTAGCTGGTTTATGTAGTGTCACCAATCTGCTGACGCAGTCTTACATGCAAACAAGACAGACTGACAAGATAAAGTCTTCCCTCTGATGATCTATCCTAAAAATCATTTCTTTAAAAACAAAACAACACGATTGTCGTCGACACTTTGCATTTGTCTGGCCTGACTTAAGCCTACTCAAAATGTGCCTTCTTGGGTTCCTACTCATCATCGTGCTCATGGTCACAGTGGTGAGCAGAAGCCACATGCAGAGGCTCTGCGATCTCATCCACTGACCCGAGAGTGTCCTCGATGGCCTGAGGTGGAGACCTGTCTGCGGTGGACTCCTCGGTGACCAGAGATGGGATGAGATCGACAGGAGATGTGCGAGGAAGGTCTTCAGCGGGCACAGAAGGCTCAAGAGAAAAAGACAACGCACCTATAGTTGGACTTTGGCTATCACTAGACTCAATGAGAGAGCTCTGTGGCTCTGCACACTCTGTGAGCAGGTGGGAGAGTCCAGCTGGTGGGACGTTTGAATCAGCAGACAAGAGAGCAGGAGTGAGGTCTCTGGCTGCCTGGGAGATGTGCTCTTGTGGCTCATTCTGGTGGTCTGCTAATGATGGGAGCAGAACACTGTCCTCCAACTCTTCTGTAGTAAAACAAATATGGTTGAATTAAACAGAAGTGGATGAGAGAATTATATTAAACATACAACATATTTCATTGGCAGATGGCTAGTTCTCACTGAGCCTGGTTATACTAGAGGTTTCTTCCTGTTAGAAGAGTTTTTCTTCCCACGGTCGCCAAGTGCTTGCTCATAGATGTTTCATTGTTGGGGTTTTCTGTGTATTATTGTTAAGTTTTTGCCTCAAGTTTTTCCCAAATTAAAAGGCGACCGTGGTTCAGGGGGTTGGGAGGCTCATCTTGTAACAGGAAGGTTGCCGGTTCGATCCCCAGCTCTCTCTGTCTTGGTCGTTGTGTCCTTGGGCAAGACACTTCACCTACCACCTACTGGTGATGGCCAGAGGGGCCAACGCTTCTGTCAGTCTGCCCCAGGGCAGCTGTGGCTACAACTGTGGCTCCACCAGTGTGTGAATGTGAGAATGAATGAATAGTGGAATTGTAAAGTGCTTTGAGGGTCTCGAAAAGCACTATAAATGCAATCCATTATTATTATTATTATTATTATTATTATATAAAGCACTTTGAGGTGACTGTTGTTCTGATTTGAACCTATATAAATGAAACTGAATATATTTCTTAAAACTGATGCATGAAAGTCACTGGACAGTGATGAACAGCTGCCACACTGACTTACCAACACCAGATATCTCGCTTTCCTTCTCCTCGTGCATCGCCAGCGAGGTGTTTGTCATGTCAATGGATGACATGGACAGATCCAGCCTGTCCACCAAGTCTGAAGGATCGGGGTTCATCACTGCCATTTCAGAATCAGAAAAACCTGGAAAATTCCAACAATAAAACACACATCTTAAGAAGATTTTTGCAAACACAGCATATGCTAAGGTGAACAGAATCTTAACTGACCAAGCTCGGTGACCCTTTGAATGGGTGGAGGTAGATAAGAGTCCTCGAGGGTGACCTGCTCCAGGTTTAACTCTTCACTATTGCTTGAAGGTGCCATGAGAGGTGCCTGGAGACACACGCACACGGTGAAAGTTATTGACCTGTGTCAGCTTCTCAAATGTGAGATTTTGCTGTATTTTACTGTCACCTCTGTGTATCCATGCGCAGGCAGCTTTGGAGAGTGTTTCTCCTCAACATCAGGGGCAGAAGGCTCGACTGTTGATATTTCTGGATTAGCAGGGATTCGGTGCAGGTAGCCATAACCAATACCGCAACCCAAACTGCAGACAAACATTTGCAGATGCTTTAAGATATAATACAACAACTGATTAACAATTTACACATGAAATCATAGTTGCAACATGCAAGACCATCACCAAGTAAGACCCTATTCTGGGAATGTCTTATTTTAGGAATGTGAGCCTGATAGCCCACAGTGGGCTGGACCATTTTCTGTTGGTGTAAACTACATATATAATAAATGTGTAAATAATAAATATGAGAAAATATAGTGCAAGTTCAACAGTTTGTCCTTGTTTTTCTACACTATAATGAAATCTGTCAGCATGACTCTCTGGGCTTAAATTACAGAAAAAGTTTTACTAGCTCATTGCTCTGACTATCCTGTAATTTAAACTGAAAGTTCTTGTTATGTCACAAAAATTTTTCTTTTTTCTGGTTTTCTAAGGAGCTTGGAAAGAAAAGTGTCTGGACTTCTTTAAGTGGCTTTAAGACGTTTCACCTCTCATCCGAGAAGCTTCTTCAGCTGCAGGGTCAAAAGGTGGAGAGTCCCAGATTTAAGCCTTGTGGGAGTGTGCCCCCGAGAGGGACAATGGACACCCTAATGATCCTCTACTTAATCACATGAGCCAAGGTGTGAAAACGTGTGTAGGTCACAATCAGTCAAGGTATCAGGTGAGCTCATTGTGAAACCCCGTTCTCACACCTTGGCTCATGTGATAAGGTAGAGGAAGTCCAGAAGTCTAGACAATTTTCTTTCCAAGCTCCTTAGACTACAATGACCTGGATGACTGAGAAAACTTCACGGACATTTTTCTGGTTTTGTTTTTCTTTAGTGTGGGCCCCTTGTAAAAAAAAAAAAAAAAAAACCCTGAAATTTTTATATCATAAAGTGAAAAAACAGGAACTTTTCTTTGATTGAAGCATTTATTTATTACTTAATTATTAATTGGTTTAGTTAAAATTGCCATAAGTGAAATAGGAAAAGTTGTAAAACTTGTGAAAATACAGTTAAAAGTTTAAAATGTATGTCTTCCAGTGGATCGGATCTGAGTCTTTGAAAAAAATATGGCCCCTGGGCCTTAGGGTGCATCTGCATCAAAGAAAAATCTAAAAATAGTGGGGGGGGGGGAACACTAACACGCGTTAGAATGTGGAGTCCAGAAACCAGCGGGTGACATGACAATGATTACATCCATCTTTTATATACTGTCAGCTGCATTTTGCCATACCTGCCCTCTCCTCCCCATGCTCCGTTTGGTGTGACCACCACCTCTCTGCATAGGTCCGTTTGTGTGTTGTACACCAGCAGCTTCAGAGGTTTTCCTTCATGGGCCTCAATCAGTGAGAAAAAGTCTTCTGACTGCAAATGACAAACTCTGAATTAACTACTGGAGGTGCAAATTTGAAATTTTCATGCCAACAAGTAATGTTGCATGGTTCTAATAAGACATCTTACATCTTGCAAAACCTGATCTGCTCCCACAATATAGTCACTGTGGGGCTGAAGCCCCGCCAGTGCAGCCGGTGAACTGGCTTCCACATCCTTGAATAGAATAGAATAGAATAGAATTCAACTTTATTGTCATTGCACATGCACAGGGCAACGAAATGCAGTTTGCATCCATCCAGAAGTGCTTTAGTGATATAGATATATTACAATATATATTAGCAATAATATAGATATGTGAGTATATTACAGAAATGGGTCTATTATGGTATGTTATAATGTACACGGTATGAAGTATGTTGTGAATATTCTATAACTATAAGTATGTACAGGCTGTAGTGAGTACAAGCTATGTACAGGATATGAACAGGATATAAATATGAAAAACTATACAGAATATGAAATAAATAACTTTACAGAATCTGAGATATACAGCTATACAGAAATGGGAACTATGCAAGTTGTAAACAGTTGTAGGATTAAAGATTATCGAATGTACAGAATGATTATTTACACAGAGCTATACAGTAGTGCAGTTAAGATAAGTGAGGGTGTAGATGAGAAAACAGAAACAAAAGATGAAGCTATAATGGACTCACAGCTACAGAAGCTGAGACTACAGTGAAGCACAATGCGTTTTAGTAGTTCTTTGACGACGCAACTCACCAGGACATGCCAAACATTTTCATTGGCCCCCTGGTAGCTGCAGAAGCGAACACTAGCGCCCAGCAGACCCTGCCCTCCCCACATGCTACTGGGCACCACCTCCAGCTCACGAACCCTCGTGGTTTTAGTGCTGTACACCTCCATCTTCACTGCTCTCTCCATGTTGGCTTTCAGAACCTCCTTCAAAAGGTCATTTTCCTCATTCTGGTGTGGAATAATTAAAGAAGACAACAATTATAGCAACCAGCTGTGTTAACCTTCTTCTTTTTTCATGTTCATCATATTTATCTACAGTCGCAGTGAATAACCAGTAAATGCAATTGTTATTATATGGCTGTAATTAAACTTACAAGTCTCTTTGTGTCAAGAGACAGGATGAAGTCGAAGAAAGGCTGCAGGCCAGCCTTCTCTGCAGGGGAATTTGGCTGCACCTGTCAAAATAAATACAAGCAAGTCTGCACTTTAATCTTTGAAGAAAATGATTTACTGGAATGTTTTAATTCAAATTAATATATAAGCAAGCAAATGTACAGAAAAACTAAATATTGCATCATTATTTTAAATTTAAAAAAAAAATAACAGCGTCGCAAACGCACATCTTGATCAGTCGCATCGATTTATCAGTCGATCGACTAACCATTTAAGCATCTCTGAACTATAATCCAAAGTACTGCTTGTATTTTTTGCTGAAGCATGAAATGGTTATAGGAAAGCGGTTCGTTCTAAGCCGGTAAATATTTATTTTCATTAATACTGTCGTCGCGCTAGTTCTACTTGTCAAAGCATCACTTCCGGGCACTTAATAAAACAGAAGCTTGGTGGACTTAGACTTCTTAAAAGACTTTCTTTGCGACAAGTTATACGTTGTGCTAACATTTTATTTCTTAATAACACCGTAAACAAATACGTCCTAATGCACAGCTGCGCCCACAATGACACGTAAACTCCGTCTCTTCTGTCAGGTTTTTGAAACTACGAAGCTAGCTACCTGTTAGCATACAACACAGTTCATAAGCTGCTGTACATTCAGCTCCAGTTTCAGAGAAAAACGAGCCACGTTATAAGCCTTACACCGTGCACATGATATCCATACGTCCCTCCTTCGGATGCTTCTGAACTCTGAGATAAACCCATTTCTGCCGGGAACTCGTTTAAAAATTACTGTCATCAGAAAATACCGACAATTACCACAGTTGACAGTTCTCGGCCATCTTGTCCGCAGCCCAAACCAGTCGAACATCGCTGCTGTCGATCCTCGGACACCGTGCAGGGTCGCACATCATTGACAGTGTTTATTTGCTGCCTCATACTTCAGATTCTGTTAAACCGATGTGACTCAGCTGTGACGCCTGCAAAGTTAGTAAATTTCATAAACCCTTATCTTATATGATTAGTACCCACAAAACACATTCAATTTTTAAAATAAGGACTTTTTCTATTCTAGGATTTTTTTATTTTTTTTGCATATTTTTAACTTAATGGCAGCAACACATATCAGACAAAGTTAGGACAGGGGCATGTTTACCACTGTGTAGCATCCCCTCTATTTATAACAGCAGCCAGTAAACATTTGGGAACTGAGGAGACCAGCTGTTGGACTTTCAGAAGAGGAATGTTGTCCTATTCTCGTCTGATAGAGGATTCTAGCTGTTCAACATTCCTGGGTCTTATTTTTCCTACTTTTTTGTTCCATGATGCTTTAACTAGTGAAAGGTCTGGCCTGCAGTAAGGCTGGACTCTTCTACTCCAAAGCCATGCTGTTGTAGTAGCTGCTGATTGCAGTTAAGCATCATCTTTCTGAAATATGCAAGACTTTCCATGAAAAAGATGTCATGTCGATATGTTTCTGTAAAACCTCTATATACGTTATGTCATTGATGGAGCCTTTCCAGATGTGCAAACTGCCATTTCCACAGATACTGCTGCTCCCCAATAACATGAGAGATGAAGGTTTTTTTTAGGTGCTGATGGAAAAAGAAAAAAAGAATTTAAATTGTGATCCCCTTGACCACAGAACAGCTTCCCACTTTGCTTCAATCCACTTTAAATGAGCTTTGACTCACAGAAGACAGGAACATGTTCACATATGGCTTCTTCTTTGCACAACATTAATCTGCATTTGTGGTAAACTGTGTTCACAGTCTTCACAATTTTACACTGAGGATCATTATGCTGAAATTATTCCAGAATTTGTAGACGCAGTTTTAAATTGATTAGTGAATCTATGCTCATATTTACTTCTGAGAAGTTCTGCTTCTCTAAGATGTTCTTTTTATAGTGTATAGTTTCAAAATGTTGGTCCAGCTATTTCTTCTTAGTGCCACTTTTTTTTACATTTCTAACCTTTCATTGCTCCCGTCCTAACTTTTTTGAGACGTGCATTTTCATTAACTAATAAAATGTCTCACTTTGTTTCTCGCATTTGATATGCTTTCTGTGTTCTATTATGAATACAGCGTGGCATTGTGAAATTGGAAGATTGGTGCTTTCTATTTTTCTTTAGATTTTACTCGGCATAACATTTTTGGATTTTGGTTTGTAGTGTAAATAGTGGGAGCACCTGGAACAACCACAAAAATAGAGACTTTCATACAAAATTGCACCTCAAACAAAAAATTGCAATCAAATAAATAAAAATATTTTATTATTCCATCACAGACACACTCTGACCATACTGCTAAACACATAACAGATAATCCACAGTGACCCTGGCAGTTATTAAGAAAAAATATTCACATACTAGAGGCTGGAGTCATGAGTCACAGTGGATTAGCTCTATCCTGTCTTGGCCACCTTCCAGCAGTATACACGTGTTTCTATTCACATGGCACCTCTCTCTTCTTGCATACCCTCTAGGGTATGAGCACGATGACAAAAAAAATTAAATAACACATCAGATTTTTATTATATAGTTTTAGGAAATTAAAAAAGACATAGATTCTAGGCAAATACTTCTTCAAATACTCAAGGCAAATATTTTTTCAGCAATAGAAAAATATCCAGCTACGAAAAATATGTCATCATCCATTAGTCTTTGTACGTCAAAATATTATTACAAATACATAAAAGCAGTGCTCAGGACATTACATTCTCTCACACATTTTCTTTTAACGTATCACAAGAATTCCTTAAATCTGCTTAAAAGAAAAAAAAAGTTGGGTATCAGTGACTGAATAAATCTACTCTGTGTTCTGTTCAGTTAACCCGATCAGAGACTCCAGGAGCTGGGTGCTCGACTCGTACTGTGGCAAACTGACAGAGCTAAACAGCTGGAGGTGGCGAAAACTGTCTGGGTGTCTGTGCCCTTTGAAAGAGCTGTGCAGTGGTCCGCAGGGATAATCGCTGTCAAAGAACTCCAGGTCGGAGTCAGAGGACAGACTCAAGTCCATGTATCTGCTAAAGGAATAGTCCACAGTGGGAGAGGGCGTGTTTGGAAAGTCATCGAGAGAGTCGTCGTTGAAGACGTCTCTGGGTTGATTCGCATTTTCATCAAGATAATCTGTCACTGAGTTCCTGCTTATATTGTCTGCGAATGTGTCGACTGTGTGTGGTCCCGTACTGTCAGTAGTACTGCTGTGAGTGGCAGAGCCGCTGCTGCTGCTGCTGCTGTGCTGTGTCACTGGGTCTCTTTGAAGCCTCAGGTGGCTGTATGAGGAGTAGTTATTACTGTCCGAGTCACAGAGGCTAAGAGCACGGCTCAACCCTCCATCAACATCAGGGAGACTGTGACCCCCGCTGCAGCCTCCTCCTGCATCACAGTCAGAGGAGGAGCAAGAAGATTCAGTCATATCGCTGCTGCAGCTGTTCTCCTCCACTACCAAGCGTTCTGGGATGAAATGGAATGAAGGGGTGGCAGGCATGGTGACAGGAAGGCCAGCCTCCTCTGAGGTAAAGCCAAAGGGACAGCTCTTGTCCTGTGCATTCTGCTCTGTACAGACCTCCTCCTCCTCTTCATGCTGTTGAATCACCTCTGTAAGTCCAGCCCGGTCCTCAGGGTTCTGTTTTTCATCTTGCAAACGGCGCTCTAATTCCAGTCTCATGACGGTGTGGATGTAATGAGTCTGCACACGGCGGGAATCAAACTCGAAGCGTCCCTGAATGTTACCACAGCTGTCCTTACTGCAGCCACACGGGAAATTGGAGTGGTCCACCTGTATGTGACAAAAGCAAGGAAAGAAAATGGTGATTTAGTCATAAACAGAACCTACTGACTCAGCTTAGTGATTCACGGATTCTCTGCATCAGTGAGTCACTAAGAAACAAACGTAGGTGAAATAATAACCAACCTTCAGCATCTGACTATATACAAGCATACGTACTCAGGGTAGACTACAATTTACATTCAAATCAGTCTGAATTACACATGTTGAAACTACCCTTTATGGAGGGAAGGTTTGGAGAAGAAATTCTGTGTATGTGGAGATGTACCTGACACTTAATGCCCGCCAGACTGCACGCGCAGGTCTCCGGCTCACAGAAGCCTCGGCAGTCACATCCACAGGTCTCTCTAGAGAGTCGCAAGGCATGAAGCTGCCTCTTCTCCTCCCTGTCGATGAACTTGACCCCTGCTGCTTGAAGGATGGCTTGGCGTTGTTTAGAGGAGAATGGCTGAAGGAAACCTCTGTCCTCCTGCTCGCTATCACTGACGTCGCTGTCAGTGTCTTCATCTGGGATTTGATCTGTAGTAAGCCTGTCTGCTTCCTGCTGGTCAATGGCCCCACTGGTAATCAGCTGGAGTGAGCACAACAGAAATAAGTCAGACAGGCGTCATGCAGACAGGCGCTGCAAACGTTTAGAAATGAAATGCACCTACTTTGTGTTTTAAAGCTTCTAACCGCTCTTTCCTCCGTCTCTCTCTGAGCCTCTGTCTGCGCCTGTCCCGTTGTTCCAGTGCATGCTCGGATATCGTGTACTGTTGAAGGCTGCTGTGCTTACGCACCATGCCAAGGGTGGCACCTCCACGGCTGGGCACGCTGGTAAAGCCCTGGCACCGCGGGAAGCTGAACACTGTCACCTGGTCAAAGCGTACGGTGCACGGTCTGCTTGCAAGCTTAGGCCTCTTCAGGATGGAGTGAGCTGGTTGTGTTTAGAAAACAAACAGCAGAATCATCACGTAAACTGAGGAACTACGGTACCTGGTTGTGGTGTAAAGTAAGCATCTGGTAAATGACACCATTTACTGTAAAACATAAGCATGTTGGTCAGCAAAATCATATATCAGTCCATCCTGGCAAAAATAATTATGATGCAATAATATTTCCTACATACAGAAGTTTTGGGACTCCCCAAACAGGAAAATGTTCATTGTTAAAATAAACTGGTTATTTTTTTAAAACCAGTTTTTGCAAATTGGAGTTTCATTAACCCATGAATAGTGCACACGTATGTGTTATATGGCTAAAAATACCTCCTATAGTTCTGTCAAATAAGATATTTTTTGTAATTTTCTCCTCCCCAAAAGCAGGAGAGGCCAGGAAATAGAAATTGATTTTAGGTTTACTTCAGCATAAATAACTAAGACATGGATTTCAAAATGAAGTATTCCCAAAGAATAAGAAGAACATTAAGGCTGAACAGTGACAGAAAAAAAGGACTTTGTTAAATAAAGGGTCCTTAATGACTGTGTACTTCTGAATATAGACTCATTCCCCTGAAATTAACCCTCATAATGATAATAAAAGACATGCATCTGTAAAGTTACTTCAAGCGCACCTATTATTCCTTTCCTTATTATTAAAAATGACAAACGTTACAAATAATTGTCCGTCAATTGTTTGAACCTTATGTCTGTGAGGGGCATCCAATCAGAATAAAAAGAATGGGAGATAAAATGGCTTATTTCAGACAGTGGATTAAATCAGTGTCGGATGGTTTTGATTATGTGAATCATGCAAAGCTACTCTAAAAGAATCTTTGTATAAAGTGCTGTCTGATGTGTGTATAAAAGGGGCGCTTTAAAGAAATTAAGAAAAACTTTAACATTTGACTTTTCAACTTGGTCACCAAGGTGTACACACAGATCCTCAGGCTCTGTTGTTTATGTTTCCAAATGATTACCATCAGAAAAAAGAAATCTATTTGGTCACTTTAATTCTTAATTTGCTCTTTCAAGAGCAATGCCACGTTCTCACAGACAGTCCGCCTTGCTCAAAGTTAAGTGCTGCTTTGAAGTACTGTTCAAGTCCCTTTTCTCCTAATTTCACATGAAGCACAATTCCAGGAAAAGATTCCTTGATGCCTGATAAATACGGGCTGAGTTGTGACACAGGCTTTGCAGGTCTCAGCGTGGCCACTAGGGGACACACTACAGGTGCTTCACTACAGAGGCCAGGGTCAACAGTTGAACACATGTACAAAGGAAATACCAAGACGGGTCGATTGCAACAACAGGCTGATCAACAGAACAGAGCGGGGGAGAGACGTGAACTGCTTTGCTGCCTGCTGCTACTTGGGTGTTTATCACAGTATAATTAGGCACTGGCAGTTTAGTTTTCAATCCATTCATCGAGTTACTGCTTGATGTAACAGTTTGGCTTCAACAAATTGCCTGACCTTCACACATAACTGAGGCTGCACTCCAGTTGCAAAAGTCAGTAAACAAGGGAGACCAGCTGATTAAGCTTGCCTCAGCTGCTGTTTGTCCAGGCAACTTCCACACCGAATCCATCAAGTCTAGCAGACACCGTGTTTGTCCTGTCCAAGAGATTACTGTAAATATTCTGAAAACATTTCCCCCAAACCTTTGTTTATTTGAACATGACCCAAAGCATGTCTCTGTGTCTGTCTTTTCCCTCCTCCAGCTCGCTCTTCCTATTTTCACCTCCCGATTTCCTCTGTGGCGAACCATCGGCCACCCACAGACCTCTCTGTGTCTCTCCTCTGGCTGCCGGTGCCTCATTACGAATCTCTGTCCTTTGGGACATTCAACTTCTCCTCTTGCCTCGCTCTCTAATGTGTGTGTGCTGTTGTTGTCTCTCAGTCCATCTGTGTGCCAGTTCCCTTCTCCTTTATGTGTGTGAAATGTGTGTTCTGTTAGTGCAGCTTGTTTCGCTTCTGAGGCTCAAGTATTTGTTTAGCGGCACCTGGATGTGGCTTGATATCCTCCTGTATCTACAGATCTATAATTGCGTCAGCCTGATTGCCCGCTTATTAACATCTCTGGCAATCCTGTTCTTTGATGCATCAAATTTTGTGACTATAAGCACTTCCAGTGATGATAGATGGGGTGTGCAGCCTCGTGACATTTGAATAAAGGCCATTCGATATGGCTTGTTTAAAGTGACCCTACTATTCAAATTGATTCCACAACTTCCTAGCACTCAGGCAAATGATCTTCTACACAACCAGCCAGGCAGTCCAGAGGCGAGCCATCCTGCCTCTGTGTTATCTAGAACAGCCCTAAGGTTAGCGTTTTCATATCAGTCAGTCATAACTGTGCTGCTGCGGGGCGATAAGAGACACTCCTATAAAAAGCTGATGGGAAAGTGGACAGATAAGGAAGACGTTTGCATTATTTGAAAGACAAGGAAAAAAGACAGCTGGTTTGAAGACTTACTGGGCAAACTGGTGGGTGAAGCAGGGCTGCGAGGTGTGAAATCCTGATTTTCAGAAGAGCCGCGCTCTCCATCAGAGTCTGACTCTGAGGAGGCAGGAGAGGAGAGGGAGGATGGAGGAGACGAGCAGGAGGAGGAGGATGAGTAGGCATTGTCATCAACCTCTGCAAACTTTCTCTTAAGGATGCCTCTCATTGTTGCACTGCGGTGGGTGATATGCATTCTGCAGAAACAAAAAGGAAGCAGGGGCATTAGTTTGAATCACACAAGAAGAAAAAGAAATGGATTTTAGTCATTTACTATTAGATCTTATGCAAATCAGCACTTTAATACTGGAACAACTATTCAAGACAGCTGAGCGATACTGAGACAGCGCTGCGTTCCCACATGTATTGGAAACTGAGAACGTAAACAGCACTTTTCAAAAGCTAAGGGAAAGAACGATCTTCCTGCCGAAAGCTGCCTGTCAGCTGGTCGAGCCAGTTTCAGGCCACAAGTTTGTTTAGGCGAATTCAGTCTTGATAGTGATTATCCTACAAAGTCATGTTTTGTAAGTGGAACAACGTCAAGAGAAATCTTTTGTTGACTAACAACAAGATGAGTTATATATTTAAAAAAAAATAATAAAAAAAATCAACATTTCTTTTTCTTGTTCTTTTCCCCGCTGAGTAATTAACATTCCAGTGATTCCTCGAGTTTTTTGTGAAGAATTCGTGGAAACAGGCCGTCCAGTGGTTGTGCGCTAAGAGCTCGGGTGGGGTGGGTGGGGGTGGGAGATGTAATGGTTCAAGTGAATGCTATTTTTGGATGTGAACATGGAAATACAAACTCTGAGGGTTGCACACTTTGGCAAGAGTTTCCTAAACTACTGAGAAAAGTGAGTAGCAACAGAAAATAAAAGCTGTTAGGCACAAGCCCCATTTACTGCTTGCTTGTTTGAGGGCTACAGCAGATGACGGATTTTGTTCTGCTAAGTATTTTTAAATACCGACTGGTTTGAGCCGTATAAGCTCTGAAAACACAAAGCACAATTTTCTCAAAGAAGAACTTGGTTTACATATGTTTATGTGGTTTTGCTTGAGAAACATTAAAAAAAAAAAACTCCAAAAATCCATGTGAGAATAATATTGTAGAAGTCAGTCAGTGAATATGCACATTTCCTATTTTGCCCTGTTATACGAAGACATTTCAATGAAAAAAACAATTAAAATGTAAAGCCTGGCATATAGCTCTTATTCTTCTTTGCCAACAGTTAGAAACATCTGCGCTGAGCATGCTATTGTGATCCAATAGGTAACAGGACTGGGATTTAGACTGAACTTAACACAAGCAACCGAAAACATACCACACACACCCACAGTTACAACAGAAGCATTTCTTTTTCTTGTCAGAGAAAAGGAATGTAAACCGCTGCACTGACAGTCTGTCACTGCCCTACACTAATACACAGTCAGCCAGGGTCCACACGGGGCTTCAGATAGTCTGCAGTAAGCAAATACCTTAAACCAGTGAGGCTGTGTGTGTGTGTGTGTGTGTGTGTGTGTGTGTGTGCACTCAGACTGAGCAACTTCCTGGATCCATCAGCAAATACGAGATGAAACAAGAGACTTAGCTCAGCTCCTACACTGTTTACACAAAAGGAACCATTGCTACAAAGACAGCTGGAAAGGAATTTATCTCAGGTGAAAAGCATCTGCACAGTCATGCTCAAGGTTTCCAGAATCAGAGTGAGAGTTGTGTCTAATTAATACTGCAGAGCAGTGCTATTATAGCACCCTCTTGTTCCAGTTCTATCACATTTATTACATTTAATATCTGACAGAGCAGAAAAGCCTCGCAGTTCGCCTAGGTGTCCGCTGAGACCACATCAATAATTTAAAGGTTCAAAGCAGCAGCAGCAGCAGCAACGGAGAGTGCGCGTGCGCGTTCACGTGTAACAGTAAGAGGGAGGTACTACACTGTGTTAACGCACATAAGTGATTAAGAAGAGGTTGCAGGACTTTTAATGGGACAAAAACTTCCACAACAATACAAGGATAGAATAAAGCGTTCAGACAATCATTAAATGCCTTAAGGAATGTTACACGGGGTTTTCACTGGAAGAGAGTAGGAGTCGTTTCCTGTTTGGCATAATAACAGTCATTAGGCAGCTGACCTCTTCACCTCGCGGAGGGAGACACACACACAGCGATCATATCAGCCACAATGACAACACTGTTCCCCACTGCTCGCTACAGGGCAAACACTTGCGGGCACGGTCAGCGTAAGCGCAGCAGGACACACAAATACACACAAACACATACAAGTTTTCTTCAACATTACTCTTATCCGTTAAGTGTTAAGGTGTGAAATATGAAGCAGAAAATCAGCATAACTGTAACTTACCACATTTCACAGAAATATGCCACACAGTTTTTATAAGCATACAGTGAAGTGAAAAAAGCATGAAACAATTTAAGGTCACTCTATAGGCTAAAGTATTTACTGACAGAGAGTTGTTTTTTTTTAGTTACTCACCACAAAGTAACAAAGAAGGAGCAAATTGACACAAAGTTACGTGTCCTGTCCGCCGTCCAGCCAGCTGAGCATTGTGTGTCCGCCTGTGTTTAAGTGAAGCGACACAGTAGTACCAGTGTGATCATGAGAGGACTGGCTGGGAGCTCCCAAAGACACGAAACACGGCAACAAGATACTTCACCCCCTCCTCGAGACCTCAACTATGTTTCTTGGGAAATCACGTACACGGCAGTTTCGCCTCATAAGACAGCAACAGCATTTTCGTTTTCATTAACGCTGAGCTTTTTGTATCACTTACCATAGTACGTTGACATTTCAGCACAGGCTAAACCTCGCGCAGAAGAAAGTAATAATATATAAGACGCTAGCATAACAATGTTATTAGCCTCGACGTAAACGTTTCAAGAGCTTAATATTTACTCGCTAGTAGTATAACAGCTTCCATCATCACTCTCTTATACTGTATCACTATTTTGTCCCATAGATTCATTAGCCAAAGCTCAATCGTTTAGCTTAATAATCCGGAAGTGTCGGGCAGGTAGTCCTCTTGCTTACCATCAGTCCTCTGTGGCTGCCCTGTCTGTCTTGACGCAGACGGTGACACACGTAGAGGCGGGAGACGCCTCTCACTCAGTGCTGCCCACAGATTCCTGTCTGTTGTGTTCACACTGTACTGTTCCCACTGGTGATGTGCTGGTAAATAACCTTTAAACCTCCAGCTGGTGATTATTATCAGAAGGCACTCAGCCACTGTTACAACCGAGTTAGGACACGTAGTGCCTTGGCAACGTTTATGTTTATTCCTATGTATGGTGTTTTTTTTTGTTTTTTTTTAGCAAATATCAGATCAACGCATTTGCAAATAAATAAATAGAAAACACAAACATAAAAGAACTACAGAACTTACTTAAAGTAAAAGTAAAGTAAACATAATAGTATTTCAATAGTATTCAGACTTCCTTGGGGATTTAATCCTTTTATTTAAACAAGGCTTTCGCATCTTTGTAAGCCACCTTTAGACCTGTAGTAAAATTGTGATAAGACCATCATTAAACGTGAGATACAGCCCTTGGCGTTTGTGTTGTTTTCCTTTAATATATTTCCTGTTACATTGGTAGGAGTGATGGTTCCAGTCAGGCACTTTAGGAAACAGTTTGCAGTGCAGAAGAGCCGAAGATGGCCAGGATTATGGATTTGGATGTAAAGCCTCTGCCCGTTTAACGCAAAGAAAAATCCTCTTTCTTGCTTTCACGCCACACTCCTCACAAGCAGATGTTGTCATAAATTAAAGCCTATAACATGTATATGCACACACTCGTTATGGGCTATCCAAACAGAGCTTTTCTTACACCGTGAACCTTGTGGCTGAGTGAAGGTAAAGCGGCTGGATTTAAGATTCCAGTGCCTCTGCTTTTAAAGATAATCATAGGCTGTGCTCTGCGTCCCCGACTGGGAGGAAAATGAAGCTCAGGGGAGACAGACAAAACAGATGGACAGACAGATGAACGGAAAGATGGACATGCCCAAAATACTCCTGGGCTCAAGCTTTGACCCCCTTGTGTTGATACAGATCTGTGCAGCAGTTTGAAAGGGTTAAATAATAGCTGCACTAATGCCTAAATATCTGCTGGTCCAAATCCTCTGGTCAGAGGAAGGGCCGCTCATCCTGACTTCAGCACTCTGTGGAAGTGTGTTACGAGAGAGTGACCCACTTTGGCTGGGATCACTGTAGTGCAGCATGTGTGTGTGTGACCTGCGTGGAGAGTAAACACAGAGAGACAGTGCAGCAGGACAGATTATAGTGCAGAGAAATGGCACGTAAAAGAAATTATGTCTGTTCTTGGCTGCTAAAATTAGAATCTGGATATTTGACTCAAGGTAGATTTTGCAGCTTGAAGGATCCGCTCAGAGAGATTGCTACAACTTACTCATAACACATCATCAAAGTGCTATGTGAGGCTTCATGTGGCTATTTATAGCACAATCATTGCCTGGACAAAAATACATTTGAGCAAATACAGTTGGAGTTTCCTGTTCCTTTTTGCAGGCTGTTACCACGCATGGTGTGACTGTGTCGCATGCTGTGTGCCTCAGATGTGTCAGCCGGATGATCCTTTTCACACCCGTGCAGCAGAGAAAGTCAGAGTTTTTGTTCCTGCGTTTGTTAATATTCAGCCATTCTTTCACAACTGCCTGTATTTACTCACTGTATCCATGCAGCCATCGCAGTGCAAACTGACCCAGACTCCTGACCTCATTCCTTTACACTTTTCAGATTTAAAGCCACTCGTATGTGGCTGCTCAGTATCAGTTCAGTTTTTTTGAGCTGCTTTCCTCACCATTGTCATGCACCCATATTCTGCGAATATTGCCTGTCAGAAGAGAGTCAGAGCACAAACATTGCTGCTCTTTCACTTCACACTCCAGGTTACATAACCTAAGTTAACCTACATTCTGGCAGCCTCTCAGGTTGCTGCCACAGGCTTCAGTCAAGCTGTGCCAGCGATGGCGCACATACAGCAGTAATAATACTGGTGAATTCTGACAAAAGCTTCAGGCGTGTAGAAGTCTGCCCCAGTTTCTCCTTCCTTGTTGCTTGTGGTTATTATCTCAAGGATTTACCTGTGTTTTAGGAGACCGCACTCAGCTTTCCAGGGTATAAGAGGAAGTATCAGATAGTCACAGGGCGAGTGTTGTTGCTTCCAGTCAGGTAGTAAAGCAAGATGGATTGAAGCCACATGCTGCCAGGAGATTGTTTATTCTTTTCTTAGAGTTACTTCATAGATAGATAGATAGATAGATAGATAGATAGATAGATAGATAGATAGATAGATAGATAGATAGATAGATAGATTCTCCAACTTTCTTTCTCTCTCTTTCAAATGTAAACATGACTCCTTTTTTACACAGCCTCTGATGTCATTTCCTTTCGTCACCATGGTCACAAGGGCAAATATAGCTCATGCGTTTTTATTTTAGAGGACAGTCAGTGAATCACTATGCTTGCCTTAATCATCAGCAGCATCAACACTGTCAGAATCACGAGTCTTTTTTTTTTTTTTTACGTCAGTGGTGTTCTTAGCTTACTACGTGATCTTTTTTTCCTTCTTTACTTCAGGTTTACTCATCTCATATACTTGGTATTTGTGTCTGACGCAATCACATCAGAATTTTAGTCTCTAGAAGTTCAAAAGGATTTTCTACTACAGCCCCTAAAACTTGGTTTTAATTATTAGAAGGCTTATTCTGCTCATTTCTAGCTCTAACTTTTTAAATTCTTAGATTTTATCAGAGTATCTCTGCATGATTTACAGGTCAAAAATAACTGATCTTACACTGGTCCCAGCTATTTTTTCCATGAACTGCTGCTAACTCACTGATTATCTAGCTATTTATCTTTATGAAATTGATTTTTTAGTAAAACTGTAAGCCCCAAATAAACTAGTAAATTATTTCATATTTGGGTACCCAGTGGTATTTCAAAATAGCAATAAACAAAGTTGTAAAAGAGCACAGAGTGGAATCTCACAGTTCATGGAAAAAGAAGAAGAAATGAAAGTCTCACCTTCTCCACTGAAGATACAGATAAAGACTACCGGTAAAATTTTGCAACTGTGACACCTTAAGTGATGGGTCAACTGCCATCCTTTTGTCTGTGCAGTACTATCAGTTCAGGGGGTGACACCAGAGAGCTTCCTGTGTCTCTGTGGCCACAGAGGGTGATATGTTATCTCTGAGGTAGCGTTAGCGTGTGCTCTACATGCTTAAGCTCTACAGTTGATATGGAAAAAGTGTCATGGTTGTGTGTAATGATAAAATGTTTATGTAAAAATAAAATGATGTTTGCAATAAAGTGCATTTACTTACTATCACTGCAGCATTAGCTGCGGCAATAGCGGACGTAAACACACTATTTTATGTGATAACACGAGTATATTTCCACACTTATTTCCCAAACACCATCCACTACAGTACTGTTTTTTAATGCGAGTCGAGCTGCAGCTCAGAGTGCAAAGTAGGTTGCACAACAATTTTCTAGAGAAGTGATCTTATCTGTAGCTTCATGTGAGCGACTCAAGCTGTAACAGCAAAGCAGCTGTATGATTGGGTTTGACATCTCCCCCCCCTCCCCTTCAACAATGAGCCTTTTGTCAACAAGAGAGCTGTGGTGACCTTTCTCACAAAACTTAAAAACTTGCCTGAGTGATGCATCGTGCACCCACAAGGCATTTTCCACCAGGGTACATAGTAAAACGCATCACTGAGTAGAGATATATTTCCTTATGTCTGTGCTGCAGCAGCTTCATTATGCATTCACAATTAGAGACTACCAAAGTTGTGTGAGTGCACAAAGCGTGTCTGTGTGTGTGCATGTGTGTGCTCCCTTTCTTATGTCGCCCCAGCTGATTGTGCCTGGCTGTCAGCCCTGCAGTGGGAGCTCCCGTGCTCGCTGAGTCCCAGCACAGTGTGCTCTGCTGTTGGTGTTGCCTGTCACATGTGGCTCCATGTGAGGCTTTTGCAGGAGCATGCAGGAGGAAGGAGACCTGCTCTGTTCACAGCTGTTCAGGCCAGTACTGACTGTTCTGTGGAACTGTGTGGGTGAGACTGTCTGACTCCCCCCTCCCTCCTCTACACGCTCACTGATTGCCTCTCTCTTCTTCCATTACAGCTGGCAAAACACATGCTAAAGGCTAACACTGTTAGAACCACAAATCTTTAATTCTCTTCGTGATTTCTGACCACAGTGTTCCTGCTATGCATTGTAGTGTTTGTGCACAGCAGACTATAGTATTAAATGTGCAATAAATATATGTTTGTGTGCGTGTGTGTGTGTGTGTGTGTGTGCTTGTGTGACCACACACATTTTTTGCTCTTGCAAAACTGGTGTGATTTATACATGAGCACATGGTCAACTGTAAAATATGACAACAATTTTCCGTAAACAAGGAAGTAACTATGATGCCCTTTAAACTCATCTACTGCATTGTAAATGGGAGGAAGGATGCCACTCTGGCTCCATCTACTGGTGTCTCTTTTCTTTGTCCACAGATGACGTTAAAGGAACCACTTTCCTCACTCAGGTCGGCTCAGACCTTACAACTTTCATATTGGAAACGTCTTTTTTGTGTACATTTGAATCAGAATGACACCTGACAGCAAGCCTTCGGGTCTATTTTGTAAAGTTGTGGGGAGTCGGAGGGTTAACTCCGATAAAGTTAACGAAATCTTTGTTTCTTTTCCTGAACGTACACAACAAATTTATTTCTTTTTACTCATATAGTTTGTACATGTATGGTCATTTTAGAGCTCTACATGCAGATCTGCTCTGACACTAAATACAATTCTGTTCAAAAGCATTGAAGTACCCCTCATTTCATGCCTCAAGGCCTCAAGATTCTCATAAAGCGCCTTGAGGCAACTTTTGTTGTGATTTGGCGCGATATAAATAAAATTGAATTTAATTGAATTTCTTTATATTTTGTTAAGCCATTTAACACTGTTATGGGCCATTCGATCCCTATACAACCGTTGCAAGAGCTTGGTTCACATTGCCGGCAATAAGTCGGGCTCCGCCAGGGCTGCCCTTTGTCACCGGTTCTGTTCATAATTTTTATGGACAGGATTTCTAGGCGCAGCCAAGTGGCAGAGGGCTTTCACTTTGGTGGCCTCAGAATCTCATCTCTGCTTTTCACGGATGATGTGGTTCTGTTGGCTTCATCGGGTGATGGCCTCCAGCTCGCACTGGAACGGTTCGCAGCTGAGTGTGAAGCAGCGGGAATGAGGATCAGCACCTCCAAATCTGAGGCCATGGTTCTCAGCCAGAAAAGGGTGGAGTGCCCACTCCGGGTCGGGGATGAGTTCCTGCCCCAAGTGGAGGAGTTCAAGTATCTCGGGGTCTTGTTCGTGAGTGATGGGAGAAGGGAGCCGGAGATCGACAGACGGATTGGGGCTGCAGTGATGCGGACGCTGCACCAGTCAGTCGTGGTGAAGAGGGAGCTGAGTGTAAAAGCGAAGCTCTCAATTTACCGGTCGATCTACGCCCCTACCCTCACCTGTGGCCACGAGGTGTGGGTAGTGACGGAAAGAACGAGATCGCGGATACAAGCGGCAGAAATGAGCTTCCTCCGAAGGGTGGCTGACCTCTCCCTTAGAGATAGGGTGAGAAGTTCGGCCATCCGGGAGGGGCTCAGAGTAGAGCCGCTGCTCCTCCACATCGAAAGGAGCCAGCTGAGGTGGTTTGGGCATCTGACAAGGATGCCTCCTGGGCGCCTCCTGGGTGAGGTGTTCTGGGCATGTCCCACCGGGAGGAGGCCCCGGGGCAGACCCAGGACACGCTGGAGAGATTATATCTGTCGTCTGGCCTGGGAACGCCTTGGTGTTCCCCCGGATAAGCTGGAGGAGTTGGCTGGGGAGAGGGAGCCTCTCTGCTTAGGCTGCTGCCCCCGCGACCCGGCCTCGGATAAAGCGGATGAAGATGGATGGATGGCATTTAACACTGATCTATCAATCGGCCACACATACAAAAGGCACTTAACTCAAGGAACGAACCAGTATTGTATCTACACATAACGGATAACAAAGAACCAGTTTTAAATTGTATCTTAATGCACGTTGTTGCTAGCCGCCTGTCACAAAAACACACAATATTTTCTCATTTCATTCGCTGAATTTACAAAAAATGCCAAAGTTAACACAGTTTGACAGACATAAAACTGTCCTTTTGCACCAACAATGTGATTCCTAAATACTACATTACAATTTGGTACTTAACCATGGTAAATGGCCTGTATTTGTATAGCGCTTTTCTAGTCCCTAAGGACCCCAAACACGTTCAGTCATCCACACATTCACACACTGGTGATGGCAGCTACATTGTAGCCACAGCCACCCTGGTGCGCACTGACAGAGGCAAGGCTGCTGGACACTGGCGCCACCGGGCCTTCTGACCACCACCAGTAGGCAACGGGTGAAGTGTCTTGCCCAAGGACACAACGACCGAGACTGTCCAAGCCAGGGCTCGAACCGGCAACCTTCAGATTACAAGGCGAACTCCCAACGTTTGAGCCACGATCGCCCATAAATCATAAAGACCATAAATTGTTTGGCAGGTTGCTCTTTTCTTGTTTATTGATGTTGTTGTCTCAGAGCCTTTAATAATGAATACTTTAAAACTGTCTGAAACTACAACAAAATACATATGAAGGTAAATATGCTGCAAAATGTGAGATCTTGTAGAATAAAAAGTGAAATGCGTCCTATTTTATAAACTGTCAGTAAGTCTACAAAATGAGCTCACAGTTCCTGTTTTTGGCCAGATAGGGGCAGCAAAGATAAGTAGCAAACACCTCTCTTTTCAGTTTGGGGTTGCTGTTTGTTGGCCAGCAGTTACCAATTTACAAATTTATCTCATATGGAAAATATTTAGGTTTGTTTATTTATTTATTAATCATTTGTCCACCCACTGATAAATTTGAGTACTTTCTTTATAGCTTTGTTTTTGCTAGGAAACAACTCCTGCAGTAACGTGTTACTTCTAACTATCAAATGCTCCACTAGCTGTCAGCTAACTGTGCATTTTCTTTTATAAAGGCTAAAGAAAGCTTGATCACTATTACAAGCAAGAAGTGTGACTACAAGCAACAAAGTTATTGCTGTGAATTTGTCCTAAAAGATAAGTAAATATTTATTTAACTCATTTTAAACAAGATAAAAAGTGAAAAAACACAGCTCATGGAGAAGCTTGTGTTGCACCTCCCTTTGCTTTCACAACTGTCTTAATTCTTTATAACATGGTTTCATGTATAGCAGGTGCTGTAAACATTCCTCAGAGATTTTCTTTCAATATGGACATGACAGGATCAAACAGTTCCTGCAGATTTGTCAGGTGCACATCCCTGATGAGAATCTCGGTTACATCAAATCCCAAAGGTGGTCTGTTGGATTCAGATCTGGTCATCTGTAAGAAACCAGTGTGAGATTATTAAGGGTTTGTGACATGGTGCATTATCCTGCTGAAAGCAGCCATAGGACGATGGGCACATTGTGGTTATAAATAGATAAACACAAGGAGACTGTGACATTTAAACAATCCTCAGTTACTATGTGGCCAAAAGTGTGTTAAACAAATATCCCAACACCATCCCCACCATGCTGTACTGTTGATAAAAGGCAGGATGGATCCATGCTTTCATGTTGTTTATGCCAAATTCTGATGCTACCATCCGAATTTTGCAGTAGAAATCGAGACTCAGCAGACAAGGTAACCTTTTTTTTTCTTCTGTTGGCCAATTTTGTCGAGCCAGTGTAAAATGTAACCTCAGTTTTCTGTTTGTAGCTGACAGGAGTGTCACCCAGTGTGGTCTTCTGCTGCTGCAGCCCTTCCGCTTCATCGTAGTTTGATGTCCATTCAGAGTAGCACTTCTGCATCTCTTGGTTCTAACCAGTGGTTATTTGAGTTACCGATGCTTCCTGTCACTGCAAAGCAGTCCATGCTCCTCTGACCTCTAGCATCTACAATGCACTAATGGGATATTTTCTATTTTTCAGACCATTTCAAACCAAAAGCAGTTTTTAAAAAATACTCAGACCAGCCCCTCTGGCATGTTCAAAGTAATTTAAATCACTTTTCTTGCCCATTCTGATGGTCAGTTCGAACTTCAGCATCTCATATGGACCATGTCTACAGGCCTGAAAGCAATGAATAGATGCCATATGATTGGCTGATTAGACATTTGTAATAATGAGAAGCTGAACAGATGTACCTAATAAAGTGGCTGGTGGATATGTATGTCATCACATTCACTTGTAAACACAGAAAAGCAGTTGCAGGTGAATGCAGGCCTCGGCTCTCTCCTATTGTGACAGAGCCACTCTGTGAGTCCTTTGCAGGTTGTAGGCATCATAAAACTGTAAACCTCTGCGAACTATAAAATTCCTTTGGGATAATTAGGGTATAAAATTGTATGTGCCAACAATTTAGAAATATAATATCACCCTTTGAGTACTAGCAGACTGTAATCATCAACAGAAATGGGTTCATCATCAACTTACAAGCACCGTCAGCGTTTCTGGTACTGGTATCAGCAGAATCAGCTAAACATGTTATCTGTTTGAGCACACTGAGGAACAGTAGATGGGTGAATGTGGCCCTTGCTGCTGCTAACACAGTGTCTAGGGTAAGGCGTGAGAGGTGCAGATAAAATGCTGCCGCTCTGGGTTTTGGTTTGGAATCCAGTAACAGAGCGGCTATGCCAGGCATTTCAGCACGGACATCTGACTGGACCAGCTGTCACGCAGGTCGGCTCTCTGGCTTCTCACTGTTTTGAATGCCTCAAGCTGTCAGCATGGTCATTAGTGTTTAAAGTATCAAATAGAAAGCATTACAATTTACAGACACATGGATACTAAAAATGTGTTTTGGTGATATGTTTAGCGTAATAAAGACAAACAGAATTTTGGGAAATGCGACTTTTTACTCGGCGTACATTTCTCCTCATTTATAAATATCAGAGTTTTATTGCTCCATCAGACAAATTCATCAGGTGATTCTATCATGGCAGATATCACATCCGGAAGACTTGAATCACAAGGTGTTTAAGGACTTTGACCACCAGAAATTGCTGTGTCTTGTGAGAGATGCTCCTAAACCACGAGTAAGACGGAAAGACAGAAATGCAGTGGTGACAACTTCTTCTTCTTTTCAGGTTTGGAGCTGAATATTTATTAGATTTCTTTTAGGTAAAAAAAACATTATTTGCATCATTATTATTGCAACGTTATTGTAACTGCTTTGTAGCTGACGGAGCGGCATCTCATATGTGAGTCAGACAGAATATATATATGTGAATATGAATTCTCTGTCCAGAATTAAGATGTCATTCTTTCTTTCTTTCTTTCTTTCTTTCTTTCTTTCTTTCTTTCTTTCTTATTTGAAAGCATTAAATGTCCTTTCAGCTACAGCAGTCGTGTATGTATCACACTGTTATAAGACGGCATCTCGAGCCAGGACTCTGGGTTTGCTGCTTGAGTGCATAAATTCATAAACATTAACAGAGTCAGATGACTGTCAGTGTCAGTGTCTGTTGTATAATAACTCAAAAGAAGTTAAACCTCAGTTATGTACTTGAATTTAAGAATGTCAAATTTAGAGTTTATTGATGAGTCAAAGGAAAACATTTGTGGATTTGATCTATTCTGATTTAAATGACAGCCTGGTTTTAAAAGCTTGCAGTTTGGTGAAAAAATGCTGTTGCTTTAAATTGCAGCTGTTGTTTAAAAGAATACAATGGAGGTTTTTGGCCTGAGGAGGACCCAGTCCTTGAAGAGTCTTTCTGGGATTCAGGAAAAGTCGTGGGTCAATGCAGTTTCCCCCGGCTGGAAGAGAAAGTCTGTCTCTCAACTGGTGCAACAGTAAGTTCTACTGAGGCACAAACTTGTGACATTTACAGTTTATTTACATTATTCACAGGTGCTGGCAATGTTTACTGACTGTGTGTTGTCTTCATTCACTCATCTGTTAATATATATTGGTATTAAATTTGTCCTAATAGTTACCAAAGCTGCTCTGACCTAAGGAGTCCTGATAGAGCAGAGCAGAATCTTGAGGTAGGTGTCTACACTTGTGTTTGTTAAATGGAAATACTGCTAAAACTGAAAAACACATAAAAATCAACTACTCTCTTTAGCTGTCGGAAAGCTGGGTGGATGGCGGATGGAGAAGAGGGGACAGCAGAGAGAATGTGGTCCTCTGGGGCTCAGGAAGGCGCTCTAATCTTTCCAGGAGTCGCTCCATGGAGTTCCTTCCTCAGAAGGAGGCTACGGGCACCAAAGCTCTGTGCGCCCTGTTCGAGTCCAAAGCTACCCTGCAGCAGTGCTTCAGCAGCAGCCCTAGGCTGAACATGGCGTCTGAAACTGACAGTGTCACAGTGAGAGACTACCCTCTGCAGGACAGGAGAAGTCATAACACTTTTCTTAAGGACACAGCTACACAGGTGTGTCAGCTGCCTACTTGAGCAGTTACAAGTAGTGTTACAATACAGTGCTGGTCATCCAAATGACACAAGCACGTGATGTGAGCCTGGTTCTGCTAAAGGTTTCTTCCTGTCAAAAGGGAGTTTTTTCTTCCCACTGTCGCCAAGTGCAATGTTGGGGTTTTCTCTGTATTATTGTAGGGTCTTAAAGCACCTTGAGGTGACTGTTGTTGTGATTTGGTGCTATACAAATAAAAGTGAATTGAATTAAATTGAATTTTGCTGAAACATTAGTCCTATGCTTTGCACTTGGTAGCCTATTTGGCAGTTAGCAATTTATTTGATGAAATACAGTATAGGTAGCAATGAAACGCTAGTATTTTCATACTTTTTAAAGGAACCACTCACCTGATATGTTTGCACTTTACATCCAGAACCAGGCAGTTAGTCTGTTTGTGTAAAAAAAGAAAAAAAAAGAAAAAATCTGGACCAGTTAATAGTGAAGCTTACTAATCCTGCATATCTTTCCTGGCTATGTGTTACTGAAAGTGACATGAGTGTCATCCAACTCTTAACCCAGCTATCATGGATTTTAAGCTCCCTCTATTTTAAGTCTCGACAGCCCGACTCCACACCCACCAAAATGAGACACAAAACAATCATATATTGTCTGTTATAATTCTCTTGACAACATAATGTGCTGTTTATCCACAGAAAGCCACTCAAGTGGGTGGAAGAAGGGCTGTGAATGGGCTTCCAGAGTTTCATGACAGAGCACGCAGACACTTGCCTGGTGAGCAGTGGTACTTTGTTTCATATTTACTACAATCACTGACATCTAGGACGGGATAAGGGATGGGTGCCAGAGTTTCCTTGAAGCTTTGAGGTTCATTGTCATGTAAGGTAAGACGAGTGGACACTTCTCAAGCTGTTTAATATATATGTTCCTGACAGTTCTTTGAAATATGAATGTAGGCACATTCATCTTTGCATGTCAAACAGCAGTTCTCAAGCGCATCAAATGAATCTATATTAGGTTGCCACAGAGCAAACAGTTCAGGATCAAGGCCTAGTATTTAAAGTGTCACCATGTAAATCCTGACCGAGTTTACGAAGCAGTGGCAACCCATGTGGTGTTTGGTGGTGGGAGGAAAAAGAAGCTAAATAAAGACAAGGATGTAGTGTTGTAAATGCATAACTATGTGCCCGGCACACATGCTTAAGATAGAACTGAGAGTGTCACCACCAGTTCTGACCGTGATGCAGGCCTTGGCCCTCTGAGCCATGCCTGTCCGCGACACATTACTGATAATGCTTCAGCAATACTGACGTCCTTACCCTGTGATGAACCTGGTATAAGTAAGGAACAACCAGTAATGTCAGCTGTGTTTGTTCCAAAATAAAGCTGAAATATTTGGTAGCGTTTCATAATACAGCCCATGGCTTATGGTGTAATTTCCCAGCGTTTGCCATCTAATTCTGTTGAATTTAGGGTGAGATTTTGTCCTAGTGATACTTAAAGTGTAGGTAGTGTGGAAAAAGAGAGTAAGAATTAGCATTTTAAAAGACTGGACTGAGATCAGGGCAGTTTGGAGGCCAGATCAGTTCCTTTGGATCTGTGTCATGTTCCTTGAGCTGTTCATGAGTACGTTTGGCAGTGCAGGGGGTGTACATTGTTCTGTCCAATGGGACACTTGAAGGTGTATGTTGGCCGAAAATACTGTTTAGGCGTGTGAGTGACATCCTCATGAATGCCAGGACCCAAGTAGAACTTACCAAAATAGGACCATTTGTCTGTATTTTTTCTTTCAATATATTGGCTGCCGAGCATCCACTGACACACATACTATTGGTCCCACCCAGTTCCTGTTATAGCAAGTGACAATGTATCTGTGGAAATGAGGGGTGTCCCAATCCAACAGTGACTAACAGAGGTGATTGACTCAGGCGAGTAGCAGCAGCCAGCCCACCATCCCAAAATAGCCAAAGTCTTCCACTGGGGCAGCAGGCACTGATAAAAATCAGCTGTCACCAAGGCCACGGGACTAGAAAGAGTTCAGTCACAGAGAGCACTGAAAGAGGAGACAGGCTCTACTACACATCACACATCACAGGGGTCCTGGGAGTGAACACAGCAGAAATACACAGGGAAACAACGCTGGATGGTGTTTTAGTGAGTATTTATTAACTTTCTTCATATGAGGCCAAATAGCGTGACTGTGCCGCTACAGTAAAATGACAATAGCACTATATAATGACAGAGAAAGGTTTCTGGATGTACATGTTTTGTATTATTGGACTTTATTTTGTCAAATTTCATGCTGTTATTGTTGAGACAAGATGAAGTTGTACTGGAAAAACTGATTTTTTCAACAGCAATCACAAAGTATAGAAAATTCTGAAATTTGCAATTTTGCTCCTGTCTTTTTATGACTGAGCTATAAAGGCAGTAATTTATGAATATAATGCTCTCTTCATTAAGTGTTAAGTGCTCATCAACCGTCAGACCCCATTGGTACGCTATCCCTCAAGTTTCAAACAAATGGTGGAAACTGGAAGTCATATGTTAGACAGTCAGTCTGTTTTCTTCTCTATATCTTCAGAAACATTGGAAAATGAAAATCAAATGAAGGGGAAAAAATGAACTCCTAGAAGTAGGCAAATGGTGTAACACACAGTGCTATATGGGGGATCTGGGACCCTATAATACAAGTTGTCCTTTGGGATGTTGGTTTTCATTACAATCTATGAATGTAGCTACAATTGCCAACAGCTGATGGAGGTAAAAGGCTGCGGTGGTGGTGAAGAACAAATGCCAGCTGCATTTAACCATCATTTGTACAGCTGCCAGCATCCCAAAATTTCCTCCCATTAGCATGCTGCTAATAGCTCCTCTTCATTCCTGAAGAATTAACCCAGATCAAAGAGATGTCGGCAGACATTGCTCAGAAAACGCTGGAATCACTGAAAAAAGTTTCCAGTTGTGTCATTGACGCTTAATTTCATTTTCGAGTCTGTAAGAATGAGTCTTTTCATTATTTCCTCTGTCGAGACAAGTTTGCGTGGATGTTTGTGAACACACGTCGATGATGAGTGACAGTTGACCTCTCGGTTTACTGGGTGAGGACTTTCATGGGGGGGCATGGCAGTCGGTTGCATGATTCTGTCTGCTCACCCATCTGTGAAAATGCTTTAAGTCCAGACTCGTGAGAGGCGCCGGCTCGCCAGGCCATCCTTTTGTCCCGTCAGGGCTTAGTGCGTGAAAAGGGAGGTGTGTTTAAATCTGGCCATTAGTTACAGCTGGATGGCCTGTGCAACATACTGTGCTGTTGACCTCTGAACATATTTTTCATGATGCTGCTGTTGATTTTTTTTCTAAACTCATTATATTTACTTAACTCCAGCTGAGGAACAAATTTCAGCTAATACAGTCTGATTGCAGGGTGGGTTTTTTTTGCATAAACAAAAATCAGTTTCAGAACATGCATGTGGTTTACTGGGCTGGGCTGTTGCATTCTTTTGGTCAGGTGTTGATGGTTTGATGGGAGAGAGCCCATTCAAACAATGTGCAAACAATCTGTGTCCCTCCAGCTGAGCTAGCAGTTGCTGTTTTTTCTTCTTCTTGGGTGTCATGGTCAATCCGTGGAATGCATTTTGATGATAGTCCTGTGCAGCAGGGAGGGCTGTGTGGGCCTATTTATCTACCGGGATCAAAGCTCGTAATCTGACTTGTTTGTTACAATATCTCTCTTTACTAAAACATATGCTGTTTCATGGCATAATGCATGTGAACTAGAATCCATGAGGTAACAGGAAGCTACAACAGTGATAAGACAGATTCCACCATAACTAAAAATACACAGACACAGCGTTATCATTCAAGTTGTTGCTGACACTGGACACGCACAGCTTTGCTTATTTTAGGATACAGCAGTATCCTGTTGTTCCACTTTTATGCATGCGTGTGCCACTAGGTTTAAACTAGAAATCCCAAGACTCCAGATGTATTATTGGGCAAATCTAATAAAGAAGTCAACATTAATTTGATGTCGGATCTTGCTCTTGCAGAGGACAAATACAGCTCTTCACTGACTAAAGGGGGCACCCCAACGAGACAAACCAGAGACAGAACATCTACTTCCTTCTCAGTGAGAGACAGATCAACTCTCTATCTGTCAAGAACAGCAGCCACTGACACCACAGGAGGCCCAACACAACCAGTGAGTTCCTGAAATGCTTCTCATTCCTCCCCACAAAGTGAGGTCAAAGGCTTCAATGGGGAATTTTCTGTGTGCTAGGTCACAACAGGAGCGCCTCAACACTTTAGTGCATGTTTGAAATGTGTGGAACACAGTGCTAATGGATATATGTAACAAATAATAAAGTTCTGTGTGATTCAAACTGATTTAAATCACTCTTTGCTTTTGTTTAACAGGAATTCATTGGTACACTAGGAAAAGGGGCTAAAAACAGTAAGGTACAGTATACGTCATTTAGAAACCTTTACAGGAGAATGTGGTTTCTCAGTATTGTGTGCTGTGCATCTAAGTCTTTGCTTCCACCATCAAACACACAGTAAACCTATGAGCTCACATTAAATGCAACATTCAGGATGTTACTTTTTCACAAAGGGTCAGGTATGTTTAAATCATTTAGATAATTTGTTTTTGTTTAAATTTTTCTGGTTTGTAATTAATTGTAGTTGTATGTAGTTATGTTGTTATGTTGAAAAACTGAGAATGACCACAAGGTGGTGCCTCCATCCTTTCTGTTGAGCTGAGCTCCAGCACAGAATTGAACACAGACACAGAGTATCTCCATCAGAATAGTAAAGATTAAGGGTAATCATTATACCAGTGAGTTGCTGGTTCTCCATGGACACCAACAACTCAAAATCTAGCTTTTGTTATTTCTTCTGAATGTTTATTTTGGGATTGAAAGTGAATCATCTCTATTAGGTGTTTTTGTATTCTGTTTTTTGTTTTTGTTTTCCCGTTTCAACAAGCGTCTCTATCAGTGCATGTGGCATATCTCTGTGAACATATCAACAATAGCTGGTTGACTGATGGCAGCCTGTCCGAAACTTAACAATGCCCAACCCTAGTTTACACTGCAACAACGTAGCCAGAAAAAAAACTTAATGCAGATTTAAATTTAACACTGTTTTTGCTTTTTTTCACCTAAAAAAGTTAAAAACAACTAGCCACACTAGCAGCCTCGGCGGCGTGTATGTGTGATATTTGCCTACTAACAGCTGTGAAGTGTTTTTGGTAACCCTGGTGTGACTGAGGATGGTTTGGGGTGAAAATGCATAAAAGAAGCGAAGCGAGCATAAAAGAAGGTAAAGTATGGCTTTCCTTGCTATGCATGTCATTCTAATATTTGCATGTATTGTTTTAATGCTCTTTTTGTTGACTAGATCACTAGATCCTGATAATATTCTTGAATTTCTTTTATTGTTTCAAGATGGCTGACCAGACCAGAAAAGTCACAGTTTTACAATCATCTCCTGAAGAAGATGACTTGCCCCTCCCCCCACCTCCCCCAGTACCACCTAGACCTCTCAACTATGAAGGGCCTTCATCGTTAAGTAGCCTTCCCCTGCCTCCACCTAAAGAAACCTTCTCCACATTCTACCAGCAACGGCAGAAAAATGAGCTGAAGAGGCTCTTTAAACACATCCACCCAGACTTACGGGCAAGTCTTGATGACGCAGTGGATGATGAGATCATGAAGGCAGTGCAGTCAGAAAACACTCAGGCAGCAGATGCAGCTTATCAGGGGGAAGTGCAATCCATGAGGTGGATCTTTGAGAACTGGACTCTGGACAGTATTGGAGATCCTCATTCAACCAAAAAGCTGATGGATAATGAGGAGTTAAAGGGTGGAGATGTAAGAAGCACCTCCTCGATGTTTGAACATATTGACAGCACCCAACTACAGTCTGCCAAAAGGCAGATTTCTGTCAGGGGGGATGTGAGAACATCAATGTGGTTGTTTGAGACCCAGCCCTTGGATTCCTTAAATAGATCCGTAAATGAAGAGGGTGAACTAGTTGAGGCAGTGCTGAAAGAACCTGTACAGCCTGGGGATGTAAGAGGAACTCGTCTGCTTTTTGAGTCTAAAGCACTGAGTGACTTGGGGCGCTGCAACTCTATTGAAGATCATAGTTTCCTGAAACTGAGGTCTGAGCTTCAGGAGCTGAAAGGTGATGTCCAAAAGACCGTGAAACTGTTTCAGGCAGAACCTTGCTGTGCTATCAGAGACAACAGTGGCAATATGCATGAGATTAAATCCATCTGCAGGGAGGAGATCGACAGTAGTGGTGTTTGCACTGCCCGCTGGCTTTTTGAAACCCAGCCTTTGGACCTGATCAGTAAGGGAACTGATGTCGTGAAAATAATTCGGGGCATATCGCTAGAGGAGGGTCAACGAGGAGGTGTTGACCGGAAGAGGTGGATGTTTGAAACTGAGTCATTTGACAGAATACCTGAGGTTGTAGGAGAGAACACATTTGAAGGAGCCATAGCTGAGTGCACAGGAGAGGTTGATGTCATCAACAAGAAGAAATTCTTTGAAATGAAACCACTGGCAGCAGGAAACATGGCAGAAAAGTCTTTGGAAAAGGGAGACATAATTGGGGGAGATGTCAAGACCTCCCTTTGGCTGTTTGAAACGCAGCCCATGGAGACGCTTAGTGATAGCTATGAAGTCGGGAGCCTGAAGAAAATTACCCTTTCAGCTGAAGAACAAGGTGAAGTAAAAGACAAAAAACAGTTATTTGAAAGCTGCAGCATTCAAAAGAGCACTTCATTAAAAGAACAAGTGATTGAAAAAGGTGATGTGAAGGGATTCAAAGAACTTTTTGAAAAAATTCCTTTGAGCAAAATTGCTCCTTCTGGGGAGGAGATTACCGAGAACGAAGAGTCTATTGCAGTTGGAAATGTAAAAGGTAACAGAGAAATATTTGAAACAACTCCATTATATGCAATAAAAGACAGCTCTGGAAACCTTCATAAGGTTACAACAGTCAGCCGAGAGGAATTCACTCAAGGGAAAGTCAAAAACTATAAGTGGATGTTTGAGACAAAGCCGTTAGACCAACTGGTAGAAGGAAAAGGAAATGTGGAAGTAATCAAAGGCATCACAAGACAGGAAGACAACACAGGTGATGTCAAAATGGCAAAGTGGCTTTTTGAAACACAGACAATTGATGGGATTCATTCAAAGTTCAATCAGACAAAGCAAAACTCTTCTTTGGAGGAGGAGCCGCATAAAGGTGACGTGAAGACCTGTAAATGGTTGTTTGAAACACAGCCAATGGACATTTTGTATGACAAATCCGAAAAAGCAAAAGATAAAGAAGCCATTGAAGATACCAATGTCAAGTCCATTACATGGCTTTTTGAGTCACAGCCTCTAGATAGCATCAAAGATGGGGAAAAGTACAATTTGAAGCTATGCAGCACCATACGAGATTCAGTCCAATCAGAGGTTGGTGTTCAAACTGTGAAACATCTTTTTGAAACAGAGGCCTTGGATAGAATAAGAAAGGATACAAATTCAGACCAAAATCTGAGATGTGTCAGCCAAGTGAACTTTCAGTCAGGGGAAGTTTCGCGAGTCAAAGAACTCTTTGAATCCCAGTCTCTTGACGAAATAGGATCAGAAATCATGGCAGCATCTGATCAGCAGAACCAAGGAGAACAAATCGAGAGAGGTTCTGTAAATAAATTTACTTGGATGTTTGAGAACTGCCCCATGAGCCAGCTCAACAAGGACAACAATGACACAAATACGCCAAGGGTTGAGAGCATTGAAAGTGGTGATGTCCAGAAGAAAAAGTTTATATTTGAAACATCGTCACTGGATAAAATTCACGATGAACCCGTTGAGCAGAATTGGGTCAATGTGGAGCAGCCTGTGAGCAATATAGACGTGAAGTCAAGCACTATGATGTTTGAGTCCCTGCCACTGTATGCCATCAGAGACAAAGAGGGCCAGTTTCATGAAGTTACAACTCTAAAAAAGGAAGAGGTAATGAGTGGTGACGTAAGAGGAGCAAGGTGGATGTTTGAGACAAAACCACTCGATGCCATCAAGGCGGAGAATGAAGTTTACGTCATACGAGCTGTCACCCAGGAGGACGTCAAGAAAGGGGACGTTAAATCAGCCAGGTGGAAATTTGAGACACAACCTCTTGACTCCCTTACGAGTCGAGATGAGCTCTCAGTCAGGGTGACTGAAGACTTTGGAAGCAGTAATGTGCAGCTGAATAAACAGTTATTTGAATCTGAGCAGCAGTGCAAGAAGTTTGTGAGAATGGTTAGTGTCACTGATGTGCAGCGTGGCGATGTCAGGACCTCCACCTGGCTCTTTGAGAATCAAACAATTGACAGCCTGAAAGGGGAGCCTCAGGAGCAGGGTCCAGTAAAAGCAGTCCACAGGGAAGATAGCCAGAAGGGAGATGTGAAACGCTGCACCTGGCTCTTTGAATCGCAGCCCCTGGACAAAATTAAGGAGCCAGAAGAAACCACAGTGCAAAGTGCTAAAGATATCCCAAAAGCTGATGTGAAGTGCACCACCTGGCTCTTTGAGACCACTCCACTAGACAAAATCACCGCCAACAGTGTGGCTGATACCCTTTCGTATTTGAATGAAAATGCTTTTGTTCACTCAAGCGGCATCATAATAGAGGCAGATGGCAGCAGAAATGTTAACATGGCAAAATATATGTTTGAAAACAAAGAAGGGGTGCAGATTGAGAAAGAGGATGTTGTTGAGGGTAACATCAGGAACATCATGCTACAGCTCTTGGTCAGACCGACTCTCAAACCACAAGTAACTCTTCTGAGAGAAACTGAAAAAGGTAAAGTTAACATAACAGTAGTCGAGCTTCCAGTCTCCCAAGCGACCGGCACAGTCAACATCGAACACGATCAAAGACTACAAAACATTGCCCAGGTAATTGATGACTTGCTCATTCCACAAAATAATTTGAAAAAGGGAATCATAATGCAAGAGACTGCAGCAGGACAAGCAGAGATGTCCGTTTATTCACTCATCTGCAATTACGAAATCAAAACCGAGAGTCTGGTTACAGAGAGGGGAGATGTTCAGTCTACAATTGGAAATTTGTTAGCTACTGCCAGTTGTCAGAGGATAGCAGCGTCGTGCAGAGTGGACGAAACAGAGAAGGGAAATGTGAATTTGTACAAAAGCTGCATTGAAAAGGGAGATCTGCATTATCTCAAAAGTCTTCACACCGAGGCGTCTGAAGACGAAGCTGATCAGAGCCTTCTGACTAAGGAACAGATTGAAACAGTTCAGGGGGGTGTGAGGGAAGCAAAGAGAAGCCTCTATCAGCAAAAAGAACAAGCAGAACGAACAATTTCTGATGTTTTACCAGGGGACGTAAAGAACACCAAAAAGGTTTTTTCATCAGAGTGCTCTGTCAGTGTTGACAGCTGTGTACCAAAGGAGGAAATTGTCCCTGGAGATGTCAAGGCAACAATGCAATCATTAGAACGTGCAAAGCAACAGAGCATGTGTGTGGAGCGGGAGGTCATTACACCTGGAACTATTTATGACATGGACCTGTCAGCTCAAGGTCCTGAAAGCGAAGGAAACCAAGCACAAAAAGAAGTCATTATATCTGGAGACGTAAAAGCAGCTAAAAGGTCTCTTGAAATGGCAAAGCAGCAAAGCATGCAAGTAGAGCGGGAAGTCATCATTCCTGGAAAAATATACAACCTGAATATGTCCGCACAAGAGGAAAGCTCATCAACAGTGGCACAATCAACATGTTCGTCCTCCTCAAGATGCCAGCAAATCAGGACTTCTCCGAAGGTCAGTGATACAGAGAAAGCTCAGGAAAGCCATATCTCCTTTGAGGCTTGTCAACAGATTGCAGCTATAGACAGTAATAGTGCCCCAGAATCACTGCCACCTTTTGTAAGTTGCGAGTTAAATAGTCAGACAATTGAAGATGAGACAGAACAAGTTATCAGAGGGGATGTGAAAGCAGCTATTAGAGCTCTGCAGAGTGCAGCAACAGAGCAGAAGCTCCTAGATAAGGAAAATATTATAAGCGGTAATGTGCAATTGGCTCTCAAATCTCTTGAGAAGTCTAGCGTAAATGTATCCAAAGGAGACTATAAAGCTGCCATGATATACAGAAATTCAGGCAGGGCTTGTTCAGAGAGGAGCAAGACTGTTCACAAGCAGTGTGTTGTGGTGCCTGTGCCTCCATCTGACGCAAAATTATCTCCTTCAATTTCAGTAACCTGTGAAGGACAACCATCTATTACAACACAGAATTCAGCTCCCAACCCCGTAGCAAATGGAACCTCTAAATCACCCCACTCTGAAAGGCCAAGTCCACCTCCACTGCCTCAAAAGACTGAGAAACCACAGGAGCAGAAGCCAGCTTTACCACCAAAGCCACAATGGATAAAATCTGTACTTGTGGAAGAACCAAATACATCACCTAACAAAGTTTCCTGCCCTGTTAAAGAAAATACAAAAAGTGTAGTAATTCGTCCAAAACAAAGCCAGTCGTTTTGCTCTGTGGGTAGCCAAGAAACTACAACGCATGGAAAACTCAGTAAACAATGCTCACATGAAACATACCAACAACAAAAATGTGTTAGTGAAGAAATTCAAGTCTCAAATCAAGCAAATGTATATCTGCCAATCAAGCCAAAGGCTCAGGAAAGCAGCAAGAAACAGGAAACAGCACAACTCACAGAGAGGAAATCAGACTGCAAAATGACCGTGTCAAACAGCAGTGAAGTGAAAACAGAGAAAAATGTGAAACAGAAAATCAATGCAGCTGAGGAGATACAGATACGTATGAGGGGTTATGAAGATGGTGAGCATGAAATCAACACAAGCTCGAAGGCAGCACTAAATAACTTTGAAGGAAAGGACAGAGACACTTCCAAGAAGGCAGCAATCACAGATGATAACGGTAGAGGTCATAAAAAGACAGAAAAGACTTCTGTTCAAGAATACAAATCAAATCTCAAACCTCAAGAAAAACAGCACGAGCCTGGACTGCAGACATCAGTCACTACGGGCCATGTGCAGGAAAACAACCCGGACCAAAAGCAACCAACATTTGAGGATAAAGTTGTTTTAAGAGAGAAGAAGGCAAGAGAGACAGAGGATGAAAGACGACAAAGGCTCTCTGTACACATGGAAGACATCGTAAAAGGAAATGTAAAGGCAGCCATGGAAATCTTTGAAAACTTTAGGAAAAGAGAGGAACTCAAGGGGATCCTGTCTCAAGTGCAAGAAATAGAGGGAGAGGCCAGCAGTGTAGATGACACTTCACTCAATACATTATACCAGAATGTCCCTACTTGGATGGGTACATCAAGGAGAAACGCTAAGCAAAGTAAAATGGAGGGAAAGAAAGTTGAAGCAGAAACCCAGGATGATGATCTTGAAAGCATCTCCTCAGTTGAGACGGCATTTGAAGATCTGGAAAAAGCAAGCAAGGAAATAATGAACCTGAAGGAACAGACTTTAGCAAAGCTGCTTGAAATCGAAGAGACGATTAAAAAGGCTCTGTACTCCGTGTCTAATCTGAAATCTGAGGCCGACATTGCAGGGTTGTCGGGGCTGTTCGATGAGTCTTTGAAATCTGAGCAAAACTTTCAACCTGCCAACAACATCAGGAAGATAAGCATTGTTTCAAGCAAGGCCAAATCAGGTCAGACAAAAGAGACAAGCGATGTAAATCTCCAGACAGATTTGGATTCAAGTCTTTCCAAAGAGGAAGTGTCGAGAAAAGGGCACAATAAGCCCCTTATTAGACAGTCTTCCTCTCAGTCTTCACCATCATTCATCTCCATTCACTCAGCTGCCAGAAAACCAAGTGATCAACCAAAGCCAACCATGTCAACATTTAAACCAAAAACTAATAGCTGCTCTGATAGTTGTCAAAATGTGAACAGCGATCTGGAGTCCGCAGCTGCCGAGTCTTCAAAAAATGGCCCACAGCGCAAGGTCAGTGTTCTTGAAGTGCAAACTGCAGAGCAACCCGCAGGAATAATTGGCACGAAGACTGTCAGTGAAACTTATGAAGAGAGCGACGGCTTTGGCAATGTATTTGTTTCCTCCAGGACTTCAACATTCGTCACCAAACAGTCTGACAGTAAAACATCGGCCCTGTTTGAAATTAGTCCAACCAGATACGAAGTCATGACATCCCCACTGATGCGAAGGTCCGGGCACTTTTTTGAAGATAAAGTGTCTAGGAGCACCAAGGACGACGGGACGGTATTTGTAACATTCGGCCCACCAAAGGAAACGCACTGAACGAGCCACTTATTAGTGCGTTCCACGGTCCTTTAACTTTAGGAAAGCAGTTTTATTTACGTGTGTTTTCATCCCATTTTTGTTTTATTAGTGAAATTGTTTTGTTAGTCTTTAAACTGAACTCATGAAATCATGAAAATGTTACCTTTAAAAACTTTTTGTCTTATAGATTTTATACTGTAACCACATGATAAAGTGTTAAGATCTTTTAACAAGGCTAAACACAAAGTTAGCACTGTTTATTCTTCTGTTTTAAACAACTGTCAAATAAATGACAGGTTAGAAGATGTGACTGTTATCGGTGATTTTTTTCTTTATTCTCATTCCTTGAATTATAAATATAACAAATGGCCACAGAGCAGCCATATCATTATCACCAACCACTGATGCTACTTTTCAGCATACTATAAGTAGATTAGCTCACACACAGAATTTACAATAACTCAATTCCGTGTATATCGACTTTGCTTGGCCCGAAATCAAAGTGATGATAGTAAAATGTAGAATCTCTAAAGTTAAATGTCCCAGCTGATTTGGGATCTTGTCTTGGTGGAGATGCCAGGCAAAATGCAACTCAGTAATGACAAATTTTTTTTTAAAGGGGTAAAAAGAAAATCAAGCAAAAACTTAAATTAATCCAAAATCTTTGTGTAGCTGAGACATGGCTTGATTATTCTACAACTCTTAATTTGTTGTTTAAATATTTTGCCCAGCAAAATTGTCACTTAACTGTATATAAACAGAGATGAAATGGCGCAGCCACTTTGCCTTGCTGCCATTTTTTTTTACGGCAATGGAAAATGTTCCCGTGGCTCCCAAAGCCCATTAACTTGTAAACCACAAATATAAAATTGACTCCTTTTTAAAAATCCTGTGGTATTTAGTTTGAATGAATATCCAATCTCTAGGCTAATATATGAAACAGTAGTACATTGGTGCACAACCAATAATTCACACAATACTCCTAAGTTACTTAAGTAAATTCTACAAAGAGTATTTCTTCACCAATTTACTTCATAAATTGCCTTTTAAAGGAAACCTGGAGTCAGATGTTGCACAGTTGTAATGGATCTATGATGAGAAATCACACCACCGCTATGCTTTTTAAAATGTCAGTTTCTGTTTTGGTCACGTTTTCTCTACTTTTGCTCCAGACCTTCATTTCAAAATACCTCTCTTTTCTTCTCCTGTTGTTAGTTGGTTTGAAAATACAGGATTTTGCAAACATCAAACACATCTGAAAGCCTCACTGTTGCTGTTTTTACCTAAAGTTGAATACCTCATAAATGTGACATTATCTAGTTATGTAATTGCTAAATACCAGGAATCAAACTTGTCAGTGGTCATGCCACATTAAGAGTACACCTTAAAACATCTTAGATGTGAGTTGTAAGTAATTCCTGTGCGTTTCTTCTAACTTATTATTTTAAAAAAGTACACATAATTGTAGATCATAGATCTCTCCACTACAGGTGGCTGCATTTGTAAAACATTACAGAAAAGATCCTGTCATGTCAAACCTACAAGACAAATTAACCTTAAACTAAGTTTGTTTTCATCATCGTAGTTCCAGCCGCCTGCCAAGGAAATGTGTTCTGCCTGTTTGACACCAGTCTACCCAATGGAGAAAATGGTGGCTAATAAACTTATTCTGCACTACAACTGTTTCTGCTGTAAACACTGTAAGAAGAAGCTCAGGTGAGATGTTAGAACAAAATTATAGAAATTGGAATATTTATCATATAGAACCCAATCAAAACTACCAAGATGAAAAGATTTAGTATTTGCATTAATAAATGAAACACATACATGAAATAAATCCTCAATATCAATGAATAAATCATTCACACAAGCTGATCTAGCACAACAAATCAATAATGTGAGAGAAACAAAATTAGATCTGATTTTATATTTGGGCTTTTTCATTTCATTGCAGCACACACAACTATTCTTCTCTTTATGGCGAATTCTACTGCATTTCTCACTACAATCAGCTTTTTAAAAGAAAAGGAAATTATGACGAGGGCTTCGGTCACAAGCAACACAAAGACCGCTGGCTTGATAAAAATAAAGGGACAGATGAGCCAGATGCTAAGCCCACTCCCAAAATGTCAAAGAACAAGTTAAACATTTCTAATGGCTGCAGAGAGGCTTCTGCTGAAGCGTTTGCCACAAAGTCATCCCTGAGAGCGTCGGGAGATAAAAGTGTTGCTGATGTTAAAGGTAAACTAAAAATGAGCTGGCCACCAGAGAAGAAGAATTCTCCGCAGCGAACATATGAACCAGCTCTGAAAAATAAAATCTCTGACATCAGCAGAGCAGGTGCAGTTAGCATGAGCTTTTCAGAGCATTGGAAAAGCGACCGGATCAGTAACAGAGAAGGAATGAGAGATAAGAGGGGGAAGGAACAGTCTACAACAGCAAGCTTTATCTCAGCTGAGAAGTTTCCCTCAGAGAAAACAAAACCAGTCAGTCCTGTCCAAACGAGAATTTCTGTCACGAATCAAAAAACAGTTCACACAAATGTGGCCCCCTCCTCAAAAGCAAACCACAGCCCAGTGGCCAACAGGCTGGACACTTCTCCAAATAAAGCTCGGAAATCCGTAAGGTTTGCCCCAAATATTGATGTCGCTCGATACGACCGATCCTCTCAGCTGAGCTCAGGTACAGAAAATGAAATGGTCGCAGATCAGTCTGAACAAATAAATAAAACCAATGATGGAACAGACGTGACTGAAAACACTATACTCGACGATTTGGGATCTGAATCCAGCGAAGAAAATAGAAAAAGTGAGATGTACCTTGAAATCCCTGAATATAAGCACCGTGAAGAAACAGCCAATATGTCAAACCAAGAGCATGATGCAAACGTAGGGAACAGTTTCAAAACTCCGCAGAATGATATTGCAACTCTGAACGGGGATGTGCAGAAGATTAATGACTCACTCATCACCCAAAGTCTTACTGAAGCTTTCACTTCAACTCAAGACATCATGACACAAAAAGAGCCCTCTGAGAAACTGGATGTCAGTCCAGGGAACCCTGTTAGCGAGCATGAATCAGAAAATGCTGACACAGCACAGAGTCCTGCAGGACCCGTGAATGGAGAGGAAGTTAGTCTTGAAAAAAGTAAAAATCAGCCTGAAAAGGTTCATGAAGAAGGTGGTGATCAGAAGAAGCCTGTTGGGAGAACAAATTCTCTGAAAGGCTCTGACAAACAGGCTGAAAAGGCCAAAGGCAAACTGGGATCCTGGTCCAAAGGAAAGAGCCCCTTGTCAAAACTCTTCACATCGAGTGGAAATGACAAAACAAACAAAGCAGAACAAAAGGATGCCAGGAAAGCAGATGTCAAACCTAGCAGTGGACTCTTAGGAAGGCTACTTCAGTCATCCTCAGAGAAGGCTGAGGACATCACAAAATCAGCTGCTCAGGACAAGCGAAGGGATGAAACTCATGTTGATGACAAAAAAACAGAGAATGAAAAAGGCTCTGTTACAAAAGATGCACAAAAAGAAGAAGACCCATCTAAAGTCCCTCCTCAAGAACAAGCGCTTCAGAGCGACATCACGGACAAGTTACAGTCCTCCGAGCCTGATGCACTTAATAATAACTGTAGATCTTCAGAACCTTCCAGCCTGTCCATGATAAGTAGTGAGACAGGTGATGATTTAACATCCATAGCGCAAACGGATGCAATTCTAACTGATGATCAAGAATCTCATTCACAGAGCAGTGAGGCTACAAACCTGCCCGTCTCTGATCTGGAAATAGAGTCTAAAGATCTTGACCCTGCGGCACAATTACTGAGCACACCGCATGGGCAATCAAACAGTGAGTTAATACCTGAGAAAGGTGATGATGCATTAAATGACGTTTTTGGAGATAGTGTCACATCACCCTTTGCTGACCCACTGGCCACAGAGATAAAATCAGATGAATCTGCCCAACAGCTGAACAAACATGACCCACCGGTTGAAGGAGGAGGGAGTTTGAGCAGTGGAATGCTTTTTGATCTCATCCACAACAGTGCACAAGATTCCTCTGATTTCTTTGGTCTGCCTGACACCCCCAGCACATTTTCAACTTCTATGACTGACACAGCTTTGCTTGAACCTGCTTCTACTCAAAGCTCCAGCCTGGTTGACTCTGGACCAATATCATCTGAAAATGAAGCAATCATTGGCATGTCAGATCAACTCACCATCCCTGACTCAACACCTATAAGCCAAGATGTTAGTCAACCCTTGGATCCTTTTGGCAGTGAGAAGCAGACAAGTGAACAGGACTTTGACATATTCAGCTCTAATGATGATCTCTTCAATCAGCCTCCTCCGGTTAATGTGCTCAATCATGGAGGAACTGCTTTCCCTGATGACATCTTTGGAAGCAGCAATGTCTCAAACAGTGCAGATGTGTTCACAGGTCTACCAAGCGGTCAGGCTGCTCAGAGTTCACTGAATGATTTGCTTGGCTCTGAAGCATCCTCTGTTGTTGCACCTTCAGCTCAGATGGACCTTTTTGCTGATGACATTTTTGGATCAGAAGCACAACTACTGCCAGTGTCTGAGCCAGGTGGTGCAAATGTATTAGCTGATAGCTTGTTAGCATCTGAAGAAAACAATACTGAGCAAAAATCAGAGAACAGTAGCTGGATGGATGATTTGTTGGGTTAAAGAGATGAGTGTTATAGTAACTCCAGCTCAGCCTACCTTTGCATATGTGGATGTCTTACTTTGTCTCTCTTCAGCATTGGGTGCCAACCTTTTATGGAGCTGGTTGTACTTGGCATTCAGGCCAGAACAATTAAGCTCAGGGAGAGGAGGGTGTTCAGATCGGTTAACCTATTTCAACTTATTCTTTTGTTGAGTGATTTTAATTTGCTCTTACAACTACCACCGCTACTACTAATAGAAATAAAATAAACACTTTTTCACACACATGTATATAATTAAGCACTTGACGTTTAAAAAAAAAAAAGTATAACTGATTATGTTTAAATTCAAATTGCATTTTATTCAGAAAACTGCATCAAATATTGTAAAAGTTAAAACTTTATGGTAAATAGCACATCTTCACATTACATCTGCAAAATGCATGCATTTTATTACATTTTACAAGGGCAAAAACTACATTCAATGAATAAACTGATGTGCAGTGACATGTTTTATTAATAAATACTGTATGAAAAGTAAACTATAACATTTAAAGAAGATTGTAGATGAGATTTTCTGTTGTCTGTAGTGAGTGTTGTCAATATGCCAATGTGAAAATTTAATTATGAATTATTAAAATTAATAAAACAACCTTTTTAATGTTTTCTCAGGATGACACTTAAATACAATGTGATTCATTAATAAATGTAAATAACCTAAAAATGTTTTCTTGAGCTGTGTCTTGGGTCTCTTTCTGCTTTATGTGTTCTACACTCACAACCACTTCACTGGGTACACCTGTTGAGCTCCTCATTATCTGATAAGCCAATCACATGACAAAAACTCAATGCATTTAGTCACATAGGCTGAGACGTCCTGCTGAAGTTCAAACTGAGAATCAGGATGGGAAACCTCTGAGTGATTTTACACACAACACGGTTGTTGGCGCCAGACAGTTTTCTGTGTATTTCAAACTGCTACAAAATCATCTCATGGATTTACAGAAAACGGTCTGACAGAGAGAGTTTTCATTTCTGCTGTGACAGGGTCAGAGCTTGGTGTAAACAGCATGAAAGCATGGATCCATCCTGCTTTCCAGCAACAGTTCAAGCTGCTGGTGTTAAAATCGCGCCCCTTAGCAACACCTGAGCATTGTTGAAATCCCGCAGCCTAACTGTGTATGGAACATTGTCCATGCCCATCCCTTTATGATCGCAATATGGTAATAAAAGGCGTCAAGGGTGGAGAGCTATAAATACAGCTCTTGCCCTTCATGCTTGACGGTGGGAACAAACACTCCGATGGTGCTTGGAATTCTATATCATCGATTAAAAAACTAAGATAGTCAAATTGATGATTTGAGAAAGTGTCCTTGTTCAAATGACACATTGTTCTGAACCTAAAGTTCTATGCAAATGTAACATTTCTGTAAAAACTGGCACCTCCATAGAGCGGCTCTTAAAATAATTTATCTGAAAATCAAATCTTTTGGAAAGCTACGAGAACGTGTGTCTTTTCCGATACCAACTTCTGCATAGTTCTCCTTGCTTTCATATTTTCAAATATCTGCAATTACCCAACCAGGTACTCTGTTTTCCCTATTTGAAGATTTTGATTTTACGGATTTTTACTTTGGATGAAATAATGCACTCACTGAAATATATTGTGACTCCATAACAGGCATCTGTTTCACGCATTCTGTACAATGACTAACCATTAATGAATGAAACTTTATAAGTTATAAAACATGCATCTTTAGCTAAAATGGCAGTTTTTGTAATGAATCCCTTAATGCTGACAGTTTTATGTCTGACCAGTACAGCTCTGTTCCTAAACAGACTGCTGAGGATCAGCTTTGCAGAGTGTAGCTGCTCCCCTACTCACTTGAACACTGCGGTCCTGTTGTGAGCTGATTTTTTTCTTGATCCTAACAAAACAAAGAATTTCCAGAGTAGCAGACATGAAGCAACGTGAAACTTTATTGAAAACTCTTTGTTCTTGTTTGCTTTTTGATACAGAGAAAAAATAAAGAGAAGGGGTGATAGGAGTCTTAAAGACAATCAGTCAGTTGCTGGGAGACTGACACAGAAACAGAAACAGCACAGAGCTTTGAAGAGTTTTTGGAGGAAACCTTTTTCTTTCTTCTTGGTTTTAAGGTCTTCACAGCTCTCTGCAGTATTGGTAACTGGTATAAGTGGTTCACACATGGATGATGTTTCTGAAGGGTGTTCCTCACTGGCTTGAACCTCAGACAAAAATGGAGATTCAGCAGAGGCTGATAGAGAACCTGGTGTTACCATGTCATCGTTAATTTCTGGACTTGTTGATTCTTCCTCAGTTCCAGTAATGTTTAAGTCGTACTGATCTCTTGTTGGGCATTGAGCAGCTTGTGTGTGATGAACTGGCTCGTTGGGGATCTGGGGCTGCAAGATCTTACAAATGTGGTTTGTTGCTACACCAGCGATTGTAGTGAGCAGGGTAGTGTGGTTTGCAGTGTTGCTGAGCACAGTGTCGTCTGGGTGTTTCTCTCTAATTTCTGCCAAGATGGTTTGGACCATGTCATCTCGCATGGAGCGGGAGAAGATGGCCTTGCTTTCCTTTGCTCTGGGAGTGTTGGAGAGTTGATCCAGAGTGGCTTTTGTAACACAGGTGGAGAGCTCGCTCAGACTCTGAGAGGCCAGGTTCAAAAGGGGGTAAGGAGGATGCTCCCAGAAGCCTTGCAGGACTCTGGGAACTACCTCTATCCCTACTTCTTGGGGGCTTAGCAGTCTGGAGGTCTGTGTTTCCTGCAGCTTCTCTTTAAGGATCTCAAGGTATTTGTTGAACATGCTGAGGAGTTTAGGAGTTCTGTAGATTAAAGTTATAAGTATTCAGATATATTGAGACACTGTAGCTGAATTTTCCATAACTGTATGTCAAATGGGACTCACTGAAATTTGGGAGGTATGGCCTCTGGATATTTGAGGAGCAGCCGAGCCTGTAGCTCAATGTCCTTCATTTTATTAATAATGTTCACTGCCCACACCTGAAACAAATCAAATCAAAACAAAACAAAAGAAGAAAAACACATATAAAGTGCATTTCTGTTGTTAATGAAAATTCTTTTTAAAAATCTACAAATTACTATAAGGTCCATCAGTTTTCTTGTCTTACCAGTTTCAGAAGACCTTTGGTTTCATTTTCTTCCAATTTCTCAATGTCAAACTCCCAAAGTCTTAAAATGGACACAAAGCAGGTTTTATCTCAGCATCATCACAAACAGACGTTCATCTATGGTCTGTTGGTGTCACAGTAACTCACCGCTCTCTCAGTGTTTTTTTGTTCTCCTCCATTAAAAGGTTGATCATATCTTCAGCAGTTATATGAGGTGGTATCTGATTTTCCTGCTGAAGTCCAAGGAATGCCATCATCACCGCAATCTAAAAATAAAGAGACATTTAATCATGAGCACTAAAAATAAATCAAAATTTACCAGATATTTTACGCCAGTTTTGACTGGATTGTGGTTCTTACCTGAGTCTTGTAGCTTTGAGGGTGCCAGCAGGTCTTTAAAGCTGTGTTGTACTCAGGTGTGTCAAACAACACCTGTCAAAGAAACAAGAAGTTACTCATTATTAGTTAACTTGATTCATTGTATTTTTTAAAAATACACCAAATTCTTCATACTGTTTAAATGCAGTAAAATTAAAGACTCTCACATACCCCAGTAGGTTTGTAGACTCCAATACTTTCCTCCATTAAAATGTTGTTGCTGCGTATAGCAAAAATGGTCAAATACAATGTGAGCACTTAGCTAAAAGGTCAAGATGAAAATGGTTGTTTCTCCTGCACAAATGAAGTTTGTTATGATTGAAGCAGAATTCCAGAACTGTCTTATGATTGATTACACATCGCAGCAGGTCACTATGGTGACACCATGCAACTTTCGTGTTGTTAAGTACTATCATATTTGTGTTTATTTTACTACACTTTGTTTTCTGAATAAATAAAGTGTAGGCTATAGCCATCTTTAAGTTGCTGCAGTGAAAAGATGCATGCAAGTCATCATTCAGAAAAAAAAGGGAAGGAAAAACAAAACAAACAACCTCTCCATTTTCTCATTGTAGATGTCAACTTATAAGGTTTCTTTAAAACACTGGGTTATGAGTTGTGGAGAGGAATGATGCATGCATTTGAAGCGTGACAGCACCGGCCCTTTAAACAGCCAAGAGGGAGAGATCTTTGTGTGTTCTGTAGTGGGATTGTCACGATACTAAAATACGAATTACCAGGTAAATTATACCATTTTTGATACCACTGGAAAAAGTTTTACCCCATCCCACAGCAACAAAAGTTATGGTGAAGAAGTCATATTTAAAAGAAGTTGTTAATTTTCAACTAATGTTCGAAGATTTAATAAAATAAGAATTTAAGATCAGTTAAGTTTAGATGGTCTTGATGCATGCTCAATCTTCCAGGTAAGTAAATCTCCAAAAGTTGATTCTGTTCATCTGGACGTAGCGTTTTGTGAGAGAAACATTTAGATGGTTTATACATTTTACATATTATTTAGACAATTTCATTAATGACCATTAGTTATAGTGATATAAAGACATCACTATAGATGACATTTTAATAAATTACTGTGAAAGGAGAAAAGTTAAAGTTCATTTTCTACATTCCACATCTGCCTGCAGCCTGTTTCTCATCCACGACTCACACGGCTCCGCCTCAGTCTCCAGCTCTTCTAATTCTTCTAAGCAGGTCTAATTCTGCTCTGGATTTCACTTTTTATTTGCTTGTATTACGTCTTCACACTCTGGGCTCTCAGTTTCCGCGGCTGCTCTGCACAGCCACAAACCTGCTCGGTTCTTCACCCGTACTTAATCTGCTCTGCGGCATCTCAATATCTCACAAGCATCCCGCAGTCCGGCAGCTGCTATGTTAGTGACAGGTTGATAATGTGCCTATTGGTTAATTCCTAATAGTTGAAGGTCTACTATTAGCGTGTGCAACAGCCAGACTAACATTCTTGATAATTGTTTAATGCTTGAATGTTGTTGAGACGGGAGCTTTACTGACACCTGAAATTCCTACTAAAGTGCTGTTTAGTGTTATTGTCACAGTCCTGGGTCAGTTGACCCAGTGTTTTGAGATTTTGGGGGCTTTCCAGTTTTTCTTTATGTATTATGGGATATTTGGGATGTGTAATGTTTGTATTATTTCTTCTACTCATCCCATTTATGTGTTTAGTCTTGTTCTCTCTCTCGCAAATTGCTCTAGAGCTCAGCTCTCCCCTAGTGTTCGATCCTCGTGTCTGTTGCTCTTTTGTCTGTCAAGTTTGTGTATCACATCCTGGTTTCAGTATTCTGTCACCTCCTGTTTTATTGTGACAGTCCCCCATCTCGTGTGCGTTATGATCTGTTTTACTTCCCATGTCTCATTAAAATAAACATCTTCCCTAATCACCTTTTTGTGTATGTATTGTTTTTTTCTCCCATGTTCACTGTCAGGATGTTGAGTCACCATCCCTCCTAGATGTCTCCTCGGTCCAGTGTTCCTAGACCTTGTGTTGTTCCACGTTTAGTTTTCAGTAGATGATAGTTTTCAATTTCCTTTCTTGTGTGTTATGTAAGGCTCACTTTAAGTTCACCATGGTCTGCTGAGTGTGCCTGCATTTGGCCCCTCTCGTTCCTCGTACACCCTTATACATGACAGCTCTGAATGTTAACTACTTCAGCTGTTAGTGAGAGGAGGAGCTGTGTTCCTGTCTGTGAAGCTGTCCTAGTTTGGTTTCTTCGTGCCTATGAAGCAGACCATTTTTCAAACCAGGATCTAGTGCTGAGACGGTGAGGTCTGCAGCTGTGCCAGCCATGCTCCAGCTTCCCCCCACAGTCCAAAAATATGCATGTTAGGTTCATGCCTATGGTGTGAATGGTTATCTGTCTCTATGTATTGCTCCTGTAATAGACTGGTGAACTTTTCAGAGTGTGCTATAACAGCCCCCCTGCTAGTCTAAATTGAAAAAGTGGTTAAGAAAATGCATGTATGGATAATATATTGTGTGTACCATACACTGCCACTGTGGGCTGTATCAGGGACAGGAGGAGTGTGGTGGACAGCTTTGTTGAGTGGTGTGAGCTAAACCATCTACAACTTAACATCACAAAGACAAAGGAACTGATCATGGACTTCAGGAGGCATGCTCCTCCTCCTCCCCCTGTCACCATCAGAGGGGCTGACGTGGTGGGTACACATTGACTGTAAACTGGACTGGTCCAAGAACACCAGTGCTGTCTTTAAGAAAGGGCAGAGTCGGCTGTTCCTACTGAGGTGGCTCAGGTCTTTCAACGTTTGTGAGAAATGCTGACCATGTTCTATCACTCTGTGGTAAACAGCGCTGTGTTCTTTGTGCCGGGGCAGTGGGGTGAAGACAGCTGATGCCAACAGGCTGAACAAGCTGATTATAAAGGCTGGTTCTGTCCTGCGTGTCAGACTGGGGAACCCGGTGGCGGTGTCTGAGAGGAGAATGCTAAAAAAGCTTCTCTGTTTCATGGACAACCCCTTCCATCCCATGCACGCCTCCATGATGGACCATCGGAGCACACGCAGCAAAAGACTCATCGCCCCTAAATGCAGAACTGACCGCCACAGGAAATCCTTTCTACCCATGGCAATAAGGCTGTCCAACTCTTCTTTTGTTTTACCGGATATAGTTACATCATTACTTGTTAGAGTTATTTTGATACTATATTTGCACTATCCTACTGTATATTACCTTATCCTACAATTCTTATTGTATATTATTGTATATCTTTACTCCTCTTGCTTTATTCTCTTGCTTTATTGAGCATGTGTCTTGTGTTATCTTATCTTGTCTTATATAACAAAGTAAAATATTTCAAAGCAAAAACAGAAAAGGCTCAGTATTACACTATAAAGTGTATTACACAGTATGGTGCACTAAAGTAACTTAGTGTGTGTGAAGAGTTGTGATAGTCAGTGCAAGTTGAAATAAACTCGATGTGAAAGAACAGATTGGAGGTATGGAGAGAGAGCAGTCGACCGCTTTTACTTTATTTTATTTTATCACATTTGAAAAAAAGTATTAACACAGAAGCAATTTTTTGTTTCTTTGTTTCATTTCTTTTATTTGTGGGAAACAACTGGATTTATGTTATATAACATGCCGCCCATGAAATTTAAATTTGGTGTTAAATCTTTTTTATATTTAGATTTAAATTACATCAGAATGAAATTATGACTTTGCACAAGCGTGCCAGATAGTTTAGGTGCCAGTCTCAGGTGATGCCATCACACTCTACTTTCACTGAAGAGTATTTTTGGATTTAATGTTAAACTGTTTGCAAACAATGCCCTTAAAGAAAAGATTGAAAGTCAATAATTTATCACTAAATTATAGCATAAAAAACATGTAGTGCTTAGAAAAAATTAATTTATAATTATGATGAATAAAGTTATAATAAAGTAAGTCCATAAACTGATGCCAAATCGTTAAAAAGCTCATATAAGACTGTATCTAAATGCTTGCATTATATAAAACTAAGAGATCTCTTATATCAAAAATCATTAATACAATAACGGTATTGTTTCACAATTGGTCCATACAATACAACTCTGTGGAGGTACGGAGAAACATACAAAGCAAACACTAATACAGTGTATCTGCTGCAGAATAAAGCAAGGAATTATAAAGGGATCAGATTATTATGAATCATGGATTAATTAGTAGAACACGTGTCTTCAAATTTGAGGATATTGATGATCTCGACAGTGCAGTGATGCTCTGTCATAATCTCACTCCCTAGTTTGGTTATCCATGGTTCTAATTCTTAGTCCCTCTCCTGATTTAGTTAGTCCCCTTTCGTGTCCAGTTGTTCCCTGTCTCATCTGTGTGTATGTCTGTCTCCTGTATGTTGTCAGTCTGGTTTTCATGTCTTTCCCTGTTTGTCTGTGTCAAGCTCACATCTTCTGTTTTTTGTTTTTTGTCTCTGTTCCGTGTTTGTCACTTCCTGTTTTATTTTGTTAGCCGTGGTCTCTGCATTATGTTGAGTTTTGCTTCCTCTGCCTCGTCAAGCCTAATTTGTTCCTAGTGTGTTCCCCAGCTGTTTCCACTACCCTTATCACCCACCTGTGTATATATGTCCCAGCCTTGTTTGTCCATGGTTGTGATTTCTCTTATCTGTCTGTGTCCTGTCTTTTTGGAGTTTCCTGTGTTAGAATCCCCACATATTTGAATTCAAAACATATCATAATTATTTTGGTATATTTGTAGAAAGAGTTAAAAACTCAATACAAAACAAAGTCAGTACACAAACATCTACATCTTGGTTGAATATGAATGTGGACTGGTAGTTGTTCTTCTTGTGGGACTAACATGTCTGAAAGATATAAAGCAGAAACAGATGAAAAAAACGATGACTGACAAAATGACATGTTTGAGATGCTGCAGTAGTTAAACACTGATACCCATTGCGCTCAGCCTCTTCAGTCGTCTCAGGAAGCTCTTTTCTTTTGGTTTCGGGAAGCAAGAAGCCGAGAAATCCACCTATCAACGTAAGGCAGCTGAAGACTGTGATGGGTATGACCGAGTGGTACGTGGCCAACAAGTTCAGCAGTGGAGCCAGTAATCCACCTAATCTTGCTGATATGGATCCTAAAGCTGTGGCTGTTTGTCTGAAACAGGAGGACAAATGGTATACTCACTAATTCCTCCCGTGTGTTCTTTTCACACAAGTCAGGGTATTGTTCACAAACATGAATAAAAACTGTGACTGCTTACCTAACCGATGTTGGAAACAACTCCTGCATAAAGACCATACAAACAGAGCCAGCCCATATCAAGAAAAAACGAGACGCAACAGCTAAAGATGTGACAGCAATGGCGTAACCTGACATAAAGGAAATAAATAAATATCAAAAGTGAACATAAACATGATAAGCAGACAATTAAAAATGTATTTTGCGATATAACAAAGCTTTTACCATCAGGAACAGCGAGGATAAGTATGGAAGAGACTCCTCCGATCAGAAGGGTTGCTATGAATAATATTTTCCTCCCCAAAATCTCCAGCAGCCACATGGAGAGTAAAACAGATGGTACTTCAAAAACACCATAAACCAGTTGGGTTACAAAGATGCTCAAACCAAAGTTTTGCATGTCTAAGTACAAACTGTAGATGGAAAGGTTCACTGAAAACCTTTAAAAGAGAAGAGAAACACATTTAATCAGACACAAAAGTCCTGTATCATGAACCATTTATAACACATTTATGAATGGCCATTTAATCATCAAAACATCAAATTGCCAATCTTAGCATTTAAAAACAGCAACATGTTTTTGTATTAACATATTTCCCTTTTAATGTATTAACCTCACTATGGATGTTGAACTTACCATGATAGTATTATAATAAAGAAATATCTGGTCAGCAGTGATGATCTGAAGAGGATTTTTATTCCTCCGTTATTCACAGAGTTATTCACTTCAATCTGTGGGAGAAGTCACGCTTGCTGTAACACCATCATAGCAAATTAAGAAAAAGGACTTGAAATGAATCCATCAGTCTAGTTTTTTCCAGTTCCAGTTCAGGGTTGACATTACATACAGTGAGAGACAGCCTGACCAGGTCCCCATTCTATTGCAGGGCTAATACATAGATACATCTCTTGTCATGAATATGTTGAATAGTAAACATAACAAATAAACAGCTATTTTACAGGTGCCATCGATGTTCTTGAAAACTCCTCCCCTGATGAATGTGATTCACTACCTTGTCCAGAAGAGACTCTGACACAGGGTGCTTGTTAATGGCTGCTGCTTTGACAATCAGCTGTTTGGCTTCTTCTTTTCTGCCTCTGCTTAACAGCCACCTGGCTGACTCTGGAATAAACCTGATACAAACAAAATGACACTTCAAACAAAGTCATTTTTAAATGTATAAATGGCTCAATAAATAGAGTGAAATACACACCATATGTAGATAATAAGCACTGCAAGTGGAACTGCTGTGATCAGCTGAGCCAGTCTCCAGTTTCGGATGCCATAGATCATACCAGCGAGGACGCACTCTCCAATTGCACTAAACAGCTGAGTCACACAAGCTCCCCATGATCTTTTGGACGTCCCAATCCATTCAGTGGCTGCAATAAGGAAATATGTTATTTATTTGTTTATTTTAGATTAAGACATCAGCTCAAATGGAACAAAATAAATAAATAACAACAAAAATAAAGTAAAAACATTGCACATCAGCTGCTATGAATATCTTGGCTGACTGTACATATATTTTTCTATTACTGTTTTATACCTAATCAGACAGAACATCTCAGTGTGAATGGATAATGACCCAAACCAACCAACAACAACCCAAGAGTTTCTCAAGTATGTGTTTAGTTGAAGACAAAACTCACTGTCGAAAGATGGACACAAAATTACATAAATGTGTCTTTGTCCTTTGTCCAACATCTTTATGTTTAGAAACTGATTATCTTTTGTCTCTTATGTAAATGTAAATATGTAAAACGGTCACAAAGGCAACAGTAAGATAAAAGTAACAATAAAAATAATAAATGGGAAGAGGTGGAAGTAGAAAGTTTGAATGGAAAATATCAGATCAGTACAGCCTTGTTGGACCTGTAAAACATTATAAGAACATCATCTTAGCCATTGAGAGAACAACTGGCAGATTATTTTACAATGAAAACTACTGTTAGTTGTAGCCTTGTCCAGAAGATGTAAAAAGTTAGTGTACTCTTCATACATAGTATGATGCTGTTGACTCGATATCCTCCAGCTCCAAATCCCACCAGAAACAGAGATACTAAATATAAGTAGACGTTGGGACAGAGAGCTGTTGTCACAGGTGAATACAGACAACAGAACTGCTGGAATCTGAGTTGCTCGTTTGCGGCCGAACCTGAAACACCAAGACAAACACACAGGGATACATTAGCTTCTGTTATGTAAAAAGCAGTGTTGGGGAGTAACGGAATACATGACCCGCTGTTACGTATTTATCAGAATCAGCTTTATTTGTCACAAGCAGGTTGCCCTGCAGTGAAATGGGGACACCCCCCCCCCCCCCCCCCCCCCCCCCCCCCCCGACCTTACACACATAACACAGACATCACATGGGGTTACAAGTCGGAGATCGGTAGCGTTACAGAAAAGAACACTGAAATGTACACAACAACGGGAGGGTACAAGAGGAAAAAAAGAGACCTCCACTCATGCTGTGCTTCCATGGTAGGACAGCACGAGAACAAGAAACAAAAAAACTCCTCTGCACAAAAAAAAAAGCACATGAATGGCCACAGCACAACATTATGAAAGACATGACAAGCCACAGGGTTGGGTAGGGGATATCATAACACAATAAACACAGTGTGCACATCTGATCTGGGACTGCTGCAATCTTTCGACTGCGCCGCCAGCTGACCTGATGTCCACATCATGTGGGAGGTAAGCATCGAAGGCGTTGGAAGGGGAGGGGGGATAATAATAATGGATTGGATTTATATAGCGCTTTTCAAGGCACCCAAAGCGCTTTTACAATACCACTATTCATTCACTCTCACATTCATATACTGGTGGAGGCAGCTACAGTTGTAGCCACAGCTGCCCTGGGGCAGACTGACAGATGCGAGGCTGCCATATCGCGCCATCGGCCCCGCTGGCCAACACCAGTAGGCGGTAGGGTAAAGTGTCTTGCCCAAGGACACAACGACCAGGACAGAGAGCCCAGGGATCGAACCGGCGACCTTCCGGTTACAGATGCGATTCCCAACCCCCTGAGCCACGGTCGCCCAGTGGATGAGTGTAAGTGTATGTGTGTGCGTGTCCATAGTTCAGCAGAGACAGTGTCCTTCGCCCTATCAGGCTAAGTGAACAGTCCTCCAGCCAATCCAGGTGGCCTTGCATGGGATGGGAAGAATAGTCATCACACAGTCATTATCAGGGAGTGATTGTTCGGCTCCAGCCTTGGGCCTGCAGCTGGCGCCGTGGTGGTGTCCGCATTTCGATGTTGGTTTTGTTGATTTTTCATGCGAGCAGCCCAGGAGAATGTCAAGCTGCTCTTTAACACTCTGACGCTGGTCTCTCAATCTCCCGTTGGAGAGCCGTGAGCCTCCCCATGATGGTATCAAACTTCTGTTCCGTGGTGTTGTCATTTTTTTGATTCTGAGACCTCACAACTGCAGTGATCCGTTCCGCGATCTGTTCCAACTCAAGGGTCTCATTTTGAGCAGGCCTTCCGCTCTCTTCTTTCTCCAATAAACCAGGGCCAAGCCAGCTCTGATCAGCAAGAACCCTGTTATCATGGTTCCGAATAGGTAGATATCTTCAGCATCCTCGATCGACAGTCCCGCCAGACACATGACCCTCCAGTTCTGCCACCCGTCCATCGTGTATCCGGCAGGGAAAGTCCCTCCAGGGCACTCAGGCTCTCCTGAGCCCAGACTTCTCGTTGAGAAAAGAGTGTCAATAGCATTCAGAGACCAGTTGATCAAATCCATAATTCTCTTTTAGGTTTTAGAGAACGACAGTGAGAGACTGTTCCAGGGAAAGTAATGCACACGAGACAAGACGAGGACACAGAGGCTAAGCAGGGAAGATAAGGGTAAGGAGGAGAGGAGAAAAAGTGCGACCGCCTTTGCTGAGAGCCAAGCTAGAAAATTTAAAATACAAAATATGAGTAACTGTATTCTGTTACAGTTACCGTTTTAAAAGGTGGTATTCAGAATACAGTTACTTTGTTGAAATAAAGGGATTACACGGCAGTCTTTTCGTGTTTCATATGTTAGGCTGTCCCCTCTCTCTTGTTGGTAACTCCACGCCAGTGGAAACCCAAACAAAACACGCATTAAGAGGCTCTAATGCCTGTGTCTCAATCTCGCGGCCCATGTCACCTCTACATGCAGCCCGCATAATGATGTGAAAGAAATATTTTTTAAAATTAGGTGTTTGTATGGCAAGTAACCTTCAGTAATAGTAATAAATCACACAGCAATAGTACATTCATGTAGTTGTAAAACGCTTGATAATATATTAAGTAATCCAAAGTATTCAGAATACGTTACTCTCATTGACTAACGTAACGGAATATGTTACAAAATACATTTTGGGGCATGCATTCTGTAATCTGTAGTGGAATACATTTTAAAAGTAACCTTCCTAACACTGATCACAAGAGCTGCGGGTTAATGTTGTGCCATTAAAGAGATAACAGTAATGCAATCATGTAAAAATAGAATTTTTTCACGGGCAGTCCTGTGAAAAGCCACACCCCATGTTTCAGTAACACTGAGGAGGGTAAATAGCAAGTGCTGTTAATCAACTGCACTATCACATAAAGACAGACAACCATTTACACAAGAAGCACCAGTTAATGTGACCCTAATAACTGCATGACTTTCAACTGTGAGAGGAAACCAGAGTACCCAGGCAGAACCCACTGCAAACTTGACCAGATAGTGGTTTTGAACCCAGGACCTTCTTGCTGTGTGAGGGAACAGTGTTAATCACTGCGCCACCAAGCTGTCAAGTGAGATTTAAAAAAATAGGAAGGTTATGATTACAAGGCGTGATACAGAATTTTCTGTACGTTTTTGTCCTCGACAGGTTAAACCACAATAAATAGCAACAGCACATATGTGGTGTGTGTACGATTGTCTGCCTCTTATTACCCCAGTGATTTTCCTGTGGTTTGAAATCGTGTATGATCTTGTGAATTTTGTTAGTTCAGTCAACTAACCACTCTAACTAGATTGTATTATGTCATCTCAACAAGAATAAATTAAGTTGCTGAATTTCATGCAAACCCTGCATGATTTAATCATTAACCATAGAAACAACAAGTTTGAATCTTGTTAATGTAACAACCACCCAGTTTCATTTTTTTGAGTGTACCTAGATTTCCCTCAGCATCAATCTGGGGAATTGCTGCCAAAGCAAGTTATTTTTTTCACAGGACTGCACAGAGACTACACAAGAGTCCTCTAAAAACTCTCTTTTCAGATGACTGTATTTGCAGTTTTGTTATGTATGTAGGGAAGCAACCCTTTAACATACTACATTAAAGATCTATAGAAACGCATATGGAATACTGACTTCATACAGATTTCATTGTAAGTCTAATTTAACATCAGCACATCAGGAAAATATGGGTTTATTTGAAAAATATTCCATTCTGTTTCTACTCAGATTTTACACACTGTCCCAACTCTTTGGAAAGAAATATAGTAGAAATGTAGAAATATAGTTTTTTATTTTCAGATACATATATCTTTAATGCTGACTAATTATTAGGTAACATTTAGTTTGCTGAAATCTTGAAGAGTGTGTACAGCAAACTCTTCACACGTCTATTTGTTGTTAAACTTTGAAAAATTTTAAAAATTCTTTGGTTAGGTGTTGCTAAGATAGAGAAGCAAACATTTGTTTTGTAAAGGTGCTGAAAGACAAAAGTTATTCATTCCCTGTGAAATTATATTAAAGTATTTCTGTATTTTGGAACAATGAACTACTGCAAGGAGCACACTTACGATTCAGCAAAAGGTCCAAATACGAGAGAACCAACAAGAACTCCAGCCATGAACATTGCTTGAATCACTTCCACCAAGCTGGCCTGGCCACACACTAGATCAAACTGTGAGTATTTGTAATAATAATAATAATAATAATAATAATAAAACAGACAAACAAAATAATTAATGTAATATTTCATGGAAGTGAGAGATCTACTGAACAACAAATTTCACTTACATCAGTGACTATGGTGGCTTCGTAGAGCATGTTCCCATACACCCATCCATCCTGGCACCCTGTGGTCTCATTGAGTCCGTACTCTCTGATAGTATCAATGTCCCAGCTCACTGGGACAAACATCTCACACTTGCTGAAGGTCCCATCCTCCTCCCGAGGCACGGTCAGGTTGAGCTGCTCCTCTGAGGTCATGTTAGGAGCAGCACTGAGGATCCAGTCTGTGTTGCAGTGTCTGTCTGGATCTGATTGGATGAAAACAAAACTGGCAAAGAGAAAAGTCTGAACAAAGTTTGGAAAGCAAAGTGCGATTAGAGTGATCTTCTGGAATAATCCAAATTCCCCAATGTTCCTTAGAATCTCTCCAAAGTCTGTCATTTTGAGCTTGATGGTGAAGGTCTGAAAAACAAAAAGAGCTGCAGCGCCGACTCATACAGTGACTGTTAATCTTTAACCCAGCTATATTATCTTTTTAGCACACAAGACCCTTTATTTCAATTGTTCTTACTTGAAGGTACTGACCTGCTGTCATGTCAGCACATTCATATATCCTTTATACAACTGTGTAAAAACTCTTATCACTTATCTATATGCTTACAATCTGATCATTTCTTTTAGTGCTGTTTCAAAAGTCATCACACACACACACACGCACGCACGCACGCACGCACGCACGCACGCACACACACACACACACACACACACACACACACACACAAACCCAACCTATTGTTGATTTTAAGTCTGCTGCTGTAAATATGTAAGTTCATTAGGCTGCAGAATATCTGAGTCGGCAGTAAGCAGTAAACAGAGCTAAGTCTCTTAGTGGTGTGTAATCAAAAAAGCTGACACAAAAAAGCAGAGAAAGAGAGACAAGTAATACTGCAAGTCAAAAGAGATGATGTAACAATGTTTGCCTGCAATCAAGAAAGATCATATAGTTTATAATTTATGCCGGAACAGTAAAGGGATTAATGAGTAAAAATGTAACTAAGGAAAAACTAAAGGATTGTTTGCTTTTCGCAGTGTTAGCACACTCAAGGTATAAACTCCAGTTGTATACATTACTCAATAGCAGCTATAAACATTCTCAGTTTATCCAGGAATACATTTGCAAAACAGACATTTAAATGTGTAATGGATGTGTTTCTAATGGAGGTGTTTCTAATGGATGTGTTTCTAATGGAGGTGTTTCTAATGGAGGTGTTTCTACAGTTTGTGTGGATATATTCACAAAAATGTGACTGATTTATACCCAATTAAAAGATTCGGAAATCCCTCTTGTTTCAGTCTTGCATAATATGCAGAACATAAACACTCAATGACCACTTTATTATGTACGCTTACTCAGCTTCTTGTTAAGACACATTGGCAAATGGGCTAGATATGACATTAGGGATGGATGATATGGCCCAAACATAATATCACGATATTTCAGAGTATTCTCATGATAACGATAAATTTAACGATATGACAAAATACAGAAAAAGTTATTAATTTGACAAATTAAACATAACAGGTATATTTTTATATTCTATAAAAAGAAAAACATAGCTAAATTACACAGGTAACTTTAATGTATTCAGTCTTAAAGTATAAAAATAAAAATTCTCCCTCTGTTCTTTGGATTGAAAAAGTTTGTATAAAACATAAGTACTAAAAGAATAAAATAAAATCCACCACAAAATCTAAAGTGCCGTTTAGAAAAATAAAATGAATAATTTTCAAATCTTTTGAGCATAAACAATCAAACAAAAAAATAAGTTGCTTTTAAATGAAGTATAACTTCACTATACTATAACTGTAAATGAAGTATAGGTTTCAAAACATACAACATCCATTTCATATGAAAACTCAAAAAAACAACGCTGCCAATCAGTGGCAAACCATAATTATCACAGTTAATACTTATTCAAGAACACAAGCCTATTAACTGACGCAGGCTTCAGCGCAGGCCTATTACAGGTGACAATGTTCTCTCCTGTGCTGAACAACCTATCAGAGGCTGCACTTTGTGGCTTGGATGCACAAGTACTTTTTTGCCAAATGACTGACCTGAGGACAGTTAACCTCGTGCACTTTCCACCATTTGAGGGGATCATTGTCACCATCTGCTGGGGGACAATCTAGGTCGTTTTTAACTCTGCCTGTCCCTTGGAGATGGTCCCAGTCCTTGCTGCTACCCTCTTAAAAAAGCTTCCAAGGGTCTTCTTTGGCAACTTTGCGCTTTGGCCCAGGTTGTCTTCAGCTGATCTTGAAGCTTGTGGTGGTGTTTCTGATTCTACTGACCACGCAGTAATGATACAGTTTCGCTGACTGCTCATTCTTTGATTGCCTGGCTCTTTACTAGAATCAGGTGTTGATGCTTGAGATTGTGAAATAAATTAGAGGGATTTCCCCCTTTAGATATTATAGCCTTCTTGCACTCCTTACATATTATTGTAGTTTGTTCTGTATCTCCTCGTTTGTATCCAAAATAATTAAACAACACTGAAGAGCTGTGCTTTTGTGAATTAAATCTTCAGCCATAACGTTTTCTTCACCTTAACAACTTTAATAACTTCATGCTGCGTGACCCACGTGACTGTAATCCACTGTGTGATGGGGTGATGTGTTTACACCATGAAATATCATGATATCAAAAAAAAAAAAAAAGAAATTACCTGTATTTTTGTGAATGATATGACATGGCCCACCCTCACCCCAATGGCTTTGAGGGTGTCATTAATTAAACCGTTGCTTAAAAACGCATCACGTGCCCCAGCTGTCTTAGATAATTATAGGCTAATCTCCAACGTTTTTTTTTTTTTATCTCAAATTCTTCCTCACATTATGGAGTTCCACAGGATTCTGTGCAGTTCTGTTTATATTATACATGTTTCACTTAGGAAGTATTATTACGCACAGACATAAATGTTACCACATGTTCACTTATTATGCCAATGATACCAGCTTTACATATCCATGAATCCAGATTACACACACCAATTAGTTTAAACTGCAGTAATGCAGTGATTTGTGCAATATCTCTAAAATTAGAAAGATCCTCTTTAAGAGTGATGATGAAAAACTAGTTCATTAATTTATTACTTCTAGGCTGGACTAGAAGTAACTTACATCAGTAAGTTATCAGGGTCTCCTAAAAAGCCATCAGTTGGCTTCGGGAAACAAAGTGCTGCAGTGAGCAGTGAGAGTACAGACAGGGACTAGAGAATCGAATATATATACAAGGTCTTAAGTAATCTTAAAGACCTCATACTACCATACCACCCCAATAGAGCACTTTGCCCTCATACTACTGGCCTACTTGTGGCTCCTAGGACATAAAGCAGAATGGGAGGCAGTGCCTTTAACGCTATTCTGTGGAACCAGCTCCCAGTTTGCATTCAGCAGACACACACCCTCTCTACTTAGCATTAAAACATTCCTTTTTGATGCAGCTCATAGTTAAGGCTGGATCAGGTGACACTGAGCCTTCACTTAGCTATGCTGCAGAAGGGCTAGGTTGCTGGGACCTTCCCATCATGCAGTGAGCAATGAGTGATTGTTGCTCATTCAGGTCTTTTCACTGGTCATGTGTTTGCACAATATTTCAAAAATAATCACCCAAAATAGTTTCTAATGCTGAGAATGATTATTATAATTATAATTATGCACACAAACTACTTGGTGACATTTAAGAAAAGATCATAGTTTGGATTAAGATTCACCTTCACAAAGTTAAACACATGATAGAATAACAGCAGGGTTGCTTTCAGAATGTGATGCTGCAGCAGTTAATGGGAAACAAGTAGTGGGAATAGTGTTTAATTTTTTCAAGGTGATGGAAACAGTGTTTATTTAATCACTTATTATTACAGTTGGTTCTTTGTACTGCAGAAAGTTAGCCAAAGTTACACTGTCTAAAAACTAAAGTGTTAGCAAAATGATAACTTATTAAGACTGCGGTCTCCTCAGATGTATCTTCAGACCCTGAGTCCAGAACCAGGGACGTCTATAGAACATGATGACTGAGGTTGTGGTTCATTTAAATACATCACATATTTGTAAAGATGAAATCCGTAGAAAAACATCTACATCTTGGTTGAATATGAATGTAGACTGGTAGTTGTTCTTCTTGTGGGACTAACATGTCTGAAAGACATAAAACAGAAACAGATGAAAAAAACGATGACTGACAAAATGACATGTTTGAGATGCTGCAGTAGTTAAACACTGATACCCATTGCGCTCAGCCTCTTCAGTCGTCTCAGGAAGCTCTTTTCTTTTGGTTTCGGGAAGCAAGAAGCCGAGAAATCCACCTATCAACGTAAGGCAGCTGAAGACTGTGATGGGTATGACCGAGTGGTACATGGCCAACAAGTTCAGCAGTGGAGCCAGTAATCCACCTAATCTTGCTGATATGGATCCTAAAGATGTGGCTGTTTGTCTGAAACAGGAGGACAAATGGTATACTCACTAAGTTGGTCTTTTTTTTTCAGCGTTCTTTTCACACAAGTTGTTCACAAACATGAATAAAAACTGTGACTGCTTACCTAACCGATGTTGGAAACAACTCCTGCATAAAGACCATACAAATAGAGCCAGCCCATATCAAGAAAAAACGAGACGAAACAGCTAAAGATGTGACAGCAATGGCGTAACCTGACATAAAGGAAATAAATAAATATCAAAAGTGAACATAAAATTGATAATCAGACAAAAATAAAATGCATTTTGTGATATAACAAAGCTTTTACCATCAGGAACAGCGAGGATAAGTATGGAAGAGACTCCTCCGATCAGAAGGGTTGCTATGAATAATATTTTCCTCCCAAAAATATCCAGCAGCCACATGGAGAGTAAAACAGATGGTACTTCAAAAACACCATAAAGGAGTTGGGTTACAAAGATGCTCAAACCAAAGCTTTCCATGTCTAAGTACAAACTGTAGATGGAAAGGTTCACGGAAAACCTTTAAAAGAGAAGAGAAACACATTTAATCAGACACAAAAGTCCTGTATCATGAACCATTTATAACACATTTATGAATGGCCATTTAATCATCAAAACATCAAATTCAAAAATCAAAATCTTACAATTTAAAAACAGCGACATGTTTTTACATTGAAATATTTCCCTTTAATGTATTAACCTCACTATAGATGTTGAACTTACCATGATAGTATTATAATAAAGAAATATCTGGTCAACAGTGATGATCTGAAGATGATTTTTATTCCTTCGTTATTCACAGAGTTATTCACTTCAATCTGTGGGAGACATAATGTTTATCGTAACACCATTTTAATACTATTGATAATAATGGAGATTTGTTATGCCTCCAGTGGTATTACTTTGAATCAAGGTAGAATTTCTTTTAGCAAATTTAGCACAAAAAAAATAATTAAAAAATGATACACATTGATCAGGTCTCCACTCTAGGCCTAACCCATCGACATCAACACCGTTTACACCTTCTGCAAATTTAGAGTGAGCAATTACCCTAACATGCATGTCTTTAGACTGTGGGAGGAAGTCAAACAGACACGGGCAGAACATACAGACTCACTGTGTTGCCTAAGTCCATATCTCTTGTCCTGAATATGTTGAATAATGAACATAATGTCTTCTCTATTCATGACTCTACTTTCTTTACTTAATTTGTTTATTTGATTAGCAACATTACGCAAAAAACACCAGGGACAGTTTAATGTCACTGGGTGGAGGGGCAGAGGCAGAGCTTAAGCAAAGGACAAAACCTTTAGACACCCCACCACCACCACCATTTGCATGAGTAATAGTGGAGGACTGACTCTTTAGTAGTCAGAGGTTATTGCCATCTTGATGAAAACGGCATAAAAGTCCATTATAAGAAAGCCTGTGCAAACTTTATTGAAAAATAATTAAAAGAATACCAGGCATGGTACCAAATCTAACCAGTGTTGGTCAAGTTACTTGAAAATAGTAATTAGTTACTAATTACTGACTACTTCTCCAAGAAAGTAATTCCGTTACTTTACTGATTACTTATTTTCAAAAGTAATTAGTTACTCTGTTACTTAGTTACTTGTTAAAAACATGATACACAACCTCAATACATTACAAAGCAATAGACCTTTCGGCCCCGTTCTACTTTTTCTGCATAATCCATCATAAAAAATGGAATCAAATGAAAAAATTCTCCTTTTAAAACTTGTTTTATTAGTTTTAATCTTTTAACTTTATGAACATTGCATCAAGCAAAAATTAAATTATATGCAACAGTCTTTGACTTGAAGAAATTGTTTAACTTTTAAACCTATTTTCTGCATATTCCAGCATGTAAAATGAAGTAATTGTTTGTGTTTACACTTAGTCTTTCAAATAGATGCAAGTAAAAAACAGCAAGAAATAAATAAAGTCAAAGGTTCGGCAGCACTAAGTCCTGTCGTTCTTAAATCGATTGTCACCTGTTTAGCAGGAGTGGGGCCGGTGGAGGTTTGGCCGGTGCTGCAGCGGTCATGTCAGTGGGGGGATCCGGGGATTTCTCTGTGAATTTCACACTCCTGTGGCAGGGTGCTCGGTGCTTGCACAGATTTGAAGTTTAATTTTTCGCTGTAGAAAGAAGTTTTCTTCCCACGCAGAGTGAACAGTGGTCGCTAATGTTTTTGTCATTTTTTATGGAATGAAGCTAAAAGTAATGTCAGGACTTCCACGCTTTAAACGCTGCATGGTCGTACACTAGCCCGCATTGTTGATCTACACATGTCTGTTGCTGCAACGGACGTCATACACTCGCACGTCATTGTCATGAGACACTCTCACAAATAAAATCACTGTTTAGGAACGCAGTAACGCAGCGTGCTTACGGGAAAGTAACAGAAATCTAATTGCTTTTTTTGCAATAGAAATCCCTTTCTTTACTTATTACTTGAAAAAGTAATCAGATTACAGTAACCCGTTACTGCCCATCTCTGAATATAACACACTTATTTTCAGGTATTTTACAGGTGTCATCCGATGTTCTTGAAAACTCCTCCCCTGTTGAATGTGATTCACTACCTTGTCCAGAAGAGACTCTGACACAGGGTGCTTGTTAATGGCTGCTGCTTTGACAATCAGCTGTTTGGCTTCTTCTTTTCTGCCTCTGCTTAACAGCCACCTGGCTGACTCTGGAATAAACCTGATAGGAAGAAAATTGAACTTCAAACAAACAGACATTTTGAAATGTATAAATGGCTCAATAAAAAGAGTGAAATACACACCATATGTAGATAATAAGCACTGCAAGCGGAACTGCTGTGATCAGCTGAGCCAGTCTCCAGTTTCGGATGCCATAGATCATACCAGCGAGGACGCACTCTCCAATTGCATTAAACAGCTGAGTCACACAAGTTCCCCATGATCTTTTGGACGTCCCAATCCATTCAGTGGCTGTAATAAGGAAAATATGTTAATTGCTATTTGTTTATTTTAGATTAAGACATCAGCTCAAATGGAACAAAATAAATAAATAACAACAAAAATAAGTAAAAACATTGCACATCAGCTGCTATGAATATCTCGGCTGACTGTACATATATTTTTCTATTACTGTTTTATACCTAATCAGACAGAACATCTCAGTGTGAATGGATAATGACCCAAACCAACCAACAACAACCCAAGAGTTTCTCAAGTATGTGTTTAGTTGAAGACAAAACTCACTGTCGAAAGATGAACACAAGATTACATAAATGTGTCTTTGTCCTTTGTCCAACATCTTTATGTTTAGAAACTGATTATGATGATGAGATGATGATGAGATGAGATAGCCTTTATTTGTCAGTTGCGGGTCTTATTTGTCGAGATGACAGACCTTGCCGACCGTACATACAATACACAAACATCACATTGGGGAGACAGGTCAGGCTAGGTAGCGAGGAAAAAAACATCGAAATGTGTAACACAAAAGGATAATACACGAATGCACAGATATCAACACACCATAGCACAATAAACACAGACAAGCAACATGGGAAAGTGTTCCAGTGTGTACATCTGATCTGGGACCGCTGCAATCTTCGACTGCGCCTCCAGCTGACCCGATGTCCACATCAGAGGGGTAAGCATTGGAGGTGGCGTTGGATCCGGGGTAGGGAGGGTGATGCGTCAGTGAGTGCTTGTCAGTATCAGTATATGCATGTGTGTGCGTGTCCATAGTTCATCTGAGACAGTGTCCTTCGCCCTGCCAGGCTAAGTAAACAATCTTCCAGCCAACCCAGGTGGCCTTGCATGGAATGGGAAGGAGCAGACTCAACACAGTCGTTATCAGGGAGTTTTTGTTCAGCTTCAGCCTTGAGCCCACAGCTGGCGCCGAAGGGGTAGCCGGATTATGATGGTCATTTTTCATTTGCAACAACTCATGAGAATTTCAAGCTGTTCTTTAACACTCCGACACTGGTCTCTCAATCTCCCGTTGGATAGCCGCGAGTTTCTCCATGATGTTATTAACCTTCAGTTCCCTGGTCTTGTCATTCTTTTGCTCAAAGAGCAGATTCTGAGAACTCACGACTGCAGTCAGCTGTTCCAAGATGTAATCCAACTTCTACTCAGAGGTGTTATTCTGAGTATTCACGGCAGCCACAAGCTTCTCCAAGATCTTAACCATGCTGCACTCAGTGAGCCGATTCTGAGAAGTCGCGCCTCGCCCCATCATTTCAATCCCAGCGGGCAGCCTTGGGGGGGTTTGAACAGCCAGTTCCGCTTTCTTAATTCTCCGATAAGCCAGGGCCAAGCCAGCTCCGATCAGCAAGACCCCTGTTATCATGGTTCCGAATAGGTAGATATCTTCAGCGTCCTCGATCGACAGTCCCGCCAGGCACATGATCCTCCATGTCTGCCACCCGTCCATCGTGTATCCAGCGGGGAAAGTCCCTCCAGGGCACTCGGGCTCTCCCGAGCCCAGACTTCTCGCTGAGAAAAGGGTGTCAATAGCATTCAGAGACCAGTTGATCAAATCCATAATTCTCTTTTAGGTTTTAGAAGCAGACTGTGAGAGAGTGTTCCAGGGAAAGTAATACAAAAAACACGAGACTAGACAAGGACATACAGTGGGGCAAAAAAGTATTTAGTCAGCCACCGATTGTGCAAGTTCCCCCACCTAAAATGATGACAGAGGTCAGTAATTTGCACCAGAGGTACACTTCAACTGTGAGAGACAGAATGTGAAAAAAAAATCCATGAATCCACATGGTAGGATTTGTAAAGAATTTATTCGTAAATCAGGGTGGAAAATAAGTATTTGGTCAATAACAAAAATACAACTCAATACTTTGTAACATAACCTTTGTTGGCAATAACAGAGGTCAAACGTTTACTATAGGTCTTTACCAGGTTTGCACACACAGTAGCTGGTATTTTGGCCCATTCCTCCATGCAGATCTTCTCGAGAGCAGTGATGTTTTGGGGCTGTCGCCGAGCAACACGGACTTTCAACTCCCGCCACAGATTTTCTATGGGGTTGAGGTCTGGAGACTGGCCAGGCCACTCCAGGACTTTCAAATGCTTCTTACGGAGCCACTCCTTTGTTGCCCGGGCGGTGTGTTTTGGATCATTGTCATGTTGGAAGACCCAGCCTCGTTTCATCTTCAAAGTTCTCACTGATGGAAGGAGGTTTTGGCTCAAAATCTCACGATACATGGCCCCATTCATTCTGTCCTTAACACGGATCAGTCGTCCTGTCCCCTTGGCAGAAAAACAGCCCCATAGCAGGATGTTTCCACCCCCATGCTTCACAGTAGGTATGGTGTTCTTGGGATGCAACTCAGTATTCTTCTTCCTCCAAACACGACGAGTTGAGTTTATACCAAAAAGTTCTACTTTGGTTTCATCTGACCACATGACATTCTCCCAATCCTCTGCTGTATCATCCATGTGCTCTCTGGCAAACTTCAGACGGGCCTGGACATGCACTGGCTTCAGCAGCGGAACACGTCTGGCACTGCGGGATTTGATTCCCTGCCGTTGTAGTGTGTTACTGATGGTGACCTTTGTTACTTTGGTCCCAGCTCTCTGCAGGTCATTCACCAGGTCCCCCCGTGTGGTTCTGGGATCTTTGCTCACCGTTCTCATGATCATTTTGACCCCACGGGATGAGATCTTGCGTGGAGCCCCAGATCGAGGGAGATTATCAGTGGTCTTGTATGTCTTCCATTTTCTGATGATTGCTCCCACAGTTGATTTTTTCACACCAAGCTGCTTGCCTATTGCAGATTCACTCTTCCCAGTCTGGTGCAGGTCTACAATACTTTTCCTGGTGTCCTTCGAAAGCTCTTTGGTCTTGGCCATGGCGGAGTTTGGAGTCTGACTGTTTGAGGCTGTGGACAGGTGTCTTTTATACAGATGATGAATTCAAACAGGTGCCATTCATACAGGTAACGAGTGGGGGACAGAAAAGCTTCTTACAGAAGACGTTACAGGTCTGTGAGAGCCAGAGATTTTCCTTGTTTGAGGTGACCAAATACTTATTTTCCACCCTAATTTACGAATAAATTCTTTACAAATCCTACCATGTGAATTCATGGATTTTTTTTTTCACATTCTGTCTCTCACAGTTGAAGTGTACCTCTGGTGCAAATTACTGATCTCTGTCATCATTTTAAGTGGGGGAACTTGCACAATCGGTGGCTGACTAAATACTTTTTTGCCCCACTGTAAGAGCTAAGCAGGGAAGATAAGGGAGAGGAGAGGAGAAAAAGTGCATCCGCCTCCTCCGAGAGCCAGCAGAGTACATCTTTTGTCTCATATGTAAATTTAAATATGTAAAATGGTCACAAAGGCAACAGTAAGATAAAAGTAACAATAAAAATAATAAATGGGAAGAGGTGGAAGTAGAAAGTGTAAATGGAAAATTTGAGAAAATTGGAAAATTGGAAAAATTTGGAAAATATCAGATCAGTACAGCCTTGCTGGACCTCTAAAACATTACAAGAACATCATCTTAGCCATTGAGAGAACAAGTGGCAGATTATTTTACAGTTACAACGATTGTTAGTTGCAAAGTTTGTGCAAAGTTAGTTTACTCTTCATACACAGTATGATGCTGTTGACTCGATATCCTCCAGCTCCAAATCCCACCAGAAACAGAGATACTAAATATAAGTAGACGTTGGGACAGAGAGCTGTTGTCACGGTGAATACAGACAACAGAACTGCTGGAATCTGAGTTGCTCGTTTGCGGCCGAACCTGAAACACCAAAACAAACACACAGAGATACATTAGCTTCTGTTATGATACTAAGCACACTAAATCACAAGAGCTGCTGGTTAATGTAGCATCATTACAGAGATAACAGTAATGCAATCATGTAAAAATAGTTTTTTATGGGACTCTGTGCAGTCATGTTGGAGTCTCTCCCTGTACTGGCCACATCTCGAGTTTTTTACTGGCCTATAGAGGTACAAGACATTCCTTTAATTGGAGAGGGTCATGAGCATGCAAACAACACAAACATGCAACATATAAAAACAAACTAATAAATTACACAGAAAACACACAGAACACAACATTAAATTACTTAAACTGCTTGACAGGGGCAGCTGAATGAAGAAATAAAACCACTATGGTAGGGAACCAGAGCTAAGAGATAAGCTTCTTATATTTGCAAAGTTACATTTGAATAAAACTACAAGACCTTTGAAACAGGAGGCAGTTTAGCACACTGGTTGTCTTATGGCTAAAAATACAGCAGCCTGGGTTTGAGTGTGACCTTTGAGGGTGACCTTGCTGCATGTCTTCCCCTTTTTCCCTTCTCTCTTTCCCGTTCAATTCAATTCAATTCAATTTTATTTATATAGCGCCAAATCACAACAAAAGTCGCCTCAAGGCGCTTCATAACGGTCTATCCTGTCTACTGTCTACCCCCCCCCCCCCCAAAAAAAACAAACAAACAAAACAAAACAAAACAAGACAAAACAAAACAAAAACACAGCACACATGCACAAACACCTCGTACGAACTGTCAAGCACAGCGGTGGAGGAGTGACGATGATTGTTTTGTAGCCACAGCATTTGGCCATCTTGCAATCGTTGATACAACCATGAACCTTTCTCCATACCAAAGCATTCTTGAGTCAAATGGGAGGGCAACAGCTGTCCAACAGCTAAAGCTTGGCTGAAATAGTCATGCAACACAACAATGATCCCAAGCACAGAAGCAAATCTACAAAAGAATGACTGAAAAAGAAAAGAATCAAGGTGCTGCAATGGCCCAGTCCAGACCTCAACCTGATGTTTGACCTCTCTTCTTCAGTTCTAAGAGCGAATGGTGGAGAGTCCCAGATTTTAGGCCTTAGTGGGAGTTGTCAATTAAGGGGGTCGTTGACCCATTATTGATCACGTGCCTCAGCAAATGAGCCGAGGTGTAAAAAAGAGTGTGGTGTCATTATCAGCAGAGGTTTTGGATGAAACCATGTGAGACCTTGCCTCATCCTATCATGTGACCTATTGAGATCAACTGACGCAAGATTTGAGTTGGCATTAAGGCACCTGGGAAGGGATCTCAAAACTGGATTGTAGGTAGCAGAGAATTGGTGCAGTAAGCCACCCCCTCTGTTCAAAGATGGTCATTCACAGTGGACATAGATGGCTTCTTTCACTCCACTTTCGAACCATGTGTCTTGGTCCTTTAGATGCAGATGTACAGCTCAGTCTCGTCCAGTAGAGGTGGCTCTTCTATGTTGTGCCATGGGTTTGTGAAGTGGCTCTGTGGTTTTTCCTGTGTAGAGGTCTGAGCACTCCTTGCTGCACTGCACAGCACACACTACGTTGTTTAGTTTGTGTTTGGGAGTTTTGTCCTTGGGATGAACCAGTTTTTGTCTGAGTGTGTGCATGGGTCTGAAGGACACTGGGATGTGCACTTCTTGAGAACCGTCTATAAGCACGACATCTCAGTGCATCCCAGTGCACTTTAAACCCAGCCACAATAAAAATAAATAGGTCACTAAGATAAAGGTCACTATGATTACTATGTTACTATGAGCTGGATGGCTGGAAACCTACACAGACGTTTCTTCAAGTTATCTCCTCAAGATGGTTCTGCAGGCTGCTGAATCATCGGGCGCACACAGAACTGCACAGAGTCCCCTCAAACTTATTTACATGATTGCATGTGCAGTTTTGATATATATGCAGGGAAGCGACATTTTAACGGACTGCATTAAAGTATTAACATAAGGCAATAGAGTACATACTTAAATTATTTATTGATTTATGAAATACACATACTAGATTCCATTCTAAGTCTAATCCAACACAATTGTGGAACATTCATGTTATAGAAACATTATAATATTTATTTGGTAACTGTCAGCTCATAGTCAGAATGTAAGATTCAGAGAATCTGGAGATATCTCTGTGCAATGCTGAAAATAAGTTTTTCAAATGTGTTGTTGCAGTCAAATGCAAAATGAGCAAATATTTTCCTTAAAATAGCATTAATTTAATATATTTTCTGTGTTCCATTGGGAAAAAAATACAGGTTTATTAGATTCGCAAATCAAAGCATATGACTCAAAATTAGTATTTATTTTTGAAGTTAGTGAAAATATTTATTTGATTAGCTGTTGCTAAGGTATCAAACCTAACAAATTAAAAGAGACATTTGTTTTGTGAATGTGTTAACAGACAAAAGTTATTCATTCAGTGTAAAATTATATTAACCTCTTAAGCCCCCAAGCCTAACTGATCTCCTGCCTTTTGCCCCCGTATCAGGGGGCGTTGGGGCTTAAGAGGTTAAAGCAGTGATGTACTGTCAGGACAAGCAAGGCAAGCTCTGCTTGTCCTAAAAATAGACATAAATAAAATGTACCAAAGTAAAGCAGTCACTCTCCTTTCATCTCAGACATGATGGATGTATGGAGCTTTATGACAGTGCTTGTCATAAAGCTCCTCAACTGTTTGCCTCTTGTGGCTGCAGTTGCCTATTGTCACTGAAAGCTCTGCTTGTTTACTGCTCATAGAAACTGTGGTTCTCTCTGCTTTACAGCTGCGTCTGGCTTCCATTAACAATGACCTCAGCTTGGTAAGATGAAAGGCTCCTCCCTTTTTTCTGGTGCTATGCACGTGTGCAAACAGCTGGTCTGACAGTAACCTGATGAAAAACCAGCATGCGAGGCAAGCTGCTGCTGGCTCTGCTTTTACTGCTTTGAGGTCAATTACAATTTACACTCTGTATGGAAACATAGTAAGCATTACCAAGCAAATGAGCTTCAGTGCTTTATCTGTGTAACAGGTGGGTTTCTGTTTGCGAACGTGACCAACACATGTGATGTAGAGAATACAGAGCGTGGAAATTTTAATATACTTTTTTGAAAAGGCCTGTGTTTTTGAACTCATCCATTTAATGCAGTTTTCTGCAGAATAAATATGAATAATTATTTTGACTTGTAATATTTTATGCACAATTATACAGTAATAAAGGTTTATGTGTATAGAGGTATTTTCAAGATTTGCTTCTTTTCCTAAAGGAATGGTTTGAAACATTTCTCAGTCACTCATCTTTTTCAGCTAATAGTAAATTATTTTTGGTAATATAGCAGATATTTATTTATTTAACTGTAGAAGTATTAATAATTTACGATTTTTCAGCCAGGAAGGAGTGCAGAAAGATAAAGATGTTTATGTACAGTGTAGACTGTTAGTGCAAACAATATCTTTTAATTTGATACGACTGAGCTTGTGAAGCTGCAAAATAATGGAGGAAGATGTTTTCATGTATGTGTGTATTGGAGTGGAGGGACTGTATTCGCTTGCCTTTCCATAAAAAGCTGCCATATTTCTGTATTTTGGTGCAAAAGGAACCATGAACTACTGCAAGGAGCACACTTACGATTCAGCAAAAGGTCCAAACATCAGGGAGCCAACAAGAACTCCAGCCATGAATACTGCTTGAATCACTTCCACCAAGCTGGCCTGGCCACACACTAGATCAAACTGTGAAAAAAATTAATATAATAATAATAACAATAACAATAATAAAACAAAAAAATAATTAATGTAATGTTTCATGGAGGTGAGAGATCTACTGAACAACAAATTTCACTTACATCAGTGACTATGGTGGCTTCATACAGCATGTTCCCATACACCCATCCATCCTGGCACCCTGTGGTCTCATTGAGTCCGTACTCTCTGATAGTATCAATGTCCCAGCTCACTGGGACAAACATCTCACACTTGCTGAAGGTCCCATCCTCCTCCCGAGGCACGGTCAGGTTGAGCTGCTCCTCTGAGGTCATGTTAGGAGCAGCACTGAGGATCCAGTCTGTGTTGCAGTGTCTGTCTGGATCTGATTGGATGAAAACAAAACTGGCATAGAGAAAAGTCTGAACAAAGTTTGGAAAGCAAAGTGCGATTAGAGTGATCTTCTGGAATAATCCAAATTCCCCAATGTTCCTTAGAATCTCTCCAAAGTCTGTCATTTTGAGCTTGATGGTGAAGGTCTGAAAAACAAAAAGAGCTGCAGCGCAGACTCATACAGTGACTGTTAATCTTTAACCCAGCTATATTATCTTTTTTAGCACACGGAGCTCATTATTTAAATTTTTTTTTACCTGAACATACTGAACTGCTGTCATGTCACCACATTCAGGGCTCTTTCAAAAGTCATTACACACACACATAAACACAATTTCTGATTTTAAATCTGCTGCTTTAAATCTAAAATCATCAGGCTAAAGCATCTCTGAGTTAGTAGTAAGCACTGAACAGAGCGGAGTGATAAAGTGGTGCCTTCATTTGCAGTTTATTTACATTTTTTAAGTTAACAGACCTAAGTCTCTCTCAAACCAGCAGTTTGAACCGCAAGAGTCAGACCTTTCTGCTTAAATCTATCCAGAACACTGAAGCTGACCGCTGTCAACATACCTAATTAGAGGTGAAAATATGCTTTTTCTCCTTTACTTCTTATATGTGTTCAGGGCCTAATGTGCATTTTCTAGTTTTATTTTAGGAAATCTAATTCTCATTGTGTCTGTAATGAGAATTTAGTCCAGTGTGATCAAGGGAATGAATCCCAAAGTGCATCTTTAAAGGGAATAAACTCAATAAAAAAAAAATATATGATGACTGCATGACATAATTAATGTATAACATGTATCACAATTACTTTGTGTGTATTATAGGAGACACTGTACTAGCTGCAAAAGACTGTGAACACAGTAAAACAGTGAAGGAAAGCAAAAATTATACAGTAAATAAAGGCTTAAGCATTCGCTGGGTGCTGGTCTTTAATCTGGGGAAGTTCTGCTCTTTCTCCTCACTCCTGTAAAAAAGCTGACCCAAAAAAGCAGAGAAAGAGTAATGCTCTGGCTCAGAATCTGATTTTGAAGAGGTGTTGTTGGGTAATATAATAAAGAGCGTTTGCTTGTAATCAGGAACGATCATACAGTTTATAACGTATGTGTGAACACTGAAGAGGTCAGTGAATAAAACTGTAACTAAGGTGAAACTAAAGGATTGTTCGCTTTATGCCATGTCAGCACACTTAAGGTTTACTCAAGTTGTATACACTGCTCCACTGCAGCTGTTACATACATTTGCAAAACCTACATTTAAATACGTAATGGCCATATTCAAATTGTAGTTTTCAATACTATGTATGGCTATTACTCCCAAGAATTGACAGAATTATACCCAGTTAACAGATTCAGAACACTGTCTATCTATTTGCAGTCTCCTACGTGTAGAGTAAGTACACCTACCCAGCTGATTGTAACACAAATGTCAAATCAGCCAATCACATGGCAACAACATGGCAAAGACGGGCTGCTAAAGTTCAAATCAAGAATTAGAATGGTGAAGACAGGAGAAGTAAGTGACTATATATTCTGCATAGATGTTGGTCCATCCCTTTATGACCATAGTGTACCCAGTTTCCGATAGCTGCTTCCAGCAAGATAATGTGCCATGTCACAAAACTGATATATATGTGGTTATATATATCAGAGGAATGTTTTCTTGTTGAATCAATGCCATCAAGAATTAAAAGTGTTTGAAGGCAAGGTGGTCCAACCTGGTACTAGTAACATGTTCCTCATAAAGTGGCTGGAGTGTGTGTAAAATCAACACTGACTTGAAGTCTATAGATTTTATGTGGTACACATTGTACATTGTATATCCTCCACACATTATATCACCAGCCTGAGCTTATTACACATGGCAGGATGGATCCATGCCTTAATGTTGTTTACATTAAATTCTGATCCTATTATCTGAATTTCTGCATGTCTCAATAATGTAGACAACATTTTCCAGTCATTTTCTATTCAAATTGTACTCTGTACTGTACTGTGTGATCTTCTTTAAGATGTGATGAGTTATGCATTCAGAGATGCTCTTCTACCTTGTTTGTAATAAATGGATATTCCAGTTATTGTTCGCTTCCTACCAGCTCAAAGCAGTTTGACCATTCTCCTCAGACCTCTGACATTAACATAGGAGAACAAACCTCTTAATTTTGTTTTTGAACTGAAGAAGCCTCCTGGATGAGAGGTGAAGCATTGTCATTAAACTTAATGAAATCCAGACACTTCCTTTCCATCCAGCCTTATGTTAGAAGGGGCACTTGGGCCAGTAAAGTATCATTACTAAAAGTATTTTTATGAATATGGGTTATAGTTGTGCTAGAAATTTTTTTTTAAATTCAGTAAAAGGACTAGATGTTACAATCCCTGATAATCCATTGCTTTAAATGGAGAAAATCTTGAGGGATGGCTGTTATGAGGAAGGGCAGCCCAGAAACTTTACCAGCGGCACACATCGTTGTGTGCCTCAACCTTTGGTCTTTTACCCAAGCTAATCTGCCATTTTTCCTATATAATATTTGCATAATGAGTGACACTAGCACCACTGACTAACAGTGCCCCCATAATCATTAATATGCAAATTGTCATGACCATTGATCAATGACCAGGAGTACAGAGAGACCTGGAGAATGGCTGCAATCACAGCATTGTAGGATGATGAAAGATGTGCCCTTAGGCCCCCTCCTTGATTCAGAAATGGTCTTTCCCTTTTGAAATAAATGGCTTCCTTGACTCCCCACTCAAACCAGTAGGTGTAAATAGACTGCAGAGTCCTGGCCTGACGAGGTGGCTCTTCTGTGTTGTGCCATCCGCTTAGCCAGAGGTTGTTTGGTTTCCCCGATGTATAAATCCTGGCAATCCTCCTGGCACTTAACAGCGTACACTATATTACTCTTTTTGTGGGTGGACCAACTTTTGAAACAGCACATTTTGGGGTTTGAAAGCCACAGAGACCTGGTGTTTAGAGAAAATGTGTCTCAGCTATTCTGATACTCCTGACACATGGGATCACTAGAGGTTTTTGCTTAGGCAGCAGTTGTCCTCTCTCCTGGATCACTTGGAGCATTCTCTATGAGCTTTCCCAGCTTTGACAAATGCCCAGCTGGGATAACCACATTTACTCAGGGTCTTATTGATATGATGTTTTTCGGCTTTGCTGCCCGCTGTATCTGTGCGGATGGTGTTCGCTCTGTGTTGTAGCATCCTGATGACACCCAGTTTATGCTCCAGTGGATGATGAGAGTCAAACCTTAAATACTGATCCGTATGCATCGGTACACATCAACTTTAAATGTCCCCCATTACTGACGGGGTAGCCCAGGGGTCAGCAACCTTTAAGACCCAAAGAGCCACTTGGACCCGGTTTCCACGCAAAAGAAAACACTGGGAGCCGCAAATGCTTTTTTACATTGACATACTTCTGGAGCCTTGACCTGACTTTTAAAAAAATAATTGGAAAAAAAGCACTATGCTGCTAAAAGATGAGAAATACTGCCTAAATATGTATTTTACCAGGTTAATGTGTGTGGCGGGGCGTGGTCTGCAGCACCGCTGCAGGGGAGGCGGACGCACCTGAGTGGCACCCGCAATCACGCCTCGCCACCTTAACGTCTGTGCTATCTATGCTGTTGTTGGTATGTGTCGGGCTGTGAGCTGAAAAGCTACAGCCGGCTGTATGCGTACAGCAACCATGTGTGAAAAGTGGTCAATAAAGAGTTGCTGAAAAGCATGTTCATGGAAACATCGTCGGGTCTGCCTTAATATGTTTACAATGCGACTTCTGCTCCTGAACCTCTGCGCACAGCGTCTGCAAATCGGGCTGTACTTTCATCTTTACTCAGGACTGTAAACTGTTATCTGTGAGGCGTGAGCGGTGTTTGTTTTTAACATAGTTCATGTTGGAGAATAGCTGCTGACATAATGTGGATCCGAAGATCCATAACTGGCCTACCTGGGGTTGAAAGTCTCGATAAATGCACGGCGTTACGGCGGGTACACCGACTCCTGCGAGTGTGACGCTTATTTTGAGCGATGAACAAAATAATAAAATATAATTTTATTTTTATATTTCAATGTCACAATAATCTTCCAATTTAGATCTACAAGTTAAAAAAAATAACTAACATAAATAAAATACACTTCAGCTAATTACTTCTAATTTATTTTCCCAAACCACACGGAGCCACACTATAAGGACTAAAGAGCCGCATGCAGCTCCGGAGCCGCAGGTTGCCGACCCCTGGGGTAGCCTGTCATTTTTCACATCCTCCCTGGTGAACTTGATGCGTTTGTCCACTGATTATTTACTTGTGGCACATCCTGAGATTTGATTTTCACCCAGATGTTAAGTTCAAGTTCAAGTTCAAGTTCAAATTTTATTCGCCACATGCAGTGGCAGGTTGCCCTGCAGTGGAATGAACCCGCCCCCCGACCATACACACACAACACAGACATCACATGGGGATACAAGTCAGAAAACGGTTGCATTACAGAAAAAAACACTGAAATATACACTACAATGGGAAAGTACAAGAGGAAAAAAAGAGACCTCTGCTCATGCTGGGCTATAGGAGGACAGCATGAGAACAGGAAACAAAAAAACTCCTCTGCACAGAAAGCACATAAATGTCCACAGTACAACATTATAGAGCACGTGACCAGCAACAGGGTTGGGTAGGGGATGAGGAGTAATCCCAGGCAACACAGCAGCCATCCTGCCACTGCGCCGACTCTCCAGCGCGGGCCCAGACCCGCCTCGTGTTCCCAGGAGGCAACAAGCATCGAAGGCATTGGAAGGGGAGGGGGGAATGTGTGAGTGCTTATCAGTGTAAGTGTATATGTGTCCTTCACCCTATCAGGCTAAGTAAACAGTCTATCAGCCAACCCAGGTGGCCTTGCATAGAGTGGGAAGAACAGTCAACACACAGTCGTTATCAGGGAGTTTTTGTTCAGCTCCAGTCTTGAGCCCACAGCTGGCGCCGAGGGGGTGTCCGCATTATGATGTTGATGTTGTTGATTTTTCTTTTATGCGAGCAGCTCATGAGAATTTCAAAGCTGTTCTTTAACACTCCGACACTGGTCTCTCAATCTCCCGTTGGAGAACCACGAGTTTCTCCATGATGTTATCAAACTTGCGTTCCGATCAGCAAGAACCCTGTTATCGTGGTTCCGAATAGGTAGATATCTTCAGCGTCCTCGATCGACAGTCCCGCCAGGCACACGACCCTCCATGTCTGCCACCCGTCCATCGTGTATCCGGCAGGGAAAGTCCCTCCAGGGCACTCGGGCTCTCCCGAGCCCAGACTTCTCGTTGAGAAAACGGTGTCAATAGCATTCAGAGACCAGTTGATCAAATCCATAATTCTCTTTTAGGTTTTAGAGAACAGACTGAGAGAGAGTGTTCCAGGGAAAGTAATACACACGAGACAAGACAAGGACACAGAGGCTAGGGCAGGGAAGATAAGGGGAAGGAGGAGAGGAGAAAAGTGCGACTGCCTTTGCCGAGAGCCAAACGAATATCTGAACCAATAACTTGGTGTTCCCAGGTAGGATAACAGAGCCCTCTTTTCCACTTCTTCCATGTAAGTGTTGGCCACAATGTATGAAACTGGGAAACCCATGGCACACCCATCTTTCTGCCTGTAGTACTCACCCTTGTATGTGAAATATGTGGAATGAACACAGTTCCAAGAGCAAACAAACTTGGTCAGTGCTGAGAGTGGTCCTGTTGCTGAGGTTGGGGTCATCCTGTAATCTCTTACGAACTACCGGCCTAGTCTATCCCAACCCCACCCTGTGACCACCTGGACCACTTTGAACTTAAAATGCTGGTGAGCCAGATACCACCGCATCCATGCGGTTGAGCCATTGCAGCAAGGCATGATCCGAAAAGAGGATGAAAGGGCAAGAGGTAATAACAAAGATAGTTGACTGACAGTGGATGGCCAGGCCTTCCTTCTCTACAGTGCTGTACCTGCCCCCCTGCTCTGACAGGTTTCATGCTGATGTACACCACTGGAACAAAACGCCCCCCAGCCCTGTGTTTGGGGCATCAGTCTGAAGAATAAAAAAAGAGGGATAAGTTAGGCATCTGGGTTCCCCACAGAGACCCTCCTTCCCCCGCGCAAACACCACCTGGCACTACTTTGTCCACTGGGGCACCCTTCCAGGTGAGGTCGGTTAAGGCTCCACAAAGCCTTTATGGTGAAATAATGTTCTTTCCACTTCAGGATTATGGCTCCAACAGTGCAAATTCTTCTGTAACCTATGCCATCAGTATATTTTGCAGCAATAAGGTTGCAAATATCTCGAGGGAGCTTATTGGTTTTATGCATCAAGAGATGTTTCTTATGTGACACCTTGGTAATGAGACACCTTTTTATATCAGTTGGGACTGAACCAGCTGATATAAATGTGCACTAAGTGGCAGGGTTACTTTCTAATTTCTAATAGATGTCAGCTGGTGTCATGCCATTTCCCATCTCCCTTTCTTTGTCTGTTCAATACTTTTTTCCCGTGTGATTTCTCATTATTAAACATAACTTAGTTTATGGATATATGTGGTTTGATTTCTTTACTTGTGTGGATTGGATGGGTCTTACCAACATCTGGTGAGAATGTCATGTCAATGGCACCTTAAGAAATATGTTTACTTAAAATATTGTGGCATGTTCAATACTTATTTTACCCACTGTATCTTTTGATAACAGCTTGCACCAATGACCCACTGGGTTTCTTTCAGGATGAAGCCAGGTGTTCCAGCTTTTTGACTTCAGTTGTTGCCATACTGGTTGGACTGGACTGGTTTTGGGGAGGTTGCTCTTAAAGCTACAGCATTTATAAATGAGCAGTGTGTTTGTGAACAAACACACTGGTCTCACCTGTCCAAAGGACGGGTGAGACCAAAGTGGAGATGTTTGACTGTAATGCTCAGCACCATGTTTTGTGAAAACTAAACACAGCATATCAGCACAAAAATCATACCAGTTTTCACCCACGTTGGTGGAGGGGTGATGATTTGGGCTTGATTTGCAAATTTGTAGGAACTTGCCTTGAGTCTCTTCTATACTAAAATATTCTAGAGTCAAATGTGAGGCCGTCTGTCTGACAGCAAAACCTTTTTTTTTTTGTGTGTGTGTCCCGTTTGGATCTTTAGCCATCAGAATTGTTGTCTTAAGGCCAAGATAGATGCCAAGCGGATTTATTTTACCAAGTGGATCATCATGGCCTTGCCATATTGGTCCATTTGATTGACCTTTATTATAATTATGAATTTATTTTATTTTCAGTTGCTACAAACGGGACAGACATGACTGGGGGATAGGACAGGGAGAAAGAATGAAAGAAAGAGAGGGAGAGAAAGAAAACCAAAGGGGAGAAGAGACGGTGAGAAGGGGGGGAAGAAAGAAAAAAAAAAAAAAAAAACCCAAACAAACAAAACACCTGGGTCACCTGTATGGAGAAAAAAAACAGAAGAGAAAGCAAACAACAAAGAGCAACATAATAAAAAAACAGCACCATCACAATAAACTAGCTAGCAGTAGATATCAGTAGATACTAAATAATAAACGATATTGTGCAGCACGCAAGATAGACAGCGCACAATGTGCTTTGAGGCAGCAGCCAAGAAAGGTGTAGTCCGCGTCTGTGAATACCCGTGTGTACACCTGTGTGCATACCTGTGTGGATCAGCATGCTTGCATTCCAAAGGTTTCTCCATGTAACGATCTGCTAGAGGGTGTGGGGGAGCCACAGCCCCGTCCTCCAGGGTATGAAGCAGGTATGGAGGAGATCAAAACTCCAGACATCCAGAGGCCCCCAGAACACAAGAGACCAAGGAAGACCAACAGAGGGGCAGCCGCGCCACTGTCCCAGTAAGAGCTGAGGAGAGTCCCAGATGAGGGCTCACTCAGCAGCCGCGGAGCAGAAGCCAGGGGGGGTTGCAGTGACGCGCCCATGAGCTCCGCCGGCAGCCAGCTGTGCCTGAGTGACCGAGCCCCAGGCCGAGAGGCCGGGGGCACCCCACCTCCGAAGTGGCCCGAGCGAGCCCCAGGCTCCAGGCCCCGATAAGCGGCCGCCAAGGAGTGAGCCGGTGTGTACCCGGACGCCCATCCCCAGACACAAAGAACCACCAACGCACCGATACCTGAGGGAGTCTGCCACTGGCAGGGGAAGTGGTGGTGGGTGGAGATAGGCCTCCAAACCTTGGAGGGCCTGAGATGTCCCCAGAGAGGTGGCGTCTGATACCCAACCTAACATATAGACACAGACATACAGGCACACACAGACACAAACATCCATTCCCACCCTCATGCTCTCATATGCACTTACTCCACACTCAACCAACGTGGAGACAGACATAAAGAGACGCTGTACACATGATCACACTCCCCAAGCGTACTCTACGAACCGGGTCTAGGTACCCTTGCCCCTGGAGGGGGGAACTGCACCCAGACCCAGGTGGTGTTACCCTTTTCCCTGCGGTGGGGAGAGGCAGACCGCCCCGACTCCGCAGCAGCAGAGAGGCCCCACACTCCAGACCGCAGTCGGACGGCCAACTCCTCCTAGCCCCCCCGCTCCAGCAGGTCGCAGAGAACGGGGGTGAGAGAAGACTCCAAACCTCCCTCCACCCGCTCATTGTAGTGTTGATGCATGTGTGTTCTAAGGCGCAATTAAAACCCAGGAGGGCATGGAGCTACCTGCCAGAGAGCAGCAGGTAAGCGCATAGTCCCTCCTGATAGCCCTCAATGTCTACGTGTATTTAAAATTGAGAGGTGGGCAACGACGCCAGGGGTGAGGTGTACATCCTGATGGTAATTTGGACTCCGTGTATCGTGCCCACCCCCAAGATCCTATATGTATGTGTAATGAGAGTGTGAGTAATGTGAATGTCTAAGTTGTGGGATAAAATTGAGGCAGAGGCAGCCAGAAGGGGACGGGGGGGGGGGGGGGGGGAGCCTCCTCTGCACCCTGGTGACATACCCCTACTCCAAGGCCCTGCATGTGTGGGTGGTTGTGGTGGAGCGGGAAGAGGGAGGCAGCTGGAGATGGGGAGGGAAGGAAGGGAGGGGCAGGTGACCCCTCCCTGGGGCCAGCTCCCCCGCTGACCCCAGTAGGCACCCCCATACTCCGCGACCCGCCAGGGAAAGGGGGCCCAGGCCCATCCAGACCGGGGCCCAGTGCAGCAGCGCCCCCGGCCCCACAGAGCCCGGGACAGTCCACCCAACCCCACCACAGAGAAAACTGTACCCACCCCACCATCCACTCATCTTCCAGACTACATGAGACAATAGACGCCCAGGCTGAGATCTTCCTCCACCTCTCCTGTATCTCCCCCTCCTGCAGAGAGTTCCTGAGGAGAGGAAAGCTCCTGCAAGGTGTGACAATCTCCTCCACCAGTTGAAGAGCCCCCCAGGTGGCTCGACGCACCGGCGGCACCCTGCGCCAGGGATGGGCCCCCATGCACCCACCCGCCCACAACCCCAGCAACACACCAACCAGGACCCAAGCCCCCGAGGCCCGGCCAGGGCCTCAGAATTAACCTCAGACATCACTCTGAAAAGTTTGAATGAATATACATTTATTTGTATATCTCTTTGTCTCTTTATTTAATCAACTTGTTACTATTCAACATAAAAGCATTTGAGAATGAAAGAAACAATTCAGTCTAAAGTAGAAGATATAAAGTTATTGATCAATTGCTTATTCAATTAATAATTAAGTAAAAACATAGGACATCTGAACAAACCACAAAGCTTCTAAAACAATGTCCTTGGACAGGTGAGACCAAAGTGGAGATGTTTGACTGTAATGCTCAGCACCATGTTTTGTGAAAACTAAACACAACATATCAGCACAAAAATCTCATACCAGTTTTCACCCACGTTGGTGGAGGGGTGATGATTTGGGCTTGATTTGCAAATTTGTAGGAACTTGCCTTGAGTCTCTTCTATACTAAAATATTCTAGAGTCAAATGTGAGGCCGTCTGTCTGACAGCAAAACCTTGTCTAAAGTTGGGTCTCACAATCAAGTCAAAGTTTAAACTTGAACTTGACAGAAATGCTGTTCTGGCCTATGTAGCAATGATGTTAAGAAGAGTGGGCATACATAATAAAAAACATACAGAAAATGATTACTTCAAGTTATTGCTGCTAAGGTATATGAGAAAAACAGTAACACTATCAAGAGAGACTAAAACTTTAATCAAGTTTTCAATCAAGTGTTTGCCAGCTTGTGTGTTTGTTGTGTGCTGCAACAAAACAGGAAGCAACTGAACTATTCAGATTACAGCTTAGTTGATTTGCTTTGTGGAGGTAAGTTTGATCCACTTTGGTTCCTCTCCATAGTCTTCGTCCTGCAGGGAAAAGGAAAACAGAGAGGTTAAAACTATAGAAATTGTTTGACGAGTTTGCCGCCTCGCTTGCAGCTTAATTACCCATTGGCTTCAGCTTCATCAGTTGAGTCTGGAAGCTCTTTTCTTCTGGTCTCAGGAAGCAAGAAGGCAAGAGCTCCACTGATGAGTGTAAGGCTGCTGTAGACTATGATTGGTATGGACCAGTGGTAGATGGCCAACATGTTGACTGGTGGAGATATCAGACCACCAGTTCGATACACAATAGAGCCCAAACCAGAAGCTGTTTGTCTGAAACAAGAATGTATATTTTAAGGACTACAGAGTTTGAGAGCCACACTAACATTATGGCTGCAATGGCAAGGAGAGAGAGAGAGACTCAGCTCACCGAAAAGATGTTGGAAACAGCTCCTGAACATACACATTGCACACGGAGCCTGCCCAGTTAGTGAGAAAACGTCCACAGGTTGCTAACGCAGTAATAGCAACAGCATAACCTGAAACAGACTGACAGATTAAGTTTACTGCTTTCAGAAGCAGCTAATTCATATTTCCTTCATCATTCACATAATAATTTTAGAGAAATTTAAGAACCCACAGGTCTGTCTGTAAATCAGCAAAAAGGGTCCAGGCCCATTTCTTGGAATCTGTGACTTACAAATTCACTTGTCCCCCATCTCTTTCACAGTTTTGTAACTGTACTGGGTTTCCACAGCTGTAAGTTTGCACTCAATGACCTTCCAAAGATTTCAGGATGGAGCTCATGATAGCTGCTTCATTATTTCCATTTTATCAGGTCTGTGTGTTGCTGCAGGAGTTTCACCCCCCTCAGCAGATTTTAGTTTAGGCTTTACCACAGAGACCCACTTATGGTTTAACAGATGAATTTTGTTACTTGCAAAGTTACACCTGTATTTTATCATGACAGTTAGAAGCCCTTTAGTGTTTAGTATCGTGAGATGACTGAATGGCACTGCCATCTAAAAACAGACAAAACAAATAAACAAATACATATAGCTTGGACCATGTATTGATGGGCCAGCATTATTAGCTATGAGCCGATTTATAGATATCAGCATTTATAACAGCCAGTGAGTGAAAATTAAACAAGTAAAGAAGAGAATACTGACATTTCATAGACTGTCCACCAGAGAGCAACCTGCAACTTCCTTTTTGGCAACACAGGTGCTTTGTAAGCAGCTAACACAACAACCAGCTGATCTGAGCAGAGTCGGGACAGACCAAACAAACCAACAAAACAACAGTCCTGAGTGAATACATCTGAGGAGCTCTACCTTGAGGAACCGCTAGCATTAAGAGACACAACAATCCTCCAATTAGAAGTGTTGCCATGAGAGATGGTTTTCTTCCCACTGCTTCCAGCAGCCAGATGCTCAGAATATGAGCTGGTATTTCAGACAGGCCAAATACTGCCTGAGTCACGAAGATGTTCAAGCCAAGTTTTCCCACACTGAATGAAAGGCAGAAGTAGGCAACATTCAGCGAGAACCTGGGGAAAGACAGAGATGGATTTCAAATACAAATTGCACAACTTGATCTGACACTTAAAGGCTCAGTAGAGCAGATAGGTGTAAAATATAACTTACCATGCCAATGTTATGGTAAAGAAATATTTCCTAAGCACAGCTGATTGGATAAGAGTTTTTATGCCTCCCTTTTTCTCAGGGTCTTTCACAATAATCTGTAATGCACAGGGGTGAGCACAACATCATGCTAACATTGCTCATGTTAGCAATCATTTAATCCTACAGCCTTACAAATGTAAGTCTGACTTACTGCATCACAGTCCATTAAATTATTATCCTTCTAATGCAACTTTGGCCTCAGAAGTTGACACAGTGTCCTTGTGGTTCTAGTAGGCTTACTTTATTAGAGTCCATCATTACCCATCATTTGCTCATTATACTGCTAATATTTTATTACATAGCAGCTTTTATTATTGCTACATGTAATATTCCTTTCAAGTCTCGATACAAAGGCAAGTGAATGTTGTGAAGGGTACCTGGTCCAGCAGATAGTTTGGAACCGTGCGCTTGTTGATGGCTGCAGCTTTTTTGATTAGCTGTTTAGCCTCCGTTGTCCTTCCAGTGCCCAGCAACCACCTGGCTGACTCTGGGATAAACCTGTCCAAAACAGGCCAGTGGCACTTAATAAATTCAAATGTACCAGTCACAAGGGATGGCGTAATAGAGAGAGTTAATGCACACCATATGTAAATAGCAACCAATGCAAGTGGAGCTGCCGTGATCAGCTGAGCCAGTCTCCAGTTTCGTACAAAGTAGATCATTCCAGCGAGGAGGCACTGTCCAACTGCACCACATAGCTGAGTCACACATGCCCCCCATGAACGATTGGACACCCCGATCCATTCAGTGGCTATAACATTTTTTTATTTTATTTTTTTTAAAAAAGGTCAAAAGACAATGTTGACAGGAATTACAGAGCCCTGAATGCAGACAAAATGTAAAATGCTGTCAAATAATGTTTTAAAAAATCATTAATTGAAAAAAGAATGAATAACAAATTATTACCAGTACTATAGAGCTCAAGTCAGAAAACAACTTTTAAACCGATAAAAAGGGACCATATAAGAAACATATAAAAAATATAAATATAAATATAAAAAACATCAGTACAGTTTAAAAAGAGGGAAGTATAATAAATTAATAAATATAAAGTCAGTGATACATTTTTTTTAAACAATTCATTTATCAATTAACCATTCAATTATTGCACAAGAGAAATGTTGACTGCACTTATGTCCCCCAATGACTAATATATTACTTGAAAGTTTGGAGATGATCAAATGGAAGCTGAAGCTTTTTCCTAATTTGTATGACCCTGACCTTTGACCTATGACCTTGAAGCATTACATACTAAAATGGTGTATTTTATTATCTTTATCAGTATTAATGGAGAAGAACTGACTGAAACATATAGTTTCTACAGGCTGTAAAAACTTGAGATTTTAATACATATTCCTGCACTGTGGGATTTTTGTAAACTGGCATCATTGTGACGTTGTTGGGTGCTATACTGAAAAAATAAAAAGAGTGGTGTACAACTCTCTCTATGCCCTTTCATATGATCTATTCCTCAATATGGTTTCTTTTATTTTCTTTCAAGGTCAACTTTCACCGTGCGCAGTAACAATGAAGACCTTCCCCAAAATTAATCAGAAGTCAGCAAATTTTCTGTTTAAATTTTTAGCGAGGAAAAATGGTTTTTATCTGTTATCGTATACTACTTTTATAATATGCACTGATAACAAAGTTTAATTCAGACATATTTAAGACAATTACCAACTCAAATTGCTTCCAAAGCTGGTGCTTTGCAACCAGGGAGCTTCTCAACTACCTGCTATGACATAACCTTTTCATACTGAATATAAGCATTATAAATATTTTTTTTCTTAAACATGTATTGCTATCAAACAACAGCTAAGATATAAGTCTGTGAGTTTCAATATAAATCAGACTTATATACCTGTTTGACACAAAGTACGATAAGAAAGGGATAATACTTTACCCAGGATAACGCCATTAAGTCGATATCCCCCATAGCAAACTCCCGCCATGAACTGAGATGCCAGATAAAAGTAGAAGTTAGGCGATAATCCAGTTGTGACAGTAAATATCACCATTGCAACAGCTGGGATTTGACATGCTCTTTTTCGACCAAACCTGGAACAGATAAGATCCCTTAAGTCACTTTGTCTCCTCTGGACAAATTAAATATTTAGTTGATGTTTCACATTAAGTGACAAAAATATAACAAATGCACCAAAAAATAAATAAATAAAAAAATCCAAATGTTAACACTAAAAGTATTTACTTACGACTCTGCAAAAGGTCCAAATAAGAGACAGCCAACAAGGATGCCAGCCATTAGGACAGTTTGTGCTGTCTCCAACAAACTAGCCCGGTCACAGACTAGATCAAACTGGGGAGAAAAATAACCCATATTACTGACATTCATTCATAAAAGTTCACATTATTTACATTATAAAAGACCAAGACCTACATCAGTGACTATGGTGGCTTCATACAGCATGTTCCCATACACCCATCCACTCTGGCACCTTGTAGTGTCATTGAGCCCGTACTCCCTGATGGCACCGATGTCCCAGTCCACTGGGACGAACATCCGACATCTGCTGAAGGTCCCATCATCTTCCCGAGGCATGGTCAGGTTAAGCTGCTCCTCTGTGGTCAGGTTAGGAGCAGCATTGAGTATCCAGTCTGTGTTGCAGCGTCTGTCTGGATCTGACTGGATAAAAAGTACACTGGCAAAGTGGAAAGGCAGAATAACATTAGGGAAGCTGAGAGCAAAAAGGGTGATCTTCTGAAATAACCCAAACTCCCCGATACTCCGCAGAATCTCCCCGAAATCAGCCATTTTCTGGGCGCCTTCTTTCACTTTAGAGATGCTGGCCGACGACGACCTTTAAACAGTGCCTATTAATGTTTAAACCCCAGATCATGTATTTCAGGAACGATGAGACAGCATTTCACCAGACATTTTATTTTATAGAGAAAACTCCTCTCACTGATGGAGATGATAGTTTAACCTGACATGAGCCTTTTCTTCATTTCACTTTGTTTAATTAGTTTCCTCTGAGTGTGGTCACCAAAAACCTTCAGCAATTACAAGAGCTTTGGCAATGTGGCAAATTTCAATAACAGACCCAATCCCGACGCCTTAATTCAGTTTAATTTGCTATTTCCAACAATCCAATTCAATTCCATTCAAATTTATTTATATAGAGCCAATTTACAACAATAGTCGCTTCAAGGTGCTGTATGTTGTAGGGAAAGACCCTGCGAGTTAGAAACATAAGTGACGGTGCAGTATATAACTTACAGTAAGACACCTTGCAGATAGCTTACAGTTTTTTCTGAATGCTTAAACCCTAACTGTGATTCCTGCAGCACAATCTCTAAAACTATTCAGACTTATAGCAAAACCACTCACTGAGTTTGCAAAACTAAAAGCACAAAAACTGCTTTGCACTCAGTTTGCAATTTTGTAACACACACTTTGCAAAACTGTAGGCACAATTCACTGCACAACACTCAATTACCAAATTTCCAACACACTCCTAGCAAAAGTATACACATGTATGGCTATCATTAACACTAATCTGCCAACTGTCTGGCACACTTTCACATGTGAAAACTTTTTTAGATAATTAGTTCACTTTGCAATCAGCCTAAGCACTATAATCCAGGTAAGCTGTGTGTGTGGAGTACAATGGAGGGAGCAGGAAGAGTGAGAAGTAGAGGAGGCCGAGGAAGAGGACGTGGAGGTGAAGAAGTAGGATGAAGAGGACGACAAGGACATGGAGGAGCAAGAGGAAGACGAGGAGGGGGGAGAGGAAGATGAGGAGGGGGGAGAGGAAGGGTAGGAAGAGTAAGAAATAGAATTGCTGATGACATCAGAGCTACAATAGTGGACCATGTAATCAACCGTGGAGTGACCCTGAGGGTAGCTGGCCAACGGGTCCAGCCTAACTCGAGCCGCTACACTGTAGCAGGCATCATAAGGACATCTTGAAATGAGAATCGGTGAGTACAGTCACTTTGCACAAAGATTTGTAGCACTGCCGTATGCCAATGAGAAACACACCAATACCATAGATGTGAAAATACTGAAATTGTTACTTTACAGAATTGCTAGATGACCAGATGCTGGGGGCAGAGGAAGCATGTTCACTGCAGACCGAGTAACCCATATAGTCATTATGGCGATTGCAAATAATCCTATACTTGGAAATAAACACTTGTGTTTGTTTTGATGTGTGTGAATAAACACCAGTACTTGAAGTTTGGATCCCTCTATGCTTATGGATCTATGACAGAAGTATGAGCTCACACTGACATGGCCTACCTTGTGCACAGAGAAAGCAAAAGCCAGATGTGTTTTGTATTCATACCATCAGTGTGCAGTTGGCGCATTGTGTGCTTAGTAGATGATGGCTTGTGTGTACTGTTTGATACGGAAACACCATTTTTACGAAGGTGTGAAGAGTTAATCCAGCTGTGTTTGCTTTTGCAAGAGAACTACAATGTTTTGATTATTGGGTGACAGGTTTTCTTATTTGTGTGAAGAGTTTTGCAAAATTAGCCAATAGTTACAAAAAATGTGCTTAAGCAATCAGAAAAAACTGTAATAGATCATCTGCTAAGTTTTATAATATTCCTTCTTATAAAACCTGACCCAGTGCTCTTACATAACAAAACAAGCAGATGTGTTATGTAAGGTGGAGATGCTGTAAAAGTTATTGTACACTCGATAATAAAATGGTCTTATCATGCCGTGGTCTGCAGAAACATTCAAAAGATCACATTGAGCAATAAAAGTTTCTATATGCTTCCCTTTCTTCTTTTTAAAATGCATTTTTTGTCTTATTCAGTCTCATCTCCATCTCTTTTGACTGTCCTTCCTTCTAATTTGATGTAGAAAACAACAGAAGAAGCTAAAGATACAGAAACAGATCCAGTCTAAACATGGGTCAAGGTATACCAAGGCACACAACACAGACGTAAAAGATAAAAGACCAGTTATATAGATAACAGATCAATGCATGCATGACTACAGTATACATATGTGACTGTCTGGCTTTTATTGAAGGATACATATACGTACGGTAAATCAAAAACCTGCCATTTTTATGTGAACCTGTAAAAAAATCAATCTTTTTAAATCTAAAACTATTTAAAAAGTTATGACATGTACAAAAAGGAGGACCTTGCACTGTTGTTGGCAATTAAATGCAAACATATTTAGGGGCACTAATCTATACACCAGATCACACTTCCTTTGAAGTGCTGTTTGAGGAACACACAGATGAAACTCAGGAGGGTTTTCTCCAAGCATGACCCTCCTCCGCCATGACCCTCCTGAGAAACTCAGGAGGGTCATGGCGGAGGAGGGTCATGCTTGGAGAAAACCCTCCTGAGTTTCTCAGGAGGGTTTTCTCCAAGCATGACATCCCGGTGCATTTCAGACCCAGCAACACGCTCAGACAAAAACTGGTTCACCCGAAAGACAAAACGCCAAAACACAGACCTAACAATGTGGTGTATGCTGTACAGTGCAGCGAGGAATGCCCAGACCTCTACATTGGAGAAACCAAACAGCCACTTCACAAGCGCATGGCACAACACAGAAGAGCCACCTCCACAGGACAAGACTCAGCAGTCCATCTGCATCTTAAGGATAAAGGACACTCTTTCGAGGATGCCAATGTTCACATTTTGGACAGAGAGGACAGATGGTTTGAAAGAGGAGTGAAAGAAGCCATCTATGTCCACTGTGAGCGACCATCTTTGAACAGAGGCGGGGGTTTACGACACCAGCTGTCTGCCATCTATAATCCAGTTTTGAGATCCCTTCCCAGACGCCTTAACGCCCACTCACATCCTGGGCCATCTGACCTCAGGAATTCGCATGATAAGGTGGGGCCAGGTTTCACAATGAACACACCCGAAACTCTGGCTGATTGGGGCCCACACCCAGTTTCACACCTTGGCTTAGGCGATTAGAGGATCATCAGGGGGTCCTTTTGTCCCTCTGTGGGGGGTTACTCTCACTAGGTTTATATCTGGGACTCTCCACCATTTGACCTTAGAACTGAAGAAGCTTCTCGGATGAGAGGTGAAACGTCTTCAAGTAACTTAAAGAAGTCCAGACGCTTTTCTTTGCAAGCTCCTTTGACTACGATGACCTGGATGACTGAGAACCTTCACAGACACATTTAAAGTATTATTGGCTTGTTTACCACCTGATAAGAAGCTGTCAAAGGGCTCCTGGAGGTAACAACTCACATTTCTAAAACTGAAAATATTTTCAGTAGGAAAACTCATTAAATGCAGACATTGTTGATGATTTTAAAGGAACATTTGTTCTACACTTGCTTTAGGTATCACACTTTTGCATAAAGAAATTAACGGATAAAGAAAAGTTGGGATAACTGAACACATTTATCTGTCTTTGACTGGCTTCCCTCTGAGCCACTTATCTACCAACACTCATTTTTTACTATTAGGAAATGGCTGCTACCTCAGGACAGCAGCACACTGGTACTGATTGTAGTTTCTCTGGGTAATGTATGATTTTTATTCGTTTCTTCATGAGACCAGTTTCTAGAAACACCTGCAGTCAGGAAACAATTACTCAAAGAATCATTTATGAAACTCTTAAGTGTTCAAATTTTTCTAGTTCCAAGTTAGAAACGACAAAAACACCTAAAAACAAAAAAGCTTTTTAACGAGTTTGGGTTTTTTTTGTTTATGTAATGATATGTAAATATGTAATGATAATAATAATTATCATTATTATCACTAATGGTCTCTTTATATGATTAAAACATGGGAATCACAAAAAACACACTAAATTCATTGTTTTGTTATTAATTTTTTATATGAATGTGGATCACCTAATAATTACTTTCTACAGATTTTTTTTTTTTTTTAATTTAGCAGTGTTTAATATTTTTGTTTCATTTCTATTTATCGTGTCTAAAGGTTTTGAACTGTGACAAGCTGCTGCATGAAGGAAATGCACCAAAGAGATAATAAAATATGAAAACGGTAGAACACCTGCTGAAGGTCCCACCCTCACATCGAGCTGCTCCTCTGTCAGGTTACGACCCGCACTCATGATCCAGTCTGTGCTGCAGTGTCTCTGGATCTGACTGGATAAAATGAAAACTACAATACAAAACTTCATGTAACCAAAAAGAGTAAGCGTTTGAAAGAGACCAGCTTTCACATTTAAAAAATTGAAGAAAACAAAACAAAACAAAAAAGCTGGAAAGGAAGAAAATTTTGTTTTACTTGAAAAAAAAAAAAAAATAAAATAAAAAGTGCTGGGAGCTTTTCCAATCAGAATTAGGTGTCTGATGGCACGATTGTGCCAATCTCATTTTGCTTTTCCAAGACATGCTCTATACATCTCTATAGGCTCTTGTTCATGTGTTTATCTGTTTAATCATTTCTATTAGTGTTGTTTCAGTCATTACATTATATGAAACATAGTATAACATGGCAATGTCTAAGTTGGTGTGTGTAGGAACTCATCCCCTCCCCCCACTCATTAACAGTTCTATTTTGGTGGGTGTGAGTGTATGAAAACCCAGTGCTACTAAAAGACAGGACACTTTAAACAAAAGCATCAACACTCATTGAATACCATCATGTAACTTTATTCAACAACTAAAATAAAAAAAAAAAACAAAAAACAATCAGCTTGCATGTGCTGAAATTTACTGACAATGTATCAAACTGGTAAATCACCATTGCATCTCATCACAAATACTCTTCAAACTAAGCATGGGTGGATATACACATTTTATGATTAAGCGTATTTTTTTTTTTTAAAATATAGGTACTGATCTGTAAAACAAAGTTCATACATACTTGCCAATCAATTGATTAAAAATAATACTAATCACTGAGTGCCCTCATAAGAGGCAGAATGACTTTTTAAAAGTAAACGATAAGGAAGATGTTTAGAAAGTCTTTGATAAGCAACCATTTAATGACCAAATCACACATACACACACAGAGGGTAGGGTAACCTGTGCCATTCATCGTCTAGTTAAAATTATCTATCAATCAGCCTGTAACTGGCTTCCATGAGGAAACACTACATATCATGACATCAACGCAGAGTGTGACTTCAAGCCCAATGTAATTAAAAAAAAATCTGTATGTTAACATATGAACCAACTGAATAATCCACACATGATTAGTGATGCTCAGGCAAAGGCCAACAGTGGAAAACACTACAAAACAAACTGAATTCTGCGTGCTGAACATGAGTCTCAATCTGTTTGCCTTTAATCAATATTTACAAGTAATATGTTCCTTTAATCTGACATGTACACTTCAACAGTCAATGCAACGACATCATTACATACAAACCTCATGTCTGTGCGACAGTGCGTGGAGTTGCCATCATATGTACAGTTACAACATGTTAACATACACCATTTACATCAGTCCTTGAACTAAGAGCTGTGTCACAGCCCTCTGCACATGGTCCAAAACCACCACAGAGCTACACTGGGAGTGATGAGTGACTTGGTGTTCATAAAGCAAAGACACTACAGTACTGAAACAACTTGCCCAGTGACGACAAAAGCTTCCAATGATTTTTAAAAGGTTGCTAGCTTTAAAGAAATTTGTGGGGGGGGAAAAAACAAAACAAACCAAGATAATGCTGTCATTGATTTATTGTGTTTTGGCAAATGAGTAAGACTCAAAATACGAGTGTAGGGAAGTAGAAAGAATCTGCAAAATAACTGAGCAAAGCTGCAATTATTTACATCACAAGTGTGTATTTTTAAAACATTTTAAACATAGTCATTACCAGTATTATGGTGACACCTTCACCGCACATTCTAACATGTTTTTAACAAGTTTATCGACCATGCTCACCTTCTCAGTGTGTTTGTGATGAGTGTTCGTGTTAAAACATTAAGTACCAGACAAACTGAAATTTGGACCAGATAGTGAAACAAGAGGAAAAGACCGGGAGCAAAGCGGACAAGGAGTCCTTAATACCTGTGCCAAATTTAGTGACAATCCAATGTATAGTGGTCTGAGATCATTTAAACAAAACAAGAATGCCGAGCAGCTGCTTTGTAAACTCTCGTGCCAATCGAGGTGATGCCAAAACATTTGACCAAGAAAATAAAAACTTTGAGGACCACGAGTGTGCACAGAATATATAAGTATACACATGTAGTAAATTTCATGCCAGCCACTGATGAAGCAGCAATGCCATCAATCAGTGCTTGAAAGCAGAATCCCATTCATCTCCATTGTACTGGGGTGGAGGCAAATAAGCCAATAGCTATCTGCATGGCTAGCTGTCTTCCCCTTCTAAGCTTCATATAAGTATGCGCACCTTTACAGAAGTTCATCAGCACTCAAAACCAGCATCTGGGAATTGTAAGAGCTGTTAAATCAGCTATTGCGAGATTCGATGACAACTTAAAGGGGAATAAAAAAAAAATTAAAAAAAAGAGAAGCAGTCATTACCCGTGTTTGTGGATATGAATGTTAAATCTTACAATGGGCTCTTAGCGATGTCAGTTTGGCTGGTTGACTCGTTATGAACTCCTTATGAGGTACGAAAAAAGAAAGAAAATGTATCCAACACAAAGGAAATGATTAGTAACCAGTGACCACATACCGTGAAAAGAAAACAGCTATTGCATAGTACAAGAATATCAGGCATTCCCTCAACCTGTGAAAATAATGTGTCTTTAATACCTTGGGATAAATGCCAACTGACCGAGTGTGGCACTGTGGGACAGAGGGGCTACAGTTGATTTAAGCAGTGCAGTTAGAGCTTAAAATCCTTGGTTATGTTTTGACAAAACCACCACAGATACTGCGGAGGAGAGAGCTGATCACACTGCCTCGGGCTGGATTCTTTTTGACATAGTAGGTAAAAGTTCATCGGAATTTATGGACTTTTATAAAAAACAAAAACAAAAAACCTATGCTACGACATATCTGTATCGATATTACAGGGATTTTCTTAGGCGTACATGTGAAATACACAGAGTACACAAACTACCACCAGTTACACTGGTAAGGTCTAAAGTAACTAAGGCTGAACTTGCTTTTTAATTTCAATGTATCATAAAGTGCCACACAAAGGTGGCACGACACTTCAGAGTTTTGTGGCACAGTTAATTGTTTGCTTTTTTTTTTATAAAACAATAAAAGGCAATCGTTTCCAGTACTGGCAGGAGACGGCTTGGATTGTGCTTGTGTATGAAGACAAAGAATGGAAACCGGAAGAAAATAGGAACTGATATCTGATTGCATCGCTTCCCCCTCGTATAAGCGCACTGTAAACTTTTCAAGAGTGACTCCTGTGATGAACTGAACCCCCTCAATGTGGTCCTCGTGCATGCTGCAGTAGTGTTACACTCCTACCAGGCTTATGCCTCCTTCTCTTCATCATTTCCTCCTCCTCCCTTTGGCAGAAGTGGTTTTTGGAATTGACTACAATGCAGCTGTGCCATACCATTTATTTCTGTCCTTTGTATCTGGCTCTGGTTGGACTTAACTGATACTGAGCTGCGCAAATCCAATGAGTTTAATATCATCGGGAATTTCAGACTCTTCCACTCCAGACGCCTGGAAAAAGAAAAGAAAAAACAAAACAAAACTAACTGTTGTTACTAAATATTTGAGAAGAAATACTAACCCCATACATACAAACTGTGATAATCAATGAATATGCGACATATCTGTACCAGAAAGTCACAGCATTACTTCATAAATAACTCGGTTTGTGTGCTCACCAGTTTAAAGGTCACATTTTTGTTACTGTGTGGATCGTCAACAATCTTTTGCAAATTGGCAGCAACTGTAAAGACAGGAAAGTTAGAAAGCTGTGAGCAGACTAAGGCTACATTCACTGCAGACCTCAGTGCTCAATTCTGATTTATTGCTCAGCTCAAATTTTCCTTGAGGATGTGGCTAATGTCCTTTACCCACGTGTGCAAAGGAACAGCAAAGACATCATACAGATCATTCTGCTGCATCGAAGGAAACACACGTGGGTCGCCGGAACCAGCTTTCACAATTTAATTTGGATGTGTAATAGAAGCCTATGAAGTTGTGAGAAGATGACAACGATGACGAGCATAAAGACAGACACCCTACAAATGTTAACGGCATTTGTGATTAATAGAAGTAGTTAGATTGTTTCCTAAATGCTGATTTTATGAAAAGACCCAAAAGGATGTGAGCAACCGATCTGGAACAATATGAAAAAACTCAACAGATTTGCATTCTGCACTGTGAACTTTGCATCCAGCTGCTGTGATGCACTAAACCGAACCTGAGAACTCAATACTGAGGCTGCAAGAAGCTTTACTGATGAGCATTAAAACGCTTTCGGTTAATTGCAAGACTTGATGCCATGTTTAAAGAAAGAATTGAATGCAAAACAATCAGAAATATTGACATATTATCTTAGAAATAGCAATAATATCACAACATGTAGGGCTCTGTCGTACTCACCGATGACTAAGTCCCTTCCATCAACCAGACCAGCTGAGACCAACTCCTGAGAAACTCCATCAGCAGAGTCTGAGGACACGAGTGAAAAGATAAACCACAAACAGAGTTAAGAGACTGGAGTAGAAGAGCGTGAGAGAGAAGAAAGAGCTTTGGGAATATTTCTACCTCTGCCAGGCATGAACTCAAATCTGATGTCATTGAGCTCCTTCTTGGAATTCCTCAATCTCAGGACGAGACTGATGGGAACGCTGGATGAGGCAGCTGGATCCTATCGAAGGAAAATAGTAAAGGACTTACGTTTGGGAACACGTGTCTTTGTTCTCGAGTTATCGCATTCACAAGCTTGGGTGTCCACATCGCTCGCACAGCAGGGTGACTACAATTCCCATCCACAACTGTGCTTAAAATGCATTTGGTCTGGAGAAAACTCCACCACGCATCTTTAAAACACATGTAATGCCAAACAAAATGGGATTTACGGTCACAAAACAAGATACCAGTGAAAATATCAAAAACAGCAGGGGTGAGTTGGGGGAAACAAAACAACCTATGCTTCTAACAGGGAACTTATTCTTGAGAATTTAAGTGTAATTACTTCATGAACGAATACTGTTGTGGATGCCTTCCCCACAAATACGCCACCAAAAATTCATTTGTCATTTCCCAAAAGCTCTGTGTGTAACTTTTTAGGTAACTGTTACCTGAACAGCAGGCCCGTGTGAAGGGCTCGCTGTCTGAGCGGGAGCCTGTGGTGCCACGTCTTCTCCTGTTGGACCTGCATTCGCAGATCTCTCATGTGCCACGCCAGGTGGCTGCAGATGTGCACTGGAGCCATCTGCTGGTGGGAAAAGCTACGAGATACCAATTTCAAAATTAATCAGTAGTCAATTTTACATAAATGCAAATCAAATGGGGGGGGGGGGGGGGGGGGCATAAAACAGTCATGCAGATTGCTCTATAAAACCGTTACAATAAATCAAGATTTGCAGGTCATGTCCACTACAAGAGGACTTACCTCCATATTCTGGGGCCCGTCCTTCACTCTTGGTGACTGCAGAATGGACATGACAGATTATCAGGATTAAACACATGCAATTCTCCAAAAATGCCCCATGGACACATGCCATTTAGCATGAATTGTGATATGCCAATTATAATTCCAGCTCCTTTTATTTTTATTTTTTTTAATTTGTCATTTTGGGGGTAAAAATCAGAATCAGTAATTAGATTTAAAAAACAAAACAACACAAACTACAGTTCTACACAATAATTGCATCTTTACTTGCTGAAAGTTGGAACACTATGGACTAAGAAACCCCCGCTATTCTTAGGTCGAATAAAGTTCTGAAATCTGGAGTTTCTGAGCTCTAATCTCAACATGAATTAAGTAAGCAGAGGAGCTCACTAGTACTGCATTCCTGCTTGGCTAAACATATGCTCAAACTAACAGTAAAGCAGCACCATCTGCTGGCCAAAGGACGCTGTGCACTGAGAAATAGCAGCCGTATAAAATAACCTGGACTATCAGATGGCGCAGGCATGCAGGGCCTTACCCGCAGAGCTGCTACAGCAGCTTTGCCCTCCTCGCTCTCCTCATCCAGCTCGTCATCGCTCCACTCCCAGCCACCATCCTCCGTTTTGTGGAGACGGCCGCTTGAGCCAGGCACACGACGCACCTACACGGCGCAGTGAAGAGAAGCAACAGTGACTCATTCGTCCTCTCTAGGAATTTCCCAGCAATCATTAGGCAGAGCGTTAGGAAAACTGGGACACGCCCTGGACGAGACAGCACACCTTGTCTTGATAAGAGCAATGCACAGAAATACTGGTGAGCGTGGATTCAGTGCATGAGTAAATTATGTACCTTTTTAGATCGCTCTGTTATTGTTGGACCCTTATACAGGAGCTTCTCATGTAGGAACTCATTGTTCTGGAACACAAAGGCAACCATTTCTTACAGGATCTATAAATACTCTCTTTGAAACCTACAACAATATTTTCAGCTTATTTTTATATCCGTGATGCATGGCTCACCTTGGCTTTCGTGAAGAATTTGTGCTTCAGCAACTCGGCAGCAGTTGGCCTAAATAGGAAAGAAACACAAGGCTTTTCATTATATTTGTTCAGCAACAGGGGAATCTAATAAGCAGAAAAATTAGCACAAATTGGGTCTGGAAGTTTGCTCAAAAAAAAGAAAGAAAAAGGTTTTGCAGAGTAACCTTTTTTCAGGATCTTTCTGTAAACACAGACACAGCATCTTCCTGAACGATTTTCCGTACTTCTTCACCATTTCCTTATCTGTAATACCCGTCTCCAGGCAGGGAGGGTCGTTTTGCAAGGTCAGCATCAACACCTACAGACAGGCAGAGATCAGCCTGAGCTGGTGAACAGACTAAAAAGTGAAGATATCCTTACAATGGTGATGTTAAATGTCCTGCAGTTTACACAGAATCAAACCTCTCCACACTATAAATGGTCTGAGCTTTGAGCTTTTTACCGTGGAACAAAGAAGCTGTTTGGATCACTGTAAACTCTGCACATATTTACCTTCATTGGTGGGTATTTGTGATATGGTGCTGCCCCAGTGGCCAGTTCAATAGCAGTTATCCCAAAACTCCAGATGTCAGCTTTGAAGTCATAGCCACGGACCTGCAGAATTGAAAACAGAGCAGAGTGAACAAAGCGCTCGAGTTGTCCTTTTATATCCAAGCTTGTAGCACTGCAGAGAAACTGGAGAGAGGGAAAGAAGAGGGATAAAGCAAGCGAGGCTTATACCTGCTCCATGACTTCTGGGGCCATCCAGCACGGCGTCCCCACAAACGTCTTCCGAACCTTGTTCCTCGTCATGTCTCCACCTGTTGCTAGAAAGGCACTCACACCAAAGTCTGGTGTTTTGAATGCATGAAACACAACAAATAGGAGATGATGAAAAACTGCCTCAAGTGCCACAAACCACAGTAAATGCAGACAAAGCAGAAACACTTTACCAGCTATCTGCACAGAGCCATCATCCCCGAGAAGAATATTTCCAGCCTTTAGATCACTGTGCATGAAGCAAAGGAGGATTAAACCACAGACTACAATTAGAAGCCCACAAAGAGTGGCTGTGCTCTGACACAGATGTGGCTCGGCTCCAGAAGGCCTTTCTTTTCACTGGTGGTCCACAGTGTTCCTGGGAGGAACTTTTATGTAAAACAAACCTCCTCAATTATGCAGCTTCACTGTATTAAATATTGAAGGAGTGAGGTCTAGTTCAAACCGCACACTCATATGCAGAGATGAAAGGCCCAGAGCCTGACTGAGTTGAGATGGCAGTGTACGATGGGACATGTGAGCTACAGAGAGTGCAAACACTGTGTACAGTAATCACTCAGCTGCTGCGCGATAAATCAGCACAACCTACCGATGAATCTGCCCGTTTTTGTGGAGGTACTCGAGCCCCTCCAAGACTTCTTTCAGAATGGTGGCAATGCAGGCCTCATCCAACACACCGGTCTTATGCTCACCGCGAGAGATGATGTGCTTGATGATGTCCAGCACCGAGCCTGAGAAAGAGCGAGTGAGTGAGTGAGCGAGGAAGAGGGAAAGACAGGCAGAGGCTTGTCACAAGATGTGCTCGCAGCACATGGAGAGAGTTTCCAAGATGGCAGTTGGTTAAAAGAACATCAAGTGGAATTCAACCTAGGCTTATACTGTAAACATACCCCGCAGCTGTGCCCTGTTAACTAAACAAAATACAACCTGCCAGAACCCCGCAGAGTACAGCAGCAACATGCACAACAACCAGTGGAATAAAGTAGTGGCAAATTTGTTGCCACTTGGTGGAATAGATGTGCAAACATTTACATATGCAAAAGACAACAGTGGCAAAAACTGTAGACAGTAAATTCCCTGACAACATAGTGCAATATGAAATTATGAACTTGTACAAAAGAGGGCGTAACCTCGATGGGTAAACCATCAATCAGTCGGTTAAAGCTGGTTTTAGACTCCACACAGAAGCACATATTTTAGCAAAAATATGAACAAAATAAGACCGATAGCCGGTCTGCACACAGACTTACTCACCATTACTATCAACACAGTGTGGTATAACATTGCTACAATCTCCCTCTCTATGCTAAATGATGGAGCATGTGTCCTGCAGAAAAGATGCAGAACACATTAAGGTTTAAACAGAGAGTGTTAAATCAGTAGTGGATATATCACATAAGTGTGTTCTCACAGAAATGATCGTGAAATTAAAGAAGCCCATAAAATAAATCTCAAGAACTGGTTTTGTGGGAAGTTAATCTCAATATTCATTCCAAGTTCAAACTTGAGCTTATTAGTAATACAAGAAGACAGGTTAGCCAAGAGCAGGTCAAATTAGGAACAGGTTTCATCAGTGTAACAACACTTACCACCACTGAGCAGCTTCATCACCAGCCACAGCTCATCCTTCACCACAAAGGAGGTATAATAAGACACAATGTTTGGATGGTGGCACTGGCTCATAGCTTGAATCTCTTTCTGCACACAGAAGAAAAATGTTGGATACAAGGTCACCCAGGAAGCATCAACTGTGGCCTATCAAGCCAAGCACAAACTGAATCTTTATGTTAAACTTAAAAAGACAAACTCGATCTCAGTCACAGGATTTGATCTTTTTGAATATTTAATAAGAGCTGGCTCAAGTGAGAGCGAAATGCAACAGCTTAATGTGTGCTCTTCCTCAAAGACAAAATCTCCCCTATTAAAAAAAAAGCAAAACCTGAAAACTTCAGCTTCAACATTATTACAAAGCCACCAAGCAAAGACATTTTTAACCCAGCATTTAGAGATAAGAGGATTCAGGAGCTTGACATTATATAAGAACTGAGTAGGAAGATAGTGAAATCAAATAAAATGTTTACAGCAGACAGCATACACTGCTATGATGGTCCTTAAGAAGAAATAATCAACTGGGGATAAAAATGAAAAGACTGCGGCAGAGCCAAGTAATCTCTGGTGTTTTACTCCAACATCTCGTGATTATGATCTTTAAGTTCAACAAAATAAATGCTCTAAAATACTTTAAAGTGGTTGACAAAGGTCCTAAGATGTATAATGTGTGACAGATCCAGCTGATAAAATGTTGAGAGTCTATTTAAGATCCTGGATGAATTCTTACTTTCAGGTAAGTGATTAATCCAACAAGCAAACCTGTTACATGGCACTAACAGCTTTTACTGGAGTTTGCACTACAGCTATTGATTCAGTAAATATAAATCAATAGCAATAGTGAGGTATTGACTTGTGACGTATTGAATTCACTGGATTAAACTAAAGCTAACTTTCACTGATTATTTTTGTCTATTATTCCTCCTCTCAAAGGAATGTTATTATATACATCTTATATACATCTTTCCAACTTTTTCTCAGATAACTGCTTAATCAATCTCTTGTGCGGATTGTATGGAAAACATTCTCAGCAAAACACAAACATGAATTTCTGCACCACCTTCCGCTGTAGTTTCTTACCAGAAGCTCATCCATGCTAGTCTGACACTTTTCCAGGTTGATTCGTTTGATGGCCACCTTCTCCTTTCTCGGCTTGCAGTAAGCTGCCTGGACAACTGCAGTGGCTCCACTTCCTGAAGAGACCAATAAAAAAAAAAAAATAGTCCAGCTATCCCACTGTGGAGCGGTCTCTGATACTCAGTCAGCATATGACCGCTGTACTGGGTCTTACAAGTACAGAGTAAAGACATGTTTCTCACACTGGAGACTAGTCTCTCTCTGTAGACTGTAGTCCTTGTTGCTCTTTTAAAAAAAGTAACGGACATAAGAAAGCTACATTCAGTGCACACGTTTTGGGAAACTTTTAATCGTTTTCTTAGTTATACTTAATTCACACTGTAAATATGTTTCTTTATCTTTGGTTTTTGTTTGGGGTTTTTTTTTTTTGCAAATATTGATCTTTGTGTGTTCTTATTCATGTTCTTAACCGGGAACTGAGTGCGAATTTAGTTTCACCTCATGTGAATACATGCCAATAAAATCCTTGAATAAAGTCATTAACTGTAAGAAGCAGGATCAAGCCAAATTCAACAGCGTTGTGAAAATGACCCTAACTCTCTAACTCTTCTGATCAAAGTCATGTTCCAGTTATTTGAACTTGTGTAAAGTATGACTGATTCACTACATGCCATATCACACCTTTGGGCAAAAGAGCACCACCCATTCTAACAACGGACGAATCTGGACGTACTTAAAGCTAAACTGCTTTAGCTAGCCGTTTAGCTTCGTGCCGGATAGCAGGAATACAACCTTACTTTATGTCTCCTGCTAGCAGAGACAGTTAATCAGTTTGCCCTTCTACGGGAAAACTTCTGAGCTGTTAGCGTTACTGCAGTGTAGCTATGGGTCGTAATTGTACTTCTGCTAGCTGCAGACATACAATGCTACTTGGCTAATAGCAGCTGACAGCCGACGACAGTGTAAGCCAGGGAAGGCTACAATGCTAACATTAGCAAGCTAAGCTTCTCACCTATCACCTCATTGAGTTCATAGTCATCCTTGTCGATGGACCAGGGCTGAGAGGACTGGTCATCTGCCATGGTCGTGGTCTAAATGGTATAAACAGCGCTTCTGAATTTAAAAAGAGACGCCTGTTTGATGTTAGCTTTGTGATTACTCCATTCGATGAAGCTTGCTACTGCTCCGCTGACAACTCCTGCTGCCGCTCCTGTCAACACAACTTTACGCGCTACTGACGAATGGCGTGACGTATGGAGAGAGAGAGGAGGGACGAAGAAGGCGCCATCTTGAGTGGGGCAAGCTATAAAACTTTAAGGACGTTTAGTTAAACAAAGGCAAAAGGTATAGTTTTCTTTAATAGATTTTAAGTGAAAATGGGTTTAGTATGCTTACGGATATTATAGTTCTTTCAATCAATTTTACCCGCACATTCAGAATAGTTTTCAGTTATGGGCGGCAGGGGGTGCTAATGAGGGGAATGTGACTCACTCCCATTGTCACGATGAAGTCGCGATAAATAGCAGAACATAGGGTGTGTTGTGTTTTGTTTTGTTTTTTAGGTTACTTGAGTAATTTATGTTACTTCAATGAAATACAGTGCAGTAAAAAGTGTTTTTTTTTTTTACTTTAAAAAGTTTTATCAAGTTGTTCCACCAAACTGTGCTAATAACTCCTAAAAACTAACCGTGTTTTTTCCTAAAACGCTGAACTGACTCAGCAAAAAGCCATTAAATAAACCTGCCAAAATACAATAACATCACAAATGACTCAAATAAATTTAAGCTGTTACTTGTGGAACGACTTTACATATCTTCTTTAAGTAAATTAAAAAGAATTTAGCATGCCACTGAACCTTGGTGAGAAGATAATCCCATCTCATAATTTATACAAAAACACCATTCTGTTAATGACAACAGTTTACTGTATGTGCCGTTTCCATTTCTATAACCTGCTATATTTTGAATTTTCAATAACAGCTCACAGTTAAAGTATTACACAACTGGAAAGGGAAAAAATGATTTATATAAGCCATGTACAGGGAGTGCAGAATTATTTGGCAAGTTGTATTTTTGAGGAATAATTTTATTATTGAACAACAACCATGTTCTCAATGAACCCAAAAACTCATTAATATCAAAGCTGAATGTTTTTGGTTTGTTTTTAGTTTTAGCTATTTTAGGGGGATATCTGTGTGTGCAGGTGACTATTACTGTGCATAATTATTAGGCAACTTGACAAAAAACAAATATATACCCATTTCAATTATTTATTTTTACCAGTGAAACCAATATAACATCTCCACATTCACAAATATACATTTCTGACATTCAAAAACACAACAAAAACAAATCAGCGACCAATATAGCCACCTTTCTTTGCAAGGACACTCAAAAGCCTGCCATCCATGGATTCTGTCAGTGTTTTGATCTGTTCACCATCAACATTGCGTGCAGCAGCAACCACAGCCTCCCAGACACTGTTCAGAGAGGTGTACTGTTTTCCCTCCTTGTAAATCTCACATTTGATGATGGACCACAGGTTCTCAATGGGGTTCAGATCAGGTGAACAAGGAGGCCATGTCATTAGTTTTTCTTCTTTTATACCCTTTCTTGTCAGCCACGCTGTGGAGTACTTGGACGCGTGTGATGGAGCATTGTCCTGCATGAAAATCATGTTTTTCTTGAAGGATGCAGACTTCTTCCTGTACCACTGCTTGAAGAAGGCGTCTTCCAGAAACTGGCAGTAGGACTGGGAGTTGAGCTTGACTCCATCCTCAACCCGAAAAGGCCCCACAAGCTCATCTTTAATGATACCAGCCCAAACCAGTACTCCACCTCCACCTTGCTGGCGTCTGAGTCGGACTGGAGCTCTCTGCCCTTTACCAATCCAGCCACGGGCCCATCCATCTGGCCCATCAAGACTCACTCTCATTTCATCAGTCCATAAAACCTTAGAAAAACCAGTCTTGAGATATTTCTTGGCCCAGTCTTGACGTTTCAGCTTGTGTGTCTTGTTCAGTGGTGGTCGTCTTTCAGCCTTTCTTACCTTGGCCATGTCTCTGAGTATTGCACACCTTGTGCTCTTGGGCACTCCAGTGATGTTGCAGCTCTGAAATATGGCCAAACTGGTGGCAAGTGGCATCTTGGCAGCTGCACACTTGACTTTTCTCAGTTCATGGGCAGTTATTTTGCACCTTGGTTTTTCCACACGCTTCTTGCGATCCTGTTGACTATTTTGAATGAAACGCTTGATTGTTCGATGATCACGCTTCAGAAGCTTTGCAATTTTGAGACTGCTGCATCCCTCTGCAAGATATCTCACTATTTTTGACTTTTTTTTTTTTTGGCCTGTCCCGTTTGGCTCTTTTGCCATCAGAATTATTGTCTAAAGGTGAAGAAAGATGCCCAACGGATTTACTTTACCAAATTGACCATCCCAGCCTTGCCGTAATGGTCCATTTGATTCACCTTTTATTGTTTATTTTAACTTACTGAATACGGGACAGACTTGACTGGAGGAAAGAAGGGGAGAAAGAAAGAGGGAAAGAGAAACAGCTGAGAAGAGGGACGGGGGAGAAGGGCAAAAAAAAAAAAAAAAAAAAAAAACCCAACAGAATGGGCAGAAAAAAAAAAAAGCATATATCGATCACCTGGATCACCTGTTGAGAAAGAAAAAAAGAAAACAAGCAGAAGAGAACAAGAGTAATAGAATAAACAACATCACAATGATATATGGGAATATGACAGTAAATACTAAATATTAAACATTATTGTGCAGCACATAAGATCAACAGCACACAGTGTGCTTTGAGGTAGGAGCCAAAAAAATTGTGTAGTTTGTGGGTGTGATCACCCGTGTGTACACCTGTGAGCATGGACGCGCTTGTTTTTTTTGTTTTTTTTAAAAGGTTCCTTCATGTAATGATCTGCTAGAGGGTGTGGGTGGGGGGGGGCACTGCCCCGTCCTCCAGGGCATGAAGCAGGTATGGAGGAGAGCAAAACTCCAGACATCCAGAGGCCCCCAGAACACAAGAGACCAAGGAAGACCAACAGAGGGGCAGCCGCGCCACTGTCCCAGAAAGAGCTGAGGAGAGTCCCAGATGAGGGCTCACTCAGCAGCCGCGGAGCAGAAGCCAGGGGGAGTTGCAGTGACGCCCCCGTGAGCTCCGCCGGCAGCCAGCTGTGCCTGAGTGACAGAGCCCCAGGCCGAGAGGCCGGGGGGCACCCCACCTCCGAAGTGGCCCGAGCGAGAAGTGGTGGTGGGGGGAGATAGGCCTCCAAACCTTGGAGGGCCTGAGATGTCCCCAGAGAGGTGGCATCTGATACCCAACCTGACATATAGACACAGACATACAGGCACACTAAGATACAAACATCCATTCCCACCCTCATGCTCTCATATGCACTTACTCCACACTCAACCAACGTGGAGACAGACATAAAGAGACGCTGTACACATGATCACACTCCCCAAGCGTACTCTACGAACCGGGTCTAGGTACCCTTGCCCCTGGAGGGGGGAACTGCACCCAGACCCAGGTGGTGTTACCCTTTTCCCTGCGGTGGGGAGAGGCAGACCGCCCCGACTCCGCAGCAGCAGGGAGGCCCCACACCCCAGACCGCAGTATTTTTGACTTTTCTGAGCCTGTCAAGTCCTTCTTTTGACCCATTTTCCCAAAGGAAAGGACATTGCCTAATAATTATGCACACCTGATATAGGGTGTTGATGTCATTAGACCACACCCCTTCTCATTACAGAGATGCACATCACCTAATATGCTTAATTGGTAGTAGGCTTTCGAGCCTATGCAGCTTGGAGTAAGACAACATGCATGAAGAGGATGATGTGGACAAAATACTCATTTGCCTAATAATTCTGCACTCCCTGTAAATTCAGATTATTATTGTATTAACTTTTTACAAATATCTATTTGCGTATTGCCAACCTAGGATTATAATGCCTTTTTTAACTTCAGTTCACAGAAATCCTAAACAGAGAGGAGACAATGAGTTCCTCTGGCTCATCTCTCTAGCAGTAAATTAATAATAATAGGATTTATTCCATTTTATTGGCTACATCTTTGTTTTTAATTTGACCTGCATCGAACAACACAGTAAGAGCACACTGGGTTGAAGTAAGACACACATTTTGTAGTCCATTGTCTCGATATTGTAGTCTAAACAAAGCACACATCAAGTCACGTTAAGTCAGCTTTATTTGTATAGCACGTTTACAGAGGCACAATGTAATCAAATAAAAGAAAAATTAAGATAAATGAGGTAAAAAAAAAAAAAAACATTACAAAACATCCATATGTATGCACACAAGCAAACTCTTATATACACATGTCTATACAAGTATATATGTATATACAACACAAACACACACACACAGGACATGAATACATGTATACATATACACATCATCAAATGAGATAAAAGACCAAAATAACTAAGACCGAATAAACACAGTTTCAAAGAGATCCAAAGGCCTTTGAAAATAGGTTGGTCTTCAAATTTGATTTGAAGGTTTCCAAAGAAGAAGAGAATTTTATAAATGAGGGAAGATCGTTTGACATTCAGAGTCAGATTTTCTCTTACAGAGGTCTCCTTTCCTAAGTCCTTATTAATTCCCCTTCAAACCTTTCCTTGACCTTGTGATGTTTTCAACCAAGCTCAAGTCAAAGTGATTAAAAAAAGGATGCAGGCATTTTAGATACTTTATCACGCGTTGGATGTCAGTGACATTCCACAGTCATGTTTTTGTAAATGCCACAAGTAAATAATGATGTAGTGAGTGGCCAGGTGGCATTAATTTAAAGTGATTTGCAAAAAGCAGGGTTGTTCAGTTGACATCAATGGGTTATCTTTGTAAACTCCTACATGTTAAATGTTGATTAAAAAATGTATAATTTTGGTCTAAAACCTTCTTGGAATAAAGTTGAAGTAAAATACTTTAAATTAATTACAGTTCTTATGTAGCTGTATAATCTAATGGCCAATACCGAACCCCAAAAATACCATAGACTGGGTTTAAAAGACAACCTGTTTGAGGTATTTAGCAGTTTATAACATTCATATGTTGAAACACTGCAGCGATAATGAGAACCAGGTGTACTGTGTGCTGTGCCGTGGAACTGTAAACAGATAAAGGTGACTTTTAAACTATGCACTGCAGGTAAAACATTAGACAAACATCTCTTTCTGTAGTTCTGTCATTCTTTCTTTCATACAAAATGTTTCCTGTCTGGATTCCTGCTGCTGACTATGTCCTCTGGTAACACCAGGCATTGCACGGTCTGTGAGTAAAGCAGCACCCGTACTGCACAGGGGGTGTTTTGGGGAAAAGCAAAACTATGGATGGTATCAATGGTATGTGAGGAAACAGCTGGGCCTGTTCCTGCTTGTTTTGCAAGCACAGACACTAAGCAGAGACAGCTTGTACCACTGAAAGAAGCCTCATGATATCTGCTTCGTTTGTTTTCGTTGGGTTTTGTTTTTTTGTTGATTTTCATTATCTGGTTAAAGTGATTTTCTTGGAAAGTTTCATTTTCCTTTGTTTCACACTTGGTACCTTATTGCCCACCTTTGATGCAATGACTTAAGTTAAATATTAAAGTAAATGCTAAAGAACTCACTGTCTTGTCTTTTACAGTAATAGCAGTGTGGAGTTCATTAGTAACCATAAATCTTGACCTCTGCAAATCTAGTCACGGTTATTTATTTATTTATTTATTTAATTATTATTTTTAATCTTGTCTCCCCTCCCCACACCGCCTGTTTTCCCGACCCCCGGTCCCTGCGTAGATTTTGGAGGTGTCATCCCCTCCCCTTGTGATGGTGCATGAAAGCTCACTCATCCTAATGCTGACAGTGCGTTGAGTCTAAGCCAGGCCTGAAAGGGAAGTGCTGAGAGCCACAGGAGCCCCAGCACACCAGTGATTGCAGGGCTTTTATCTCTCCAAAGGAAAGCTGTGCATGAACAGAAAAGGGCGAAAACTTTATCTGCCCCATTCAGTGCAACGAATATGCTCAAAGTCACAGTTTAAAAAAAAAAAAAAAAAAAAGGAAAAGAAAGAAAAGAAAACTAGGCTATGCGTAGTGGCAGTTAGCCAAATTTGCTATTCAGCCCCTTGGTGGAGTTTCAAAAGAGGAACAGGTGTCCATAAAAAAGAGAAGAGAAAAAAAAAACACTGCAAAGGGCTTTAGCAGAAGTTGATTGTATTTCCACGGGTTATCTAAGCTTGCATGCTTCTCAAATGAACGACCCCTCCCTGTTTATTCACATGCAGAATTACCTTTTGGTGAGGAATAGACTCCGAGGCTCAGGGAGTGGTAGCTTAAGTCTTGTGTACATACAACAGAATTAGAAAAGGTATGCGGGATTGTTTCCCCCAATTTTTGGCTGCAGGTGCGCGGAAACCTTTCAGCTAATAACGACGTAAGCTCTGCATGCTGGCTACAAGGTCACGCTAACCAGTCCCATCGATGCAGAAGCTCACCTAAAGGTCTAACCTGCTGTGACATCAGCACCGCGACTTGAATGGCAGGCTCGTCAAACCGGTGTTGAAGCCCGCGGGAGTCACTGACACCGCTCAGACTGCAAGGAGAAACCCACGCGTGTGCCCGCGTTCGCTCGCCTTGTACCCAAACTTGGCAGAAGCCTCCTTATAAAAAACAAAAACAAACCAACAGCAGCAACAAAAACAAAAACAGGTTTCCGTTCAGTGTATATGGAAGAAAGAAGCGGCAACTTTTCACGAGAAGCTGCATGAAGTGAGTGGAATATTGGGCTGCGTAAAGTGGAGTGAACTCAAGACGGGATGGAAACGAACGGGCTCGAAAATAAATTTAAAGGTAGGATGCATTTTGGATTAAGTCACCATGTTAAAATATACTGTGCCTTTCTTGGATTTGGCCAACTTCCACTGTTTTCCAAATCCGATAACCCCTAAGACAAAGATTACATGTCAGCAAAGGGTTTTTTTTATACCTTACATTTAAAAAATCTAATTTTCTGCGTTGAAATATATCGGTCCTATGTATATGTATTTTTACTCTTATTGTTATTTGTTTTTTGCCGCTTAATCTAGCGAAAAATTTCAAGACAATCAACTGTGTGCATTTAAACACTCAAAAAGGTGTGGCACCTCTCATTCAGCTCGGTTTCACCTTGCTGCAAGCTCAAGGAAATGTTACCAACTAAGGCGGTGGACATACTGCTTGTAGAGTCAAATCAGCCTTTCACATCCCACTATAGAGGCTAGGGACGAGGAAATATTACAGGAAAACTGCTTGTTGTCCTGTAATCGCAGGCCTGTTTGCTTGTTTTATTTTATTTTTAATAATGAGAAGTTTAGTAATGTGGCGTTAAATCACGGCGCTTAGCAGTACCGCCTTGTCACCACTAGATGGAGCCCATAAGATAACTAATGCAGAAGTCAACACTAGGCAGGCTCCAGTGCAGGTATCAAACCTGTGTTTGTAGTAATAATAATGATGATGTTATATTCTTGGACTCTGATATTACAAGCCTCCTATTAGTTCAGCTTAAAATAAATAAATAAATAAATAAATAAAAATCTCAGCCTATTTACAGCTTCCTACTAGCAGCAAGCCACTGACCACCTCAGGGAGAAGCAATAATAGCGCTGCAATTTCACAAGAAATATGCATCACATACAGTCCCATTTGAGCCTCGGGTGGTTCTGACCAACAACAAACAAAATTTTCCTTTTAATTGTATGGAAGTACTTCAACCCTCCAACAGCACCATAAAATGAAAGGCGGTGTGTATTGTTGAAAAACACCAGTCATTAATGATGTCACTGCAGTTGTCACATTTTGCAAAGCCATCACGGTGGCCGGATTGAGGGCCGGAGCCGCAAGTTTGACACCACTCCTCTGCTCAAAGTCAAATCTTTTGTAATGCAGGCATTTGACGCTAATTATGCCCTGTGGCTGCTTTTATTTGCTAGCAGGTAATTTACGCTAATTAAAACGTCTGAAGTGAACAGTGAGTATGGGAATGCTGATCAAATCCTGAAAAATGAACACAGGAGCAATATTCAAACAGACGAGTATGGAGTCGCTTCCTTTTCCGCGATAGTGTTCCTGCACGAGCAAGCTGTCAGCTGACTGTAAACTCAAGGGGACGTGACGGAGTTGAGTGAACTTTGAGTGGGAATGGTACACGCCCTTCTCCTCCACACAGTGCCTTGTGAACACAGACAGTGTCGGCAGCTCCGGGTGGCACCATGTCGTGCATACGAAAAGAACCCGAGAAAAGCAGGTCTGAGGAGTTACTCCAGTATGCCAGGGGCCAGAAGGTGATACAAATGAACGTAAAGCTCCTAGGTAGGCTGCGCTGCCAAGCGGACGAAACCAAACTGTTATCCAGGGTCAGACTGCTGCTACGTTGTTGTCACAGCGTAAAACCTTTTGTGTGCGCGTGTGTTTGCAAAGCCATGAACTTTTATGACTTTCTAATGATGGCCTGCTTGTGATTTCTGAGCGTTTGCACTTTTCCTGCAGTTTCTCTAAAGTGGTTTTCTGTTCCCTGCTTCCTCAGGTTTGGAGGGTGATCCCGACCTCCAGTTTCTCCTGAAGGGGGGAGACCTCCTGAAGGTCCTCTCCCCAAGCTGGAAGAAGACTCGTTACTTCAGGCTCCAGGAGGACTGCAAGACAATGTGGCGCGAATCCAAGAAGACCTTCAAGAAAAATGATACCTGTGAGTGCTGCCCTGTCTTCCCAGCAGAATATGTGTGACGAAAACCCACACATGTGCAAACCCCTGGCACACATCTGTCTAATCTCACACCGTCTCTTTACTTTACACTTTTTATTACTTTGCATTAGCAAACACTTTTGGAGTTCCACTCCCGCCACAACCAAAACTTTGTGGATTATAAAAGGATTGGATTGATCACAAAGCTACACAAAGTCCTTGGTATTATCATACACATCTGGGTTGCTCCTGATAGCGGTGTGGGTGTGTTTGTAGAGATAGTGATTTGTTTTATAGTGTGTTGTGGAGTGGGAGTGGTTAGAAATAACTCTTATTGTATTTTCTGCTTGGATGACACCCAGAAACTGCTGTCACATAGTCATGTACATCCAACGTCTCCGCTCATTACTGACTTCAGTGGGAGGCAGGGGAAATTGCAAACATCAGGCTTGTACGTGTGCTTGAAAATAAAGTGTTGCTTTTCAGCAGTGTGCCACATGCTACATGTTTGAATGACAGGAAGTGGATTTTTAGAAAAAAAAGAATGTTGAATAAAATTCGTTCTGTCTTCAGTTTCGCTTGATGACATCTCGGCGGTGCAAATAGGCCGTCAGTCAGAGGGCTTGAAGAAGAACACGGAGGAGCAGGTGGAGGACCGCTGCTTCTCCATCATTTTCAAGAGCCGCCGCAAGAACCTGGACCTCATCTCCAGCTCGGAGGAGGAGGGAAAGCAGTGGGTTAAAAGCCTGCAGAAAGTGGTCTCCAACCTAAACAACCTGAGTCGAAAGCAGAAGACAGAGCAGTATCCTTTTACACGACAGTGGAAGCTGTACTGTGAGCAAGCTGAAGCTGAGCTCAAACAGGTGGCTGTTTGTTAATAACCTGTTATTAAGACTTCATTGGTCATCACCTATCGCATAAGATGTTCCTGCACCTTATTTTCACCTTTTGGCTCCACTAGAATGACTTTGCCTTATTGATAGTTTAATTTATTTATTATTTATTTATTTTGTGCAGAGCCGTGGTGCGTGTAAGTTTGAAGCCGTTTTAGCGCCGCTCCCTTTAAGGCCACCTTCCATGTTTGCCGTCTTTTTTCTTCTTGTTTGGCTGTCCAACAGAGCCATGGGAAAACAAGTTTTCAGAAACTGAGTGTTTAGAGTGCTCAGAGATTATTTCATATATTCTGATTCATTATTTAAAACTGTGACCTTGTGTAATATGAGCATCTCATCCACCACTATAACAGTATATATGACAGAAAAAAGGACAAAAGCACTCCAGGTCCTCTTTAATCTATCCTGAGCTTAGCTAAGCAAAGGTGGTATAAGTAAATAAGTCACATTCAGTTGGACAGCGCTGAGTGACAGGTACCTGTTTATCTCCACCTTAAATCACGAACCTTCCAGCTGGATCTTCAGCTGCTTGAGGAAAGCAGACAAGAACAAAGATGATAACCTGAGCCCGTCAGAGGTCAAGAGTTTCATGCATCTGATCAACATCGAAGTGGATGATGAATACGTGGAAATGCTTTTCAAGGTTGTTTCCTCAGAGCTTCTTAATGTTTCCTAATGGCAGAAACTGTTTTAATGCATATTCTTGGAGCCTTCCTAGCTAAGCTGTAGTAATCCATTGAAACTCTAATGAAATGCTCCAAGAGGAAATCAGTGCTAACTTGATATTTTAGCCCATAGCCCATATTTTTTTCTTTATTGTTAATAGCAAATCCAGCTTTTAATAGTTTTATAGTGCATTATTTTCAACTTAAAATGTTGACTAATCTTTGTGTTACTTTCCCCCAATGCAGAAATGTGACAGGTCCAAGTCTGGAACCCTGGCAGGAGAGGAGATCAAACACTTTTATGATCTGTTGACCCAACGGGACGAAATTGATGTTATCTATGGGGAGTACGCCAAAACCACTGGCTTTATGAGCGCTCAGAACCTGGTGGATTTCCTGCTGAAAGAACAGAGGGAGAAAGCAACGCTGGCTGATGCGCACAGAATCATCGACACGTATGAGCCAGATGAAAACGGTCAGTACACAGCCCTCTTTCAGGTCTTCTCAGGACCGCAGCTCTGCTGGTTTTCTTCCTGTAAAAATCAGTGAGCTGTATCCCGTGAATGGTCTAACTGCATATGGTTACCAGGGTTAAAAACCACTGTTTTCAAGCTCGTGGTTTCCAGCTGTGTATTATTCTGCGTTCTGTTCCTCTGGAATTGCAGTCTATGGCAGCCCGAGTCTAAGGCTCCAACACACTGCGACCTTTTGGTAATCTTGTAAGTTCATTCATGTCAGGTCCATGTGGCTTCCAATCTAATAAACTTGGAATATGCACAAACTTTGATGGACAAAGACTGAACATAGTGGCTGTTGAAAGAGATGCTGCGATGTATGTTCCTCTGCTTCTCTCAAAGCTTTGTCTTCCTTGGTATGTTCCCCACAGCTGGAGGACTAGATTTTCTTCTTTGTTGGAATTTCAAACATTTCATTTTTGCTATCTGGGTTTGTTTTGTCTTTTTCATGAGTGTCAGTGTATCACTGCTTCGTACCTTCATATCTACATTCCCAGTAGATGTAGATATAGCTGCAATCATGCTGTGAGATGGCAATCATAAATTTCAGACTTTGGTCACATGACTACTACTACGTAGTAATTGTACAGATTTTGGATTTCCAGAAGTTTTCTTCTGCAAAGCTGGTTTAGGAACAGGAAGTGTGAATATGCATCTAAGCAACAGTTTCATGTAATGTCAAACCTGGATTGTAGCCACAATATAAGCAGAAGTAACCTTCATTCATTTGATTAGTCTGTACTTTTCTCAATAAGGTAGTCTTACCTTCGACCTCAGTATGAAATATTAACAAGGGAAATATAATTTTCTCAAGCTGGTCTCACACCTGCAGGAACATCCTAAAACAAGTATGCTAAACATAAGGTCCGAGAGCCTGAATTGGCCCAGTAAAGACACCAATCCAGCCCAGTGGATGGCTCTGGAAAATGTGAACTGTATTTTGTTGTTAGTATAGTTTCTCCTAATGATAAAGACCTCAACCAGTCATGCTGCAGTAAATTAATTAACCAATCCACAAACAATGAAGCAACAGAAATCTTGTTTTTTGACTCCACTGTAGAACAGTCTGGCCGATGTGCTACCAGAACTTATTTTTTGATTTTACGGTTATTTCTTACAGTTTAAGAGTCCTGCTGACAAATGTGTTTCTTTTTTTACAACAGCATTTCTTTATCATGTAGAAAAACTCAGATCTATTATTGAAATTGTGCTTCTTTCTGTCCAAGATGTCTCTGGGATTAAGAGTCTCATGGAGTTTGTCCACAGATAAATTACTGACCTCTTGTTGTTGTTGTTTTTTTTTTAAATGCACTGTAGACTGATCTGCTGCATTTGGTGTGTGTGTGTCTTTTCAGCCAAGGAGAAGAAGCTGCTGTCCAAAGATGGCTTCCTCATGTACCTGAATCACCCAGATGCCATGATTCTGAATCCAGACCACAAGGATGTGTACCAGGATATGAGCCAGCCCCTCAACCACTACTTCATCTCCTCCTCTCACAACACCTACCTCATGGAGGATCAGCTCAAAGGCCCCAGCAGCACAGAGGCGTACATTAGGTAACACTTTCCATCCCGAGATTCAGTAATTTGTCCTTGATGAAAGTTTTTGGCTAGTTATTTATCCAAACTTGATCTTTAGTCATCTTCCTATCAGTGCGCAAAGGAACCACAGAGATGTAATCTCATTTTTCAACCCCAGATCAGCTAAAAAATAACTGTTGGAAGCACTCAGCTGCACCATCAAAACAAACAACCCAAAACATTAACTCACAGTGCAGTCACTAACATGAAATAGGCATGAAAAGACAGCAGCACTGTTTTTGTCAGTAGGAAGTCCATCACTTTTACTGACTTTAAATAGGACCTTTCATACTTGTTCTCGTTTTTTAGTTCTATAGTTGTTATTACAATGGTGGAAGCTCAGCATTAAACATGGCCAACACTTAAAATAACGAGAACAAAGGTCAGACATCAGATTTCTCTGATCTGTTGATATATATCTGTCTTAGAGAAGGGGTCTTCCAAATACCCCACCCATCTGTTCAAATCCTGCATTTGTGAGGGGCAGCCAATCAGAAGAAATTTACCTTAAATGGAAGGGAACTAAAATGGCTTGTTTCATTTAAGACAAAAAAAGCTCATTTTGAACTGCAAGTCATGCGAAGTTAGTCTACTAGAGTCAAAGACTAAAAATGATGATGTCCTTTAACGTCTTGGTTAATTGTGCTAAGCAGGCAGTGAGAGTAGTTTGTGTTTATGTGCCATATAATCTGTCAGTTCTTGAATCACTGAGACCAATTCATTACAACTTGGATTTTTAAATAGTTTCTTGTAACCATCTCTCGCCACGTTGCGCCGTTTCACTGATTGAACTGTTAGTCTAAACAGCATATTTGGTCACTAATGCTCACTCCAACACTCTCAGGGCTCTGCAGAAAGGCTGCCGCTGTGTGGAGCTGGACTGCTGGGACGGATCGGATAATGAGCCCGTGATCTACCACGGCTACACTCTCACCTCCAAGATCCTCTTTAAAGATGTGATCAAAGCCATCAGTGAGCATGCCTTCAAGGTATGTTTAGCATCTGTTGGTATTCAGCAGGTCTTCACTCAACATCCAGCAACACACTTATTTATATATGTGTTTGTTTTGGGGGGGGGGGTTGCCTGCTTTTCCTCAGACATCCCAATATCCAGTGATTCTCTCCTTGGAGAACCACTGCAGCGTGGAACAGCAGGAAGTCATGGCCCGCCACATGAGCTCCATCCTTGGCAGTGCACTCATCACCTCTCCTCTGGGTGATGGCATGCCCACAAATTTCCCATCTCCTGAGGTTAGCATCCGTTTCACTAGTTTTATCAGGATTGTCAAGGCTGAACCGATCATAGGAGATAAATGGTGTGTGTGTGTGTACCGTCCCCCAGGAGCTAAAGGGGAAGTTCCTGATCAAAGGGAAATGTTTAAACAAACTGGAAGACACTTTTGCTGAGGCAGCTGCAGATGACAACGATGTGACGGAGGAGGAAGAGTCGAATGATGAGGATGCGCAAAAGGAGAAGAATACAAAGGTAGTCGAGCCCATGAAAATAAGCACATTACCACACACGTGATGTTTACTCACCCTTAAATTCTGCGCAATATTTCAAAGAAAAAGCTGAAGCTAGCGAAGGAGCTGTCCGACATGGTCATCTACTTTAAGAGCGTCCACTTCCACGGCTTCGAAGATGCCCAAAAAAACCTGAGCTTTTATGAAATGGCATCCTTCAAGGAGGGGAAGGCCATGAAGCTGGCAGAGGAGTCGGGTAAAGGAAGAGAAACCATGAGGAACTCACAAACTTTGATTAAGCACTGTCAATAAATCTTGTTTCCTCCCCCCCCACAGCAAACGCCTACGTGCGCCATAATGTGGAAAAGTTTAGTCGCATCTATCCAGCTGGCTCCAGGACCGACTCCTCAAACTACAACCCGTTGCCTCTGTGGAACGCTGGCTGCCAAATTGGTAATGGCTAACAGAGGAATAACAAACACTGATAATTATACAGCAATGGCCAAGAGCTCATGTTCACTGTATTCTCTTTTTGTTTTGTTTTTTAAGTGGCCTTAAACTTCCAGACTTCCTGTACAGACATGGATATGAACCAGGGCAGATTCCTGGTTAATGGCAAAAGCGGCTACATCCTGAAACCAGCCTTCATGAGGGACGTAGCCACAGAGTTTGACCCCATCACCCTGACCCGAGGAGACTGGCTGAAGCACAAGACCCTGCATGTCATGGTGAGGTCTTCATTGTGCAGACACACACTGGAGTTATTTGATTTCCTTTGAGTCCCGTTTAAACTTGAGATCATTCTTCACCTGCCAATAGGTCATATCAGCTCAGCAGCTTCCCAAAGTGAACCAGAAGAAGTCCTCCATAGTAGACCCGCTGGTTAAAGTGGAAATCTATGGAGTGCCAGCTGATGTCGCAGAGAAAGAGACCAAACCTTTTGATAACAACGGTACCTCACGTTCACGTCCTTTGTTTTATTTTAATGTGTCCGCGATGAATCAAGACGATACAAAATTTTCTGTTTTGAAGGCTTTAACCCTTCCTGGAATGAGAACTTCCAGTTTGACGTGTATGTGCCGGAACTAGCATTGGTCCGCTTCAGCATCGAAGACTATGACTCCAGTTCTGATAATGACTTTGTCGGGCAGTACACGCTTCCCTTCAACAGCTTGAAAATGGGTGAGTTTTGCTGTATTTGTCAAGTCCTTTTTTTTTTTCTTCTTCTTACTATAATCCAGTGATGTGAAACCACTGATAGTCAGTTATTCATTTATGAAGTGTGAAAACAGAGATGGGGAAGTGTCCCTTCTCTGTGGTGTGACATAGAGAACCCAATTCATCCGCTCCACAAGGAGCACTTCATGTTGTCCTGTGCCATCACTGACCGCAGCCCCTTTGTGCTCCCACACAGGATACAGACACGTGCCGCTGTTCAATAAGAACGGAGACCTACTCCCCTCAGCCGGACTTTTTGTACACATTATGGTCCTGGATGCCGAATAAGAAGTCTCCAACTCTAGGACCTCCTTTCTACAGCCATGTTTTAAAATTTTATCTTTCGTTTTGGCTTCACAGTTTTAGCTCATGATTAACTTATTGCTTTAATTCTAATCAAAGTCGAATTGCGACTTTTCTCTCTTCAGTCTAGAGATTCTGATTTGCAGCTGGATGTTGGTTGTATTGGGAGGTGGGTACACATGCACACACTCTAGGGCTCCCTAGACTTTATAAAACTCCATGTATATATGACACTTCACTTTTACAAATTGGGTTAATTTGTACATGCAGCACTCACTACATACCAACTTCAGTTTGCATTAGGATGAAACTTTTTAAACTGCTTTTGTCCCTTATTTTTAGTCTGTTCAATGTCTTTTTTTTTTTTTTTTTTTAAACCTTTTCATCCAAATGACAATTTTGACTTTTAGAGAAGTACAGGCCAATGTGAAAGCTATAGTCTTTGTTTTCATCAGTAATTTTAGTCATCCATTATGATTATTTCTCATGTAACATCTTGACTTTGCCTCTTTTTGTAAATCAATATGAACACATAAAAATGTTAAACACAATCATCATCAAGCACTGTATTCATCTATGACTTAACAGTCCTCATCCAGTGGAGCCACAATGAATGATGCAGCATTATAGTGCTTATAAACCTCCCCAATCTCCCGACTCTGTGACAGTGACGATACCTGTATATACCAGTCTCCGGCTGAAACATCTTCATGAACTATTTAATTTTATGCAAACAATACTAGAAACCAGTTTGCAGTGAGCCACATCTGCCTTTCCCTAGAAGGAAACTACCTTGTGAACTTTGGATACACCCTATGTAAACAGTCACAGCAACGATGCACACAAACGGAGAGCTCCTGTTGAATGAAAACCTTTAGGAGTTATTTTACATCTTAATTGTGTAAAGTTGCTCAAAAATAGTTTGTACAAAAACGCATCGCAGGATTTCTTCCAACAGACAGCTATCCTTTCCACAGTCATCAGCTTCACAAGAGCGTTTGGTTGTTGCCAGACTTGCAGTTTTGTTAGTCAAAGCTCTAAATATCCACCGTACACTACCAAACAAACTGAGTTAACCATGTAGTACCTAAACAAGGTTGGCAGAGCCCAAAGGTTAATCACGCCGTTGCCATCTTTCAGCTTGTTATAAGAAAACATGAACCCACCGCTGCCAGCTCACTAAGACAAAACAGAAACAGATGGTGTTAGTCTGATGACAGAAGACAGGCAACAATCCTCAAAACATGTGCTTTTATTGTGACATGTCTGAAAGGAACGGTAAAAATAAATCAGGTCGACTGTAAAAGACAGAAAACGGTGACATTCTCTCTCAACTTTCAGTAAACATACCATATGAGGTACATCAGAGATGGTGGAAACCGCAGTCACGCCAGACTGAAGTGAGGATCTTTGGCCTTAATTCATGAACCACATCAGATGTGTGACGGGGGGCAGAGGAAGAAAAAAAAAAAAAGAGACATGACAAAATTGTTTCAATGAAGCCATTTATTAAAGAAAATAAAGGGGGAGAAGGTGATGCTCAGAATGACATGCTGCCAAAGTAGGAAAAAAAACAAAACAAAGTGAGGAAATTGATTTAAAAAAAAAAATAAAATAAACTCAAGTGTTTTAGAACTTTGGTGTTAACTTAATACAAAATGAAGAATGTGTGATTATGAGTGAAGTGACAAAAGGAAAAGTGAAAGGCAGCACACATGAACGAACATACACACACATGCTCACAATCGTCCCGATAGGTGGGACGAGACCTGACTTATTTTTCTTACCAAAGGCAAGAGAGCAGGACAATACCGATCTGAAAGGATATAGGAACAAAAAGCTGGATATAATGGGTAATATGCAACTTTTCAAACCCAAATACTGACAACATGTAGGTAGAAAAATATATCACAATGATACAAACAACATTTTCAGAGAAAGGTCATCATTGAGAGGTTGAGAAGACCAAACGCTCCTTATTTAAAAACAAAAACATTGCACTGAAACCATCGTGAGCTGCACACTCGCAACACAAATGCTTATGCGAAGAGAATGAAAATGTCTGAAGGAGCAGCAGCCTTTTAACTGGGGGCGTAAAGTTGGAAATTATTAGTGTCTCTTAAATATAAACCCCATGACCCACAAACCAAGCAGTAAAGGTTTGTTGGAGGCAAACAATCCCTAGATGGCACCATAGAGCTTTTCACATGCTCCATTTTACTGTTACACAACCCACCAGAGCCAAATATGCTCTACATATATGGCTGATCACTTTTCGCACTCCATAAGAAAATACTAGAGAGATGATGCTAAAACAGGGAGGTGTAACCTTGGAAATAATGAAGAAACATTGCTTTGTGCCTCCACAGGCAGTAAGGCATTAATGCCATGGTGAGGTTGTTCACAGTCCTGATGCAGTGCCCCAGTAGTGTTTCATTTAGAGCTGGACCCAAACATTGTTTTTGGAGGAGGGGGCTGTCTGGATGGGCCCGGACTGAGCACCCATCTGCAGGCTTGGAAGGCGTCCTTTTGCTCCACAACAGGGGTTTCTTACTATAGAGACACAGGTAACCACGTTTGGCTACCGTTTCTGAGATAAACCAATCAAAATTCAAGTTGTTTCAGCACTGCAACACTTACATGTCACCAGATCAAAAAACAAACTAGTAGCTCTAAATATTATATGGATGTCCGGTTTCTGGATCCACTCATGTGGACAGTGAATGTTACAGTGGTCTTACTTTAACAAACCCTCACTGGTTAATTTATTCAAGTGCTCTAACCCAAGTGCCCAAACCACCCTCCCCCTCCAAAATAAAAGCGGTTATTGCCATGGAAGCTAATGTTGCAGCATTCGGTTTGCTGGGCTCCTCTCATATGTAGGCACTGAGGTGAAGAGCAGTTTAAAAAAGGAAGGGGAAAAAAAGGAGCCTGGGAAAATAAACGCCACAGGTGGCATTTCCATTAGACTTTTTTTTTTTTTTTTTTTTTTAATTACGAGGGCTGGACAAGGGCAGGCCACCACTGTACATCAGGGGAATGGTGTGATTTAAACACTGTCCAGACTCTGACACTCAACCCTATTCTGTAAAGACACTGATGACATGGAAAAACTGAAAACATGGCACTCGACCTATTTGCTGTAAGATCCTGGACCAGTTTAAAAACACTAAAGAACACCTTTGCAAATGTGTACAATTTCAGAGGAAGTTCTGCCCTCTAAGGGTGAAGCTGCACCACTTGTGTGCATGCACACACACAAAAGTTTTTTTTTTAGTTTTTTTTTTTAAAGTGATTAAAAGCTAGCCATCTGATCTTGTAATAAAACAAACAAATTTGACATCTATTTGTCAAAATAATAAAACCTATCATGTTATTCTTACAACTAATAGACTAACAGTTGTAGCTCAACCCTGGTACGGATATGAAGCCTGTTTAAAAGAAAAAAGAAAAGAAAGAAAAGTTCCTTATTTGGCAAATTATTAAAATAAAAAATAAAATAAAATTTAAAAAAAAAAGGACAAGGAAATGGCACATTTTTAGCCGAGCTTTCAGATGAAATTATCAAGCGCAAAGAACTACTGGACTTGCTGCAGGTGGGGCGTGAATGTCGCAACTGCATACATCCTCCGTTTCCTAAAACAAAATCAACCATTTCTACTTATAATGAAAGCTGAAAGAAACAAAGTCACATCTATATAATGGCACAAGCTTACTGGGAAAACAGAAGAACACTATGAGACAACTGCCCAGCGTTTGATGACCAAAAAAAACAAAATAGTGAATTCAAACTTTCATATAAAGATATTTGTGTGTCCACTTTAAAGCATATCTGTATGTGAAAAGACCAGAGTACTCTGGAAATATGCCATGTAGAAAATATCTCCCCATATAAACAACAGTCACACAAGGCACTTCATTAAGTATGAAAAGAGAATCACAGTCCTTTCTACTGCCAGAAATTGCCTGCATAGCAACAATATGAGGACAAAATCTTTTCAGACTTTTGTGTGGTACCACAAAAGAAGTCTCAGACAAAAAGTTGTTTTTGTTGTCATTTTTTTTTTCTTTTTTCCTTGCGTTTAAAATAAGCACTTCACCAAATAGTAAAACTTGGTTGATTTGAAAATAAAGATTAAAGTTCGTTCCTCTTAGTATTTTGTCCCCGATATTATCAGCTTAGGACACTCTACATACTTTCTGGTGTGGTTTTTATTATTTTTGTGAGACACAGTGCTCCTGGGATTTTGAATGTTTTTGTTTTTCTGATGGCACTCAGAAGGCAGCCGGTCGCCAGGAGATGAGATCAGAGACAGGGTTATGATGTTTTCCACAGTGAGACTCCAAGGCGTCCCCTTAGTGTGGGAGGATCTGCCCAAGTCTGAGAGATACGGTCGTAGAAAGGAACAGAGATCAATACAGGAGACTGGTGGGCACAGGCGGTAGTGTGGGCTGTCCTGCTACCTGCTCCTTAGATTCTGCAGGACTCCGTAAACCTCTTCTTCTTTGCTGAGTCCCTCAAAGAAAGGCAGCAGGTCCAGGAGTTCTGTGTCATTCATATCGTCAAACCAGGACTGAACTGGGACCTGAGGAGAGGCACAAACCACTGAAAGTTAGCCTTAAGATGTAGAGCTGAATGACAATTACAGCATAAAAATGCAGACATGTTAAGCAAATTAGGAAAAGTACACTACTGGAGAAAATGAATTCTAGTGCTCTTAATAAATTATTCTGATCCTGATTGATAAATACCACAAGAAACCAAAGAAATTATGTAACCGCTCAATAACATGATTATTTTAAAGACGAGAAGCAAGTACTTTAAAACAGAAACTAATCACTGACACACAAGTCAGAAACACAAAACTAAGTTGTATAATAAAAAACAAAACAAAAACAAAGTATGAACATTATTATAAAATGATCTATGAGCACAAGAACTTTCTCAGTATCTGCCCTGCCTCACAGCCAGGGGAAATGTGATGGTGAGACAAAGCTGGAAAATGGTGTGGAAGATCAGTGACCAACTCAGCATGAGTCCAAAACACAGCTGCTGCAGAAATCAGAAGAAAGGCTGCAGAGGCCATCCTCCTAAAATGATGCCACAGGCAGTGAAATACCTACAGATACAGGTATTTTGCATAATGTCACACTCTATGGAAGGGCTTCGGGAAGAAAATAAAACCAAAAGGCTTAAGACTGTCACGTCTGGCTCAGTGAAACGTATCTGGTGTAAAAATGGCCAGGATCACCAGAGACAGTGAAAACCAGAGGTGGGAGTGTGATGATGTGAAGCAGCATGAGAGCAAAAGGTGTTGGACAGACAAAGACACAAATGACATTTAATAGGCGGCACTGTGAATGCCTGAGGCTACACCAAAATACTAACTGCAGATGTTTGACAAAAGAGAGGATTATTCCAGCCAGGTGACGTTTCAAAGCACACTGCTAAAATTACACGAGATTCTAAAGAGAAAAAAAAAGAAAAAAATATGTCCTGTACGAGTATGAGGCTTATTTAAATCCAAAAGATCACTGCTGGGATATTTTCAAGAACCCCAGAGCAACTCAGCTTCTGCAGCAAAGAGCAGCTTTTTTCCCTCCTCTTTCTAACTTCTGTTGTTTTCCATCATCATATTCAGCATGCAACAGAAGGCTACTTTGTGGCAAGAAAAATTCAGAGTCTAACAGATGCAGTGCTGAATGTAACAAATATATTGGAGGATTGGGAACTCACAGCATTTTCTGGATGGAAAATATAAGAAGCAGGTGAATTATCAACAATGATAACATTGTGGAGTTCTCGCCCCAGCCGGCTAAGATCTTTGACGTAGTTGCCTCGGTGAAAAACACAGGATTCTCTGAAGAGCCGCGCTTGAAACACGCCCCACTGGTCTAGCAGGTCTGCCACAGGGTCTGCATACTGTCCAAGCAAAACAAACAGAGGAGAAGCAAACGGTTTTTAAAACAAGGAATATAATAAGACTAATATGACTTGTGAATGTTGGGACGATATACATCACATCTTTATGTTCACATGTTTCAACTAGAAACAAAAACAACTCACAAAAGCTAAACGCTACACTAGGTTTCCAAAAGGAAGCAAAGCATGGTGTCCCTCATAACAGCACTTGATTAACAGGGAAGGTGCCACTATGCCATAACACAGAAAAGCGCATTCTAGCTTTTAAGGAATATCTGTTTCTAGAGAGGAATTATTCCCACAGCACAGTTTCTTTTGCCTCATTCATTACACTTACCCATGCATTACTGGCTAACATGACGGAGTGACAGATGCAGAGCATAATAACAGAGATGTAAAATTCAGAAAGCAGAAAATTAACGATGTTCACAGTTCCACAGGTACCACTGGCTTGTAACCAAAAAACACGTCAACAGAAAACATGTCCACATTTGAACATACCTTGGCAAGACTGGCTGTGAAGAGCACACATTCAAATAGTTCTCCCATCTTTTGAAGAAACTCATCCACGTGTGGTCTTTTCAGCACATACACCTGCAAGATAGATCATCGCTTTTAAGACCAGGTGTCAAAACAACAACAACAAAACAAACCGTGGTGTGACAGGAGTGTCAAACACTACAAATACATTATCTGTACTGAGGACACTTTAGGTGAACAGTGTCATTTATAAGAAAATATATGAGAAAACTTCAGGATGGCTACAAAATAATTCCTGTTACTCATTTCTGGAATTATTCAAAATGATCAGACTGTTTACCATGTCACATAACTTTAGATGCCCCCCACATCCCCTTCGCACAGTGGCTGCCACCCAGTGCAAGTAATCACGAATAGGCCATCCAGGATACACACAGCCTATCCTGGATTACTTGAACTGGATAACAGCCTTTTCTTCAGGATCTTCACATCAGAACCAAATGGAATCCCCCCTATTAAAGAGACAAACTTCAATACAATTTATTAGTTTTTAAAGAAATCCACAATACCTGATGAACTGTACCATCAATCTCTACTGGGACAATGAAATCAGCGTTGCTGATAGGCTGTGGGAAGAAAATACAATTACTTTTGTTGTACTACCCCAACTGACCCCCAGAGGTCGTACTATTAACACAAACTCAATTTGCAGACTGTCTAATCTCTGAGGGCAAAAAAAAAAAAAAAAAAGTATGTTTTGCTACAACAACCTTTATCATCACTGCCCTCCTTTAACCTCTGTAGTAATTTAAGACAGCAGACATAGCATTTGACCTCAGGCAGAAGTGGACAGCTTGAAGATTTAAAAAAAAAAAAAAAAAAAAAAAAAAGAAAAGAAGAAAGTGCACAGAAAGTATTCTTCAGTGCAAAAAATATGTTTTATCGAATGGAGATGGTTGCCAACACAGCCTGGTTGTCTGCATTTTCCTGTTACAATCATGTACCCATTATAAGCCACAGTCAGTACTGTAATATTACGCTCTCTCACATCCTCTGCCACCTGCTCATCTTGTTCTTTTGTGTACACAGTGATGTCATGGATTCAAACAGCTTCAACTTCCTGTGTATCATTAGCGGAACTTTGGAAATAATGACAATGTATAGACATAAACTAAACAATGGTTTGCAGAAATATAGGCAAACCTAATATTGGCTTTTAGTTAAACCTGGTAGTAAAAGTGCTCATACTGTGCAGAATTTCAACAGTAGTTTTAGCCCCTTCTTACCTTAAATGAACTGTGGACAAGTGTTTCATCCAAGTCAATCACCACACACTTTTTGCCATAGTCAGATATTTTCATCTCTGGTAGGAGGTATTTGGCTGGCGGCTATAGGGAGGACAAGTCAGATAATGTCAGAGAGCAGTACATGAGAGAGAAGGACAGGCAGAGCCAAAGAGAGAACATGAATGCTGTACACTTTGCATTAAGTAAGGTTTAAGCCAACAAAAAGCCAAAACCATGTTAGAGGAGATAGTTTTTTGAAAAACCAACTGAGATCAGTGACACTACAGAATTCAAGCGAAAACAAACAAACAAACAAACAAACAAACAAAAAACCCTTTCATTTCTTTACATCTTTATTAGGTCAAGTTAGATTTCACAAATCTGTATCATGCATAAAGCTGTCTGCTGCTGTTAAGCCATCCTAATTTTGCTGGGATCAATCAAACTTAACTGTGTTAAGTTTGGAAATGCCAGTACACTATATGAGAGTGTGAAGTGAAGTGAGAACTGTGGCTCAGTGCTGGAATTGACTGGATGCTCTTTTAGAATGAAATTATATCAAATCACTGTTGGTTATTCTCACCAACTTTTCCTTGGATGGGTCGCAGATTACCGAATCACATCTCAGTCCTTCCTTGAGTGTAGGGCTGTGCGATATGACCAAAATCTCATATCCCGATATAAGAATTCTATCATCCCGATAACAATATAAATCACAAAAATGCAACATTTTCTGTAAATTCTGTGAATCTCGGGCAGCTCGACTTGCGGGAAGTGTTTCCAGCTGCGCGTCATGTAGCTGGAGTCGAGTGTTTTAACCGATGAATGAAACTATACATTTTTAGACACAAGTTGTAACGGCCGCCGTTTTCTTTGTGAGCATTTATTACACAGCTGGCTGCGGGGAAAGTCTAAGGTTTATTTTTTTTAGCATCTGGCGGCTCTTTTTTACTTCTCATCCGTAAATAATCTGCTCTTTCACGTGATTCAGTTTATTTTGAAAAGTCTCAACAGGATCTTGAGCTTTATTGTGAAAGGTTTATGTGGAACATAAACAAGCGGACACGCGATGGTGTTACCGTCGTTGTTGCTAACCACAACGCATAAAAACAGGCGCTTGTCCATCCGTAGTGTGGTTATATTAAATATAAGAGAAAGAGGGAACTTTAAGAAATTAATACAGCCACTACAGTGACCATCAAAACGATGAAAAAAATATTGCCGTAAACAGTTTATTTTGCGACACCACGAAACAAACGATAGCATAAAATGAAACGATAGACGTTTTTATATTGTCATCCGATATATATCGTTATATCGAACAGCCCTACTTGAGTGACAGGATTAAGTACTTTAAGTCTGTAGCTGAGTAGCCAAACTGAAAGACTAGGAGCTAATGTTAATTCCCACTCTCAAAATTACTAAACTGCATAGATAAGTAGCACAATAAATGGTTTAATGCCTTGCGTAGAAGCTCCGGAGGCAATTAACAGAAACAGGTTTGCACTTAAAAATGTTAGCTGTTTAGTGTTACAGTGTTTCTGAGAGCATACAAACCACAAAATGTCACTAATGCAGATGAAGCACTGAGACATTAAACCCAAAGGTGCATGTACACCTTCTACGCAGCCAGACAGTGCTACGATCGGCTGAGAGTGAACTGCGGTACGGTAGCAGAGCTAGAGCTCTCTGAGGAGCAGTGGAGCCCACACAGACAGGATGTGCCACCAGCCCACTCACCCTGCATGCAAAGGAAAAGAAAAAAAAGGCAATACATACACTAGGGACAGGGATGACCTCGACCTGGTCACACTACAACATACAAAAACAGGGTGAGGGGTAGGAAGTAAAACAAAGGAGAAACCCCCCAAAAAACAATGACACATTGACAGAGATCACACAAAGAGAAAATACTACTCAAAAAAAACAGACAGTTTACAACAGATGGAAAAGACTTGCAAACTGATATTTCTAGAGTTCTCAACAGGACAACAAGCAACAGTTTATTGGTGGAACAGCTCACCTTGGGAGGCGATCCGTTCTCCTCAACTGGTGGAGGCGGGGAGCTGGCGTTGGTGTTGGTGGCTGGAGAGTCCACATTGTAGTTGCGGAAGCAGCAGAAAAACGTGCTGAAGATGCCTCGGCTCCTCTGCTTCTTTAAGCTGCTGTTTGACTGGGACGCTGGCAAAAATAACAGGAAGAGGGTGGAAGAATAGAGGATGAACAAGCGGATATGCAAACTGACGTTCTACGATAAAAACGCAGCAGGATGAAACTGTGCACCCTTTACATCTGAATATTTGCATGCCAGGGTGTAGATCCTGTTTTAATAAAACGGCCATGTGTTAGCCACAAGTTTTCCTAAGTGGCCACAGTGGTGTGAGCCATGCTGAATGACAATAGGGGAGACCTTTACAGTCTGATTAAATGGCATTAGGTTTTGTTTTGTGCGCTCGCTCTGGCTGAACCACTGATCAGAAAATAACTTAGCTGGCCGGGTGACCTCATCAGTCACACTCAGTGACAGTTCAGAGCATGCTCTGCTCCGATTCCAAATCGCCTCTCATTCCTGAACCACGAAGCGCGGCCTAAATGAGACACTGAGCTTTTATTAATAGTGACAACTCAGAGGGTGTACACACTTCATTCTTTTGTTCTCTCTCTCCTTTATTTTTTCGTATTTGCTTTTGTGGCTACCACCATTTTGAAAACTTGACTTGATTCCCTCCAACATTTCAACTGGCAGGTGAGTGACTGAAGCAGCCCGATCATGCACAAGAGAAGCAGAGAAGGAGGTGGGAGGCCCTCAGACCTCTCAGAGCCTATACAAGGCTGCATTCCTCTCCACCCATTCCCCCTGCCCAGCCCACCAGAATGCTTTTGCAACTGAAGACTGTGAAGAGTGAAAAGCATTATGTCATGTCTTTTGGTATCTTGATATTGTGCCACTTTGTACTACGGACCTTAAACAAATGTGTAAATGTCTAAAAATAAATAAATTAAAAAACAAAACAAAACACACATTCGGAGCAAAATATTTCTGCAACTTGCCATCTCTGTTTAGTGCTTTATTATAAAACAGTTTTGTGCATCACAGGATCTTGAGGCCACAAAAACAACAATAATCTCTTAACATGTTAGGATGTGGAGCAAGCACATAATGCATTTCAACAGATTAATAGCTCGCTCTTACAGTAAAGCTATCAGAAGCTGACTGACTAACAGCATGTCACAGCTACATTAAACACTTTCTGCACTCCCGAGCTTCTCTGTCATTTCCCTCTATCACTGTCTTCCAGTAATGTTAATTACAGCCTTTCAAGCAAGGGCATGTTTTACTGGGTATCTAAGTTGTATCTTATCAGTGCCATAAGCTCTTCCAAGTCGAGTGGACTATAATCTGCAGCCATCGACAAGGAAAAGAAACAATAACAACAACAACAACAACAACAGATTTATTGTGTCTTCTAAGAAAGTCGAAGCATGTGGATATCTTGCTACAACCCAATGTTTCAGAGAGACCCAAACCAGCAAAAACAACATTGTAACTACCACGAAATACCAAGGCAGCAAACACATTTAGAAATTTGTTTGGAAAATAACCAGCTTGAAAATGAAGAATGTTTTCTTCAGAAGTTTTCAAATTACTCTGAATCAACATTGCCCACATTGTTCTCTGTGTTTTACAGGCTTAAGTTAAAAATACTCAAAGTGGCTACACTGAGCTCAGTTTTTATCTGGCCATAATCAGCAGCACAAAACTGTTTTGTTTTTTTTTGGTTTTTTTTTGCTTAAACAGGGCTTTATGTTTTCATTTCAGCTCTGTAAAACTGGGACAGAGAGGCAGTTGTCAGCTCCCTGTGACTCATCACTACAACCATTCGTGGTACTGATTCCTGCACAAAGACCCTTAGCAAATTCACAGGACTACTGAGTCAGGCACAGAGCACAACTGTGTCTCAAATATATCACTCACCTGGCATAAAAGCAGAGCTGTAGTTCACTAATGAGGTGGTGAACTTCACAAGCACAAGTACCTTTACTCACAACACATTCCAGAAAAACAAACCAAACACCTTTTGGAAAGAGCAAAAATATTCCCAGTGTTGTTTGACTTTTCTCTAAGCTCAGGTAAGAGTCAGACCAAGGGACATGACCTCTCATTCTACTTGATAATTCTTTTGTTGTTTCCTAAACTGTTTCCATCAGATCACACTGAATCAGGAGAATGCCATGTGGATATTTTACACAATTGTCATTTCATAACAGTAGTCCGCTTCAAACACATTGATAGTACTGGAAATACTGTGTGGTATAAGCGAGACAGCTGCATGGGTGCATGTATACAACATTCAGGAGACAGCACCACGCACCCCAATTATTAACTGCATTATTCCCCACACTGACACAATGTGACATCACATGGACATTATACTAGGGGGCTGCAGGTTAAATACTGCCTAATGTCCGATCTGACTAATGTGGTAATTTGCTTCCATACATGCATCTCAGCTGAGTGATGAAAAAAGGTCAGCCATCCAGCGCACATGTGACAAAATCTACCGACTCCTGGGTGGGTTTGTGACTGTTGACACAGTCTACAGATTTGACTGAGGATTAGTCAAAGAGAAGCTTAACCAATTCCACACCACCTCCTGTAAACAGTGCAATCTCCAAGTTTCCACGGCAAGAGACGTTTTTCTAAACAACACCTTTCAACTCTTTCAGTACTGATACCTTTTTTTCTGCTCCGTTTCTGTGTTTTTAGACTGTTTTTAGATACAAGTAATAAAACTGTTGCATTGACTGTGAAAACCTATGCAGAACTGTTTTTTGGCCAGGCAGAAAACTGATCAGTAACCCATGAGAGAACCGATAGTCAGACTTCTGACCAGAACTGATAGTGCCATTAAGACTTTATTGATAGCCAACCCAAGTCCTGTGCTGTTTTTTGTTGTTGTTGCTTTTTTTTTCTCCCTTTATTGAACTTTTCTTAGCGCGGAAAGGGGTCTTCTTTTAGTAGATTCCCTAAATGAAGACTTTTAGTAGCTTAAGTGAGGATATGTGGATACTCCACTGCGGTGAGTTTGCTATCACTCTTTTGTAATGTGCAGCCCACTTTAAAGCAAACAAAAAGAGCCTGGCATTGGCAACTGATAAGCTTGTAGGCTTATAAATCCCATGGATTGGAAAATGTGGAACTGGCTGAGAACTAAATGGGACCAAAAGAATTAAGACAGTATTTTAAACTACAACTAAAAAAATGTATTCCTGCAATTTTTCCACTAAATTTTGATTCCATTAGTAACCACAGAAAAACCAAAACTTATTAAAAGTTGAATACATAGTACAAAATAGAAGTAATTTCCAATAGATACATATATTTTGGTGCTTTTCTAAAATATTGTTAATATTAATCTTGACAAGTTTAATGCTTGGGAAATATTTATATCCTATTTTGCTAATCGAGGACATAATTAAAGCCAAATCTGTAGCATATTTGAATGTATTTAGTGCTTCCTTCTTTTTATTTAAATTCAATGTGTTCATGAGGTTAAACAAATATAGACAGGAAACCCCAGAACTTAATAGCAGAAGAGGCTAGAAGAGGGCTCAGTCAAGGTCACCCCATATGAATCAATCTTCCAACACTATTAGCAAGGAATTTATCGTAACAGTAAATGGATCATGTGTAACACTCCATCCATCTCACAGACGTATTAATAAGATCTCATTACAACAATCTCAGCTGAGTGGCAAGTTTAAATTGTTGAAATCAACAAGACTCTCCAAATTCAAGAAAAAGACCCACAGAAATCACTGCTCTGATGGCCTCTGTTTGGAAATGAAGAGCTTTTTTTGTTTTTTTGTTTTCCCTTTCAAAGTATGTCTGTGACAACACAGAAAATGATCACTGTCATCTTACAAGTAGTTACACTTGGCTCTGGGGTTAGTGCCCTTCCCAGCAAGACTGTAGGTCTATATATAGGCTGCTGCTGCTGCTGCTGCTGCTTGGGAGCCAAACCAGTGTGAGAGGCAGGCACATGTTGTAAGACAGCCAGCAGAGGAACATTAAGAGCAAAGGTGGTCAGTTTTTGCCCAGACAGTTTGGCGCCTGTTCAGGCTATTGGAAGACTACCTATTTAATTCCTTTAAGACAGATGGCCGCATGGGCTACATGTTAGGTGATCTCCAATAGATAGATGACAATCTGACTTTGTATTTACATTAGAAAATGTGTATAGAAATAATGCTGTTAAATATTTATAGACTTTTTAAATTATGTGATTATAAACTTCCACCAAGTGCCAAATGTGGACAGTTTTGTTTGGCAAAATATTCTATTCTATATAAAAATTCTATTCACAAAACTAGCTGCTAATTAGGAAAGAAAAAAGAAGAGAGACTGAAATAAAAACAAAAAAACAAGTGCTGTTACCACATGTTTGTTGTAATTTATATGCACAGTCCTTCTGTCCTGCCATCTGTTTTGCCCCACCTGTATCTTGTGAAGACCCACCTGCACCCTATCTGACTTTTTTTTGCAGATTCTGAAATTGAATTGCCATTTTTCCAGATTAAGAACAAAGGGGACAAAGGACAAAGACATTTACAATTGTTATAATGATTATATTATTTGTTGTGAGAAGCGAGCATCCACGTCACTGCTCTATTTCATCCTGTAACTCAACTGTGTCTTGTTACACGCACACTCTCGCACCTAGTCTTATGTTATTTCATGCAGCAACCCAACACGCAAACAATGAATTCTAGCAGAGTGAATGCTTGTACTCGACCACCTCTGTTGGCAAACACACTGAAATCATACTAAAATACTACCTGGGTGCAGTAAAGTGCATGTCTTCAGAAGCAGACCAACTATCTGTAACAGGCTTGCTAAACATGGTATATGCTTACTGATCTAGCAAGCTGTCTTAACACTGTTATATCACCGTAGTGGCATATGATTAGTTTAATTGCCATATAACTCCCACCTTAAGTGTTAAACTCCAGCACACATGCAAGAATAACCTCCCAAGACAACCCACGTATATTCAAGTGACACAGAATCCACAGCAGTTACTCTGGGTCACTTTTATAGCTTACAGGCAAATGCATTGTTGTGCTTCAAAGACTCAAGTTCTCACATTACTGATGGTCTGAGAAGAGAAGTTTGAGATGTGATATTGATACACACCCTATGCACCAGGGTGACCCGGTGCATAGGTAAAGTGTCAAAGGGCGCCAGGAATGAGAATCACTGGATATTAGGAGCTATGGGCTTGTGGAGAAGTCATTCACGTTGAAGCAGCACTTAAAAAAAAAACCCCAAAAAAACAAACCCATCTATTACAGAGGACAGAATATTGTTTAGAAGTGATACATATAGGAAAAGACCTAAAACTGGAGGTTAATTTCACTGCATAACACACAAACCTCACAAGAAACAATAAGCGCGGATAAAACAGTTTCACTGTTTACATCTCAGACAAACCGAATAAGTTTCCCATAAGCTGCACAGATAGCTTTGCTATGTGCATGAAGTAAAACTGAATCGATACACAACACCAGCAGCACAGTTCTCTTTAGTCCGCGTATTAGCTTCGTCCTTAGGAACTTCTTGCTAACCTCAATCCAAACCACCGAGAACTCGATCCATACATGAATCAACTGTCAGAGCTGTCAGATCATATGGTCCAGTTATATAGTCCAAACGCATAAAGAGAAGTGTACTTTCCAGATGTATTATTGCAAATACCTTTACAAAATATGCGTTAATTTGATGCAGACAGTGAATTTTCGTTAATGTTAAAGGGGAAAAAAACGCGCTGGAGCGCTCTTCATTTTGAAAACGCAATGAACAAACGTTATCCTAGTTGGAGAACTTACCCGGGCAAGGCCCCACTGACAAACTTGTTGCGTAGTTGAGTTTTTTTTTTCTTTTTCAACAAAAGACGTGTTTCCATCTTTTCACACAAAGGCAACTGAGGTCTTTAACAACTACAACAGCTAGCAAGTGCGAATAAAAGCTAACGTCAACAGAGAAAAGTAGTCAGCCAGCTAGCATTAGTTATGTACCGTAAATTGACTTTTTCCTTACCTTTTTCCTGGTTAAATGATATTATTTCCTCCTCCTTGGGGTTAGAAACTTGGGTTATTATGGACATGTGGTCCATTTAGACGATTAGTTATTCCTGTTTTAGTTCCCACAATGTCAATAGTACAAGCGCGCTTGCTTCCTTTGCTAGCTACTGTTAGCTAGCTGTTTAAGATGAAGGTAACCAGCTAGCCCACGAAGCCAGGAAAGCGTCCGAGGCGAAGGGGTTGTGGCAGCGGTGGTAGCCAGCCAGCTAGCACAGTGGTGAATGGAAGCCAGATAATGTCTGTCATTTATGGCTTTCCGAAAACTACCATCGCTACAAACAACTATGTTTGTGGGCAACACGAGGAGCGTGCGTGACTATAAAAAACAAATAAATAGAAAAGACGCTGAAATTGCTAACTAACTGAAGTTAGCAAGTAGCTTAGGTTAGCGAGTTAGCCGCAAACCTTCGATTATCCAAAATGCGAGGCCGTGTCTGGAGCACCGCTGAAAATACTTGGAAGCCCAGATGGTTGTTCTAGTTTAAAAAAAAATGCAACGACCGCAGGTTGTTCTGCGTTAAAGTTACCAGACACTTTTAGGCAGTCGGTTCATATGTGCTGGCCCTACATTCCCTGTGCAACATGGAGGCTTTATGTATTTTGAGTTGCATCTGAAGCGGGGGCACCGTGAGTGGGAGGGGGCGGTTTGTTTCTGTGATGGATTCTCTCAGGCAGGCAGCACAAACTCGCCGCACTACATTGCTCAAACCATGCAGCTGGCTGGACGCGGCTTTCTTGGGCTGTAATTACTGATGTCCGCAGGCAACAGACTGTGGCTCTTTACTATTAGCATTTGGGGGGAAAAACGCTCCCAAACAGAATATGCTTAATGGGGCCGTTTATAGTGACACTAAGCTATCGATTTAACACTGCTCCCAGGCAAACAACAAACCGAGCAAATACTTGACGCTGATCCAAAAACCCCTGGTATTCAGGCACCCTTGTCATTTTTAATAAACCGGGAGCGACACCTAGTGTCTAAATGACAACAATGCTGCCTTAGTAACTATGAAACAGCGCCTGCATGCATTCAATCCCATCAGTCGCAGTGTGATTTGGAGTGGGTGGTTTCTTGACAAATGACATTTTATGTTGTGAGTGATTAAAAATAGAAAGACGCAGATGTGATGTGTGTGTGCTGAAATGGGAAAGCACTGACTAATATATGAAAATTCCCCAAATTCCTTAGGCATTTAATGCGTTTTATAATATGGCGGTCTTCGACGATATCACAGAGTACAGAAAATTATTTTTAAAAACAGAAAAAACCCAATTTCTTTCAAATTGTAGAAACACTGCCTTTGTTGCATCTAACCGGAAAACGTGAAAGACTTGGGTCTGTAACAGTAAGTGCAATCATATTTCATTGCACTTTTAACATCCGCATATAATTTATCAAGTCAGATCCATTCTATCTTTGATTGGCTCTCAATTAGGCTAATTGCTACTGATTGACTTTCTTTTTTCGACGTTATAAACCATGTTTGTGAGTAAGATCCGATGGACACGGTGTGGACCACCCCTCATTGCGGTGCAGTAGTGGTGGATAAATATATCCCCCCTCCTCCTCCTCCTCTTCCTCCTCCTTTCGTTGGGTCCGCAACATCCTGACTGCCAGAGGCTGGTGATCAGAGGCAGCGGCAAAGCCCCCGCAAGACGAATGAAATGAAATCTGCTTTTGCCGCCACCTGCTTTCCCCCAATTTCTTTGGTCTATTGAAGAACTGGCTGTAGTGCTGCCCTCATCCTGACAGTGTAAAGCGGATATAAGGTTAGTAAAACAAGTCTTGTATTAATGCAAAGTGATAAATATGACGGAAACCACCAGGGGGGGAACAATCAGAACAAACAGCCGGTGTGTTATCGACTCTGTGCGCACAGAGCATTGAAAAAGTAAGCCTCAATTTGTATGCATGCCGCTTTGCGGGGGATCTGCATAGCCATGGTTACATCTTGGCACTGGCATGCCACACTTGTTCGTCCAACTCCTTTAAGTTCAACTCAAAGTGCGCTACATGAGCATGAAGCACACGCACTAACACAGCCAGGAACCCGGGCTGTCCACCTGAAAACTAACGGTTTTCCCACTCCAGTGCGCCATTCTTGGCCATTCCAGTTAGGGCTAATTATTCTGTGAAGTGAGTCCCCAGCGCCTCCCAGATCACATAGCACTGCAGCTGCCCTGCTGTACAGCAAACCAACTGCAAGACAGTACTATAATAGGAAGGAGAGGTAGGGTTGCGCAGCTGACGGTGCTGATTCCGAGGAGCCAGAGCTCTGAAGTCCTATTTAAGTCACTGGGCTGTCGATCCGGGAAGCTTATTAGTAAAATACCACCTCGGTGAAACACCCCGGTCTGTCTCAGACCAGTCAGGAACTTGTGTTATTACTGCGCTGACCCGTTTTTGTGGGTGTATAGTTTCTATAGGCACAGGCTGATTTCCACTGGGTAACACTACCAAGGACATCTACCATAAAAATAAACTGTACTGGGTTTCTCCTCATGTTTTGTCCGGTTAATCCTGCGGAGCATTTTATTTATCGAGGAACCTGTCAACGTGCATGCTTTCATACTGACATGTCACAGCAAACTACAATGTAACAATTTCCAAAGAATAACCTGGTTCAGTAAAATAAACTTTTTAACCCTGCATCTGCATTTCTCTCAGAGTTTTCCTTTTTTAGTTTTGTTTTCTGTTCATTTATACTGGTTCCCTTCACTTAGGTCTAACATTATGTGGCTGATTGCTTTTCAACCCATTAGGCTTCAAGTGTGCAGATTCACCATGGGGATCAAGACTGCCCTTCCTAGATATGAGCTGTATCTCTACACAGCTGTACTTGCTGTGGCCTTGATATGGGCAGGCAGTTGGATATTTGAAGCTTCAAGTGGTGAGTGCACAACGTGTCAAGAGATGTCCGGAGTGCATGCATGCGCGCGCGCGCGCACGCACACACACACACACACACACACACACACACACACACACACACACACACACACACACACACACACACACAGGCTGTCGGTGTAACTGAGAAAGTCCAAAAAAAAAATCAATATCACAGTGCTTTAACATTTATAGAGGTTAATTGAAATCCACTAATATTCCCTAAAGTTGGAGTGAATGGACACTTTTATGCACCTATCAGCTTTAGGAGCACAATTTTCACTCATGATCTGATAAATGTCACTGAAAGCCAAGTGACAATGCAATTCAATTCCAATGCAATTTAAAAACTGCCTCAAAAAGCACCATCCTACATCCTACAACAGTGCTCTATTTAACCTAAAACAGGGCAGAACAAAGTTCATTTAGTAGATGAAAAGAGACTGCTTCCCCCCAAGGAACTCCTGCGTGTTCTTATTATGTGAAGACAATTTGAGAAAATGGTCCACTTACTCTCTAATTATTTCCCAGATGGAGATATTTCTGACTAAGTTACACTGAGCCAACTAACTCCAAACCCTTCATCCTGAAATAACACCAAATGTTTGCATGCATTCAGACTATGACATGCTTCGACCAGCCTCTTCACAAACTGATCTGAGTGGACTGAGTGCAATCGGGTGACTGGTGCTGTCTGTCACCGTCTGTGCTGTCATACAGTCTAGATGTCAATCATCATTTTAGTCCAGATATTTTTTCTCCTTCAGTCTCTGTCTCTTAAAATGGTCATTTGTAATACTCAGGTCTGCATGCTACAGTAGCACTGTATACTGGCAATAGTAGTTTGGCTGTGTTCCCAGAAGTAAGAGGCTTTCCCCGAATAACCCTTACATTTTAAGGCTTCTCCAGCTTTGGCTGGAAAACCCTACTCCCCACTGTGGTGGTGGTGGTGGTGTAGGTTGATCACATTTGTTGCTACACTGATTGCTTCAACTTTGGTCACCACTGCGATTGTTTTTGGTGTTGTGTTTGTCATTTATGTGTTAGCGCTTTGTTCAGGTTATATAGAAAACTACTCTCCTGCAACAAGATTATGTCTACATGAGACTAGATGTCAGCCTCAGAATAGAAAGCTCTGCAGTGAGTGTATTATGTAATATTTGGTGTTATAAAATAGACCAGAATTGCTCTCAGGCCTTTAAATTTGCAATAATCCAATGAACACACCAAAGCTCTTCAAGCTGTGACTACCTGCACGACTGTTTTCTTACAGAGGAATAACCAGCTCATATAAAAATGCCCAAAGCAAAGCTGCTCAAAGCCTGGATTCCCTAACACAGAGGCTTTACAGTGTCCTGCCATTACTTAAAGCTGTTTTGCATTATTAATAAAACACCTCAGCATGCACAAATGGAGATTATCGTTTTTTTTTGTTTGTTTGTTTTTTCAGAAAATGCAAACAGAAAGTCCTTCAAAGAAAGCGTCAAACCAGGATGGCATTATTTTGGCAGGAAAATGGTAAGTCCCTCTTCTTCATGTATTCTCTATACAGCTGCACAGCACCATGTTAGGCGAGCGGTTGTTATTTGATCCTAATGCATTTTTCCTTGCTGTAGGATGCTGCGGACTTCGAATGGGTGATGTGGTTCACGACATTCCGCAATCATATCCTTTTTGCTCTCGTTGGTCATGTGATCTTTGCCAAGATATTTTCCCTGGTGGCTCCAAAGGTGCGCGGGTTTGAATGCTCACGAGATACTCCTGGGTTTTGAATAAATACACGTGCAGGCTCATGGTGTTTTCTCTGTAAATATGTATGAAATACATATTTGTGTGTGCTCAAGTGTGAAGAAAGATATTACAGTAAATGCAAAGCTGCATTCTGCTGATGTGAACAGAAGGCCTTGAAGTGATTAATTAAATGTAGTTTTATTCCATTTTTATTCAATGAGATGTTTTTCTGTTCCAGAACAAAAATGTTTCTCGTGGCTTTTATTTGAAGCTCAAGGCCTGACAGATTGACTCAACACAGCATGAGCTGCTTTCTTTGATACCAAGTTCCCATCTGTTGCGTCTCTGCTGTGAATATCTGGACATATTTAAAACAGTTCATCATGTTTTAAACATGTTTTCTGTCTTGTTTCATGTTTACAATGAAGATTGGTATAAATGGATGTAAGGTAACATTAAAAGATCTTAGAATTTCACAACATTTGCCATGCATTTCATTTAAATTGTGCATATGTGGACTGTAGATTTGTTTTCATTGCCCTGTAATTTAATCTTCCCATCCTTAGGTATTTTAATTTTTTGCAGTTTCATGAGTGTTATTATACTAACACCACTCTTCATGTGTGTTCCTGAATTCTGAACTATATCCTGATATCTTGACTAATTCTGGCTCCTTCTTATCCACAGCACAGATCCTTGGTCTTTGGGGTGTATGGAGGTTTGGCAGTCCTGGTAACGATGGGCTGGACTTTCTTGGCTCTGGTTCTTTCTCATTGCATCATACTATACAGCGTGGCTATATTCAAAAGTAAATGGATGTGCTTCGCTGCAGGCTTGTGTACGCTGGCCTCCATCAAGCTGGAGCCCTTTAACTCCTGGCAGGTGAGGGAATGGTAGCAAAGTAGAAGTTTAACAACTTCACCTACTTCCAAAGTCCAGCGACGCATGTAATAAATACTACAACATTTGTGCTCGACCACCACATTTCTTCCTAATGATCCTAATGGAAGTTCTTTCTTCCCGTCCCTGAGCCTGGTTCTGCTGGAGGTTGCTTCCTGTTAAAAGGGAGTTTTTCCTTCCCACTTTCTCTCAGTGCTTGCTCATAAGGGGTCATTTGATTGTTTGGGTTGTCTCTGTATTATTGTAGGGTCTTTACCTTACAATATAAAACACCTTAAGACAACTTCATTTGTGATTTGGTGCTATATAAATAAAACTGAACTGCAACTTTTCTGGAGTTTAGCTGAGTTTGTAGGGGTGTTTCCAGGATTTTCCAAAATGTGGTGATTCAGACTCAGAAGCAGTTATTGAAGCCCACTGGAAATAAGTGAGGTTTATTAGAAAGAAACAACCATGAAAACCATTTGAAAATTGGTTGAATTTAAATGCAGACAGACCTCCAGCCTCCCTAAACATGCACTAGAAAACGTGAATGCCCTGTAGCATCATAGTGTTCACATTGCTACACACAGTTGTTGTTGGCCCCCCTTTATCCACACCACTGTGAAAGGTTTCAGCTGTAGGTGATCTTAGAAGCGTTACCAAACCGGAGAACGATCCCGAAACACTACAGATAACATTAGAAATTATAGTATTTGGTCTAATATGTAATATATGGACACATGATTACAGTACTGACAGCATACAGCTTTTGCCAGATTGTTATTGTCGTCCTTATGCAGACTGGTGTTTGAGGCTCAGAATAACTTTTATCCCCCCACTGCCCCACAACAGGAAGCCTTGGTAACTGGTTCCTTCAACCTCCAAGATATCCTGTTCTATGGCGGTTGTGGCTTCAGCATCATGCGCTGTATGAGTTTTGCTTTAGAGAACTGCGAGAAGAAGGAAGGCAACTACACGTTCTCAGACCTGGTGAAATACAACTTCTACCTCCCATTCTTCTTCTTTGGACCGATAATGACATTCGACCGGTTTCATGCCCAGGTGAGGATTGAAATCAAACGGAATATAAAGATAAACTGGTGTTTTTTTTAAAAAAGAAACCCTAATATTTCTTTTAATCAACAGTAGGTACATCTATTCTTTAATTAACTATTTTATTAATGCGAATAATTAATTGGTCCAAAAATAGTTACAAATCTGTAACTCTGCTATTCTGAATGGTGTAATCATCAAATATTCAAGTTTCTATGGACTATGGCAGGGATAGCTCAGTAGGTAGAGTGGTCGCCCCATGATCGGAAGGTCAGGGGTTCAAATCCCCTGAATAGCTACCTGAGCAAGGTACTGTCCATACGCACTGCTCCCCCGGTGCGCCTGCTTAGTGGCTGCCCTCTCTCAAATGCAGAGAGAGTAATTTCCCCACGGGGATCAATAAAGTATACATTATTCTATAATTCCAACAGCATGTGGGTTTAGTGGAAGCTTTTGTTCTGCAGGCAAATAACACTCAGCTGATCCGTAAAGAGAGGGAGATGTGGAACATCACCACCAAGGCCTTGTTGCACCTGGGAGGTATTCTCGTGGTGGATGTCTTCTTCCACTACCTTTACATTCTGACGATACCCAGTGACATGAAGCTGGTTGCTAAGCTTTCTGACTGGTCTCTGGGTGAGTAATTAAATCCAAAGCTTTTTCCTTTCTTTCGCACTTGCACTGAAGTTTTCTTGCTTCAGTCATTTGATTTTTTGTGGTTTGAAATAACATTGTTATTCCCTAAAATCATACTATTTCCAAGGAAAATCAGTGAAAAAATGAATAATCTAAAATTGTAATGAGACATCATTTCAAGTTAATCTGCTACTGGAGGTTTTCTCAGAGGCAGGACTTTAAATAAATGCCTGAAAAGACTGTGGGATATATTCTAATTAGGAAAGATTCAGATTTGTTTTTATGTGATTCACAGCTGGACTGGCTTATTCCAACTTGGTGTATGACTGGGTGAAAGCGGCTGTAATGTTCGGCGTCATCAACACCGTGGCAATGCTGGATCACCTGGACCCTCCTCAGCCTCCCAAGTGTATCACCATGCTTTACGTCTTCGCTGAGACGTACGTGCGACTTGCATCAGCAGTGTGAAACCACAGTGTAGTTTCTTGGTTCGCTCTGCAAAACCGTAAAATGTGTGAAAGTATTCATGAAACTTTGTGTCTTTTGTAGGCACTTTGACAGAGGCATCAATGACTGGCTGTGCAAGTGAGTGCATGGATGATTTAAATTCATGGGCATAAAGAACCGAACGCGGTATAGACAAGAGGATTTTGACTCATCGTTGTGTCACGTGCAGGTATGTTTACGACTACATTGGTGGAAATCACGATCAAATCTTCAAAGAACTTCTTGCAACCATCTGCACTTTTGCCGTCACCACCCTGTGGCTGGGCCCATGTGAACTGGTTTATATCTGGTCCTTTTTCAACTGCTTTGGTCTCAACTTTGAGCTGTGGGTGGCCAAGTTCTTCTCCCTTCCACCACTTTCTACCATAGAGGTGAGAAACGATAAGGCAAATAGTAAGGCCCCTAGGCATGTTTGAGCATGGATGAAAATTCTTGCCTTGAATAACAATTTGTATCTGATACATTTAAAGAAGAAATTAAATTACTTGGTAAAAAATTCTTTAGAATCTTGACACAAACACAGGAATCTATCAACATTTTGTCATCACATTTAGTCACTGGATACAGAATCTCGTCTTCATCACTGATAGTCTATTCTTGGTATTTAATGAGCACTGATTTTAAGTCACTCTATCACACTTTGTGGAAGCTGCGTAATGGACTGAGACAGAATAGTGTGTATTTGGTTCCTGTTTCCCCGTGCCCTTCTTGTTTCTCTCCTCTTTCCCCCCTCTTTCTGTCTGGCTCTACCAGAGTTCTCTTCCTGTCTAAAGGAAGTTCTTCCTTCTCACTGTTGCCAAGTGAGCCTCAGGGGCTATTATCTAATTCTCTTTAATGTTGTACCTTTCATTATAAAGGGGAGTGAACTGGCAGTTAATAAATAAAACTGGTGGTTATCAACTTCACAGATCCATTTCTTAGTTTGATGGGCCTTAATACAGTACTGACCTGAGAGCAACAGGATCAAAAGTAAGCTGAGCGACACGATTTTGAGGTGTGGAACTATTTTTATTCATTTAAAAAGCCATTATTAAAAGAAGTGGATCTACTATATTTGCCCCAAGAATATAATAGACAAGAGAAAAGCAAAACAGATCCTAATTTAAAGATGGACTAAGCATCTATCAAACATTTCACAGGTCTGCAGGATGGCAGCAGAATTACATTTTTTCTTTTTCTGTGTTAGTTGTAATTTTGTGCTCTGTTGTGTGTCTTCTGTTAGAGTGCCATGGGTGAAGCCATGTCACGCAGGATCCGCGGTTTGTTCAATGCGGCCAATTTCTGGGCTATCGTCCTCTACAATGTTCTCTCCCTGAACAGTTTGGAGTTTGCCAAAATGGTGGGAAGGAGACTGATTTTTAAAGGTGGGGAACAACATCAGTATGAATAAAAAACAGGGTTTTTTCTCAGTTCTAAAAGCACAGGAAAACAAGAAAAGTAAAAACTTGAGGGGCTTAATGCTCCACAGATCATTTGACTTTAGCATCGCTTCTGTTTTCTTCATAGCATTAAACATTCTGTGACACAACTCTGACAGGGCTTGTTCACTGGATTATCTGCAGTATTTCCTTTAAAGTTGTGCTTTAATGTTCTTATCCCCCCCTCCTCCTTCTTCTTTGTCCTATTGTTAGGTTTTCCTCTGTCGACCCTCTCTGTGTTACTCGTGACCTACTGTGGTGTGCAGCTGGTGAAGGAACGAGAGAGACAACAAGCCTTGCTGGAAGATCCAGAGCCGGTGAAGCCAGTAGATGGTGGCAAAGAAAAAGCAGAATAACCTGGCAGAGAAACAGTTTCACAGACTTAATGGTCAATGGGCGCTCACGTGGTTCTATCCTCGGCCTTGCAAGCTGTAACAGAACCATGCTGGTTAACAGCCATTCAGCACCTATATTGTTCACAAGCCGGTGTTTTTCCTTTTGTTTGTCGGAAGCGAGGCAATGATTCGAACTGTGAAAAATCCGCAAGTGCACTTGCTGTTGATAATCAACACGTACTTTGGCACAAACCCACCGACAGTGCATTTAGTATTTGTATCAATCTGGACTAAAGATTGTTTAAAATCTATCTATCTATCTATCTATCTATCTATCTATCTATCTATCTATATATATATATATATATATATATATATATATATATATATATATATGTTTAAAAGTACTTAAGGACATATAGTATTGTAAAGGAAGAATTACTTTTGGTCTGTGTGGTTCTGTTCTCCTTCACTTTTATTTCTTCTTCCTTTTTTATCACCATCTTTGTTTTTTATTTCATTGAGATGGTTGAGATCCAATCTTATTGATCTGTAATCAAGCTAAAAGGGTAAAACTTGAAGAAAACTTGAAATCAGGGCGTCATAAATGGAGTGCAATAAAGAAAATAAAAAGGGTGCTATGGAGGTCCTCCACATAGCTTGCAGCTGATTGTAATGTACAGTATAATTGTTTTACTCTTACTAAGAAAAATATATATGACGGTAAAGCACTGGTATTTTAGTTTGATTATGTATCAGATCTCCTGTGATACTGAGTACTGAATGTAGCTAAGTCACTGGAAACCATTCAAAGAATGACTGCCTTACTCTACTACTGTCCACAGGAGATTACTGTGGGTGTGGCATTTTGGTCCATCTCTCCTCGGCCCTCACTCACATAATAAAGACCCCCACTTGAAAGGCCAGAAGCCCAGCAGGGGACATGGGTCAGTGTTATGCTGCCTGTCAACAAAACCTGCTGTGTGTCTTCAGTGCAGCAGTCAGAGAGAGAGAGAAACTCGATGCAATGCTTTTTCCCACTTTTGGGTATTCATTAAAGGTGTTCATTTCAAATGTTTGACTTGTAATAAAGTGGTGTTTCGTCCAGAAGGGACACTCCTGCTGTGAGTTTGTTTGGTTGCTATTTGCAGTGAGATTGCTGTGTGTACATGTATGCACCTATGAGCTGTTCAGGACGGTCTGCATTAAAACATTTGAACAAATTCATTCTCTTTGAATGGACGAAAAAGGCTTTCCTGCTGATTTGTGAGACACTGCCATTCATCCCCACCAGATGGCCCAGTTTGTCCAAAGTTAATTTCTGCTATTTCCTTTGTGGTTACAGCATGGATGATTACAAACATCCAATGTTTGCTAAACTTTTCTTTTGGCCTGTCCGACAGTGTAGCAGTTGTTGTCTGAAGGCCAAAAAATGCCACACAGATTTACTTTCCCACGTGGACCATTACTGTATTTGCTATAATGGTCCACTTGATAGTTATGTTTCATTAGAATTTTATCAGGATTTTTAATTTTGAGTTATTATAATGACAATGGACAAGACTGAACAGAAAAGAAAACAAAGAAAGAGAAGTTGGGAAGAAAGAAAGAGGGAGAGAAAGGGACAGAGAAAAAAAACACATCAACAACAGAAGTGGGACAAAACCACCTCTTTGCCAACAGGCTACACTGCATGTCAGGATGGTTAAAACATACCCTTTTAGAAAAGCCCGGGCCAAATTAAGTAATTCACTTGTATTTGTTGATGAGTGTTCCTTTTATGAAACCAGTCTGGCCAGGCCGTATTATGAGGTGGGTTATCTTCTCTAATCTTTTAGAGTTTTGTGACGTCAGTAACCAATACAGTGTGACACCCAAAAAGCATTGTTGGCTTCATGTTGAGGTTTACTGGCACAGAGCACAGAGAATTATTTAACACGATTACTTAAACTTTTGTTATTTTTTTTAATGCTGCTGGCAACCCAAAACGTCCACTATGCTGAAGCTTTATGCAGCTACAATGTGTCGTCTTAGTTTATTTGTATAGTGACAAAAAAAGAAGAAGCTTGGCAAAGAATAAGGCTATGTGAGATTTTAAACTTTGAACTGTTTTGAGTTTGAGGTTCATAAATCAGACGCTGATGCTATAGTGGTGTAAACCTTTATATGGCCCGCGCATGTCAAACCTCTTTTATCTTGTGGGCCCAGAGAGCGCACTTTGAGCTTGGACCAGTGAAACTCCCCTTTCTATCATTCAACTACACATTTATTCCCTGGGAAGGATTAATGTGAGGGGAAAAGGTGCATTTACGACAGTATTTCTTAGTTTTTCAACATGATAAATGGATTATATTACATAAAAGTTTAGGTTTCATTGCCTAGACAAATGTTTTAGTGCATATCTGTATGGTAGGTGGTGAAAAACAGGAATCTTGTTTTTGTATGGTATGGGCCATCATTTGGGAGGTCTTTAACAATAAGAAAAACTGTAAAAGCTGTGAAATTATAGATAAAACTTTTATATCCTCCTTCACATTTTCCAAAGCCTTTCAGACCGTAGTCTTTGCTGGGCTGATTCTGGTACCCGGGGCTTTTGTTAGACATCCCTGATCTTGACTTTTTATTCTATACCAGGGTTAGGCCACTCCAGGCCTCGAGGGTCGGTGTCCTGCAGATTTTAAATCACACCTTGGGTAAACACACCTGAATCAGATGATTAGTTCATTATCAGGCCTCTGGAGAATTTCAAGAGATGTTGAGGAGGTCATTTAGCCATTTGAATCAGCTGTATTGGATCAAGGACACATCTAAAACCCGCAGGACACCGACATTCGAGGCCTGGAGTTGCCCACCCCTGTTCTATACCTTCTACATATATGTGATGCACTGGTCACATTTTTCAGACTCGCTTTCAACCACTAGATGCCAGTACTGTTTGTCACTTAGTATACATTGTTGTTGCAAATCACTTAATGTTGGCACATGTATACATACATAGATATGGAATAAGTAAAATGTGGGATATCACATAATAATAATAATCCTCATTTATACCAGATGTATAAAATATTAAAACTTTTGCTTGTTTTTTGTAATTGTGGCTGAAACAGTTTGAAAAATATTTTAATCACAATGCGCTGGAACTAACCCCGGCACTGTTTTTTTTTTTTTCAACTTTAATTTTTATTAGTTTAAGTTAACATTGAAAACCATACCAGTAAACCAGTAAAGAAAATTACAAACAAAAAAACATACAAACGGTCTGGAGTTTACATTTCTTTTTCCATCTGTCACATGAAAATTTCTTGTTATGTTGTGTTTTTGGTGTCACTTCGGAATGCTTTCCACTTCCTCCATTGTCTATCGTATTTACATCCCATCAGTCTAATATTGAATGTTATTTTTTCCATCTCTGAGATACCCTCTACAATACTGATCCAATCTCGCTGAGTGGGAGGGTCTGGGTGTAACCACTTCTTTGTAATTGCTTTTTTGGTTGCGGCTAGAATTATTTTAACTAGATATAAGTCCTCCTTTTGTATCTGTTCTTTTATGTTTCCTAGATACATCACTTGGCAGGTGTTTGGAAGTGCATAACCCAGAATATTATCCATGGTCATTTTAAGGTCTTCCCAATACTTTTTAATTTTTATGCACTTCCAGAATACATGTGAATGATCTGCTTCTGTTTCTCCACACAGTCTCCAACATTTCTGTGGACTTGAGGTCTGTTTGCTTTTTATTTTGGGTGTAATGAAAAAACGTGTCAAATTTTTCCAGCAAAATTCCCTCCACAACGGCGAATTCGTTGTGCTGTGTTGTATTTCACACATACTGACCCATTCCTTCTCTGTTATAGTTATGGCCAGTTCAGCTTCCCATTTCTTTTTAAGGTAAAAGGTTGTGTCCTGTCTATCTTCTTCTAATGATCTATAGAAAGTGGAAATGACTTTAAATTGTTTATGTTCATAGCAATTTTTTACTATTCCAACAACACCCAATGATTTTTCAAGCCAGTCAGACTTTATTTGCTTTACGCAATAATCCCTAACTTGCAAATATCTAAAAAAATCTCTATTTTCCAATTTGTATTTATTTTTTAATTGTTGGAAACTCATTAGTCTTCCATTTTTCATTAGAGTACAAACTGCTGTAATCCCTTTTAACTCCCACTGTTTGAATGTTTGGTCCAATTGTCCCGGCTTAAATTTTTTATCATGTCTAAACCATCTCAGCAAAAATAATTGTTCTTTTAACTGATGTTTTTCGATTACTGTGTGCCATATGTCTAATGTAAATTTCACAATTTGATTCATTCTACTTTTGTAAGAGGTCATTAATTGTTTGTCAGAGATACAAATTTGAATTTTGTTTCCCTCAATTTCTTTCTCAATTTCCTTCCACCGTGCCTCATATTCTGGTCTACACCAACCAACAAGAGGTCTAAGTTGGGCTGCGTAAAAGTATTCCCTTAGGTTAGGCAAAGCCATCCCTCCCTTACACTTCGGGAGTTGCAATGTTGTTAACCTTGTTCTGGGGTTCTTCCCATCCCATATAAACCTTGAGATCATCTTGTCCCATATTTTTAATTTACTTTGAGGTATAGGAAGTGGGAGTGATTGAAACATGTATAGCAATCTTGGGAGAACGTTCATCTTTATTATTTGAATTCTAGAGTAAAAATTTGTAGGTGCTGTTGACCACCGTTCTAGGTCTTTTTTTATGTTACCCTCCACCTGATTGTAGTTGGTGTGAAACATAGCAGATAATGATTTTGTCAAGGTTACGCTCAAATATTTCATGGTATTCAAGTGCCAATTTAATTTATATTCATCTCTAATCTTTTGAGAAGGTGTATAATTGAATGATAAAATTTGTGTTTTGGATACATTAATTTTGTAGCCCGACAAGTGTTCGAAGGTATGGAATAGTTGCATCAAAGTTGGAAAGCACTTGTCAGGATCTTGTAAGAAAACAATGACATCGTCAGCAAATAATCCAATAAGATGTTTTTGTCCGGCAAGAGTTACCCCCTCCAGATTTGGATGCTGCCGCACTGCTTGCGCTAGTGGCTCGGCATATAAAGCAAAAAGAATTGGTGACAAGACACAGCCCTGTTTTGTACCTCTATGTAGCCGAATTCTGTCGGTTGATTATAAATTGTCCTTATACATTGTATTGAACTGTCCTTAAACCCAAATTTTTTCAATACTTCAAATAGGAAGAGCCAACTAACACTATCAAATGCCTTTTCTTGATCTAAACTTATTAACACAGTACTGATATTGGTCTTTTCTGCATTGTCGATAATGTGAAGGACTCTCCTTATATTATCCTGTGCCTGACGTCCCTTAATGAATCTGGTTTGGTCCACTTCTATCAAATCTGGTACAAAGTTTTGAAGTCTTTTGCTAATAATCGAGGCGTACAGTTTGTAATCATTATTAAGAAGGGAAATGGGTCTATAGTTCTTGCAATACTCTTTGTTCTTACCTTCTTTAGGTAAAATTGTGATGATGGCTTCTCCCCATGATGGTGGGGCTATTCCCTGTTTCAGAGTCCAGTTAAAGCAGGATAGAAGAAGTGGCTTGAGTTCTTCTTTGAACACTTTATAAAATTCAGACTGAAAGCCATCGCTTCCTGGGGCTTTGTTTGTTTTCTGCTCGACAATAGCTGTATCTAATTCCTTATCAGTAATCTGTGAGATCAATAATTTGTTTTGGGTATCCCCTATGGAGGGCAAGTCGAGCGGGTCAAGAAAATTTTTAATTGTCTCAAGGTCTGCAGCTGCTGGTTGTGAGTACAGTCTCGTGTAGTATTTTTTTAAACTCATTTTCTATCTCATTAGGCATATAATGTAGTTTGTTACTGTCTAAGTTTCTTACTTTATTAATAATCATTGATGCCTGCTTTTTACGCAGTCTTCTTGCAAATATTTTAGTTGCTTTGGGCCTTGATTCGTAATAAGTTTGATGCATGAACCTAGCCTTATATTTCTAATTCTTCTTTTAGTAATTCATCAATTTGGTTTCTAATATCTGATATTTCTTCTAGAATTAGTGAATTTTTAGATTGTTTGTGTTCCTTCTCAAGACGTTTAAGTTTTTCTGTTAAATTTTTATATAAAGCCAGTCGCACTTTTTTTTGTGCTGCTGTTAGAGCTATTAGTTTTCCCCGTAAAACTGCCTTTAGTGCATCCCAAAGTATGATTGGGCTCACATCTCCAGTATCATTGTCTTCTATATACGTTTTAATGTCCTCTTTGATTTTCTTAACATATTCATCCCTATTTAGAATACCCAAATTAAGTCTCCATGCTGTATATATTTTCCTATTATTAAGGCTGAGTTCTAGACTAATCAAACTGTGATCTGAAACATCGGCCACACCTATTTTGCATTCTGTAACATTATGAATTTCTTCAATACTAATTAGAAAATAATCAATTCTCGAATATGTAGCGTGAGGGACAGAGTAATGGGTGTAGTCCCTAGTTTGAGAATTGCGTGTTCTCCATACATCAATCAATCCCACCTCCTGTAATATTGTGTTCATAAAATTTGTCAGGCGATGTTTACATGTTGCAACACTGGTTGTGTCGATGTTCCGATTTAACACAACATTGTAGTCCCCTGCGCATACCACCAGACCTTCAGATTCTTGTGTCACTAAATTGAATAAATCTTTGAAATCACTTTTCTTACTTCCTGGTGGGGCATAGATATTGACCAGGGTGACTAGTTTATTTTCCAATTTCCCTTTAATTAGTAAGTATCTACCTTCCTTATCAGACACCTCTTTGTGGCATTCAAATTGGACAGAATTTGCTATTAAAGTAGCTACTCCTCTTTTCTGACTTTGTCTATAGGAATTATAATAAGTGTTTTTATAGCCAAATCTTTTCAATTTTTCATGTTCCTGTGGAGGCAGATGTGTCTCCTGCAAGAATATTACCTGTGCCTTTTCTTTTTTGAGTTTTGCTACCACCTTACTTCTTTTGATTGGGTTATTCAATCCATTCACATTTAGTGACACCAGTTTAATATTATTAAAAGGCATATAATCTGCACAATTGTGGGTCGTAATTCTCCAGACAACAAAAAATTGTGGCCTTAACATTTGGCCAACTACCATAAAACAATACAACGGTGAAGAAAAAAAAGAAAACAAACCCTACAACACCCGACTTCCACATTGGGGTGAATACTTCCCACCCCGAGTCCCCGTTGGCAGGCTGAGGAGAAAGTCTCTTCACAGAGGGCCCCTCCTTGGCGGTGATACGTAATGTTTCACACATCCAAAAGTCCAACGACCTCTGGCAGCAATACTTAAGGTCACAGTGAAGTCTATTTATTTGTATTAAACTATTCAGTGAGGCGCTCTTTTTGATCATCGCTCTCACACATGAAAATAAATTGTCACTCTCAGGTTTAAAAAAAAAAAAAAAGGCACTGTTTTTATACACCAACTGTGAAGATTTCAGTTGAAGGAGCAACTACAGACTGATGATCTGGAAGGGATCTGTCAGAGCGAGAATTAGGAAAACACAGTACAGGTATTACGATAAAAAAGAGAACACAAAGCAGTTGACCCACAGTCCATCAAAGCCTCATCAGGCGAGTCATATTAATTTTTTAAACTAACAAATATTAAAACTTCGGATATTTCCTTCTCTGTATATATTTGTTTTATGATATGAGTTGGCACTACTCATATACTCCTATACCTCTATTAATATACTTACAATATGATAAACTGACTCTGTGTGAGGCCAGTGTGATCACAAATTAAATCAATATTTGATTACGTGTGTGTGAAAGTGTCGCTGTGATCAGACCCAGCGAAGCTGCTCGATGAGTTGTTCTTCTGGATTTAACAGCCCCTGTCATTCAGCTGTTTGTGGGGGTCTGTGTGGTGCAGCAGAGGATAGGTCCCCCTGTCCACCAAGTTGGATGCTTCAGCTTTGTGAGGGTCCTGTCTATAAATACCCCTGACTTGCGTAGTGGCTGACAGCCACAGACAGCTGCAGCCACAAGCCATCCAACTACACGAGACTATTCAGGGCAAACTGAGCCACCCTGTGCACTGAATGTCCCGCTCTGTTGTGGGGAGAGTGTAGGGAGCCCACGAAACCCAACCCGGACACGGCAACAGAACAAAATGTCTGCCATGACTATAGATCCAGTGGAGCAACCTCGGATGTACCAGCAGACCTTGCTTCAGGATGGACTGTGTGACCTCTTAGAAAATGACAGATTTGTGGATTGTGTCCTCAAAATCCAGGACAAGGAGTTCCCTTGCCACCGCTTGGTTCTGGCAGCTAGCAGCCCCTTCTTCAAGGCTATGTTCCTGTCTGACTTGGAGGAGAGCAAGAAGAAGGAGGTTGTCCTCAAGAATGTGGAGCCTGGGGTTATGGAGATGATCCTGCGGTACTTGTATACATCTGACATTAATCTGACAGAACAGAATGTCCAAGATATATTCATGGTCGCCAACATGTACCAGATCCCCTCCATCTTCTCTGTGTGTGTGTCCTATCTCCAAGAAAAGTTGGTGCTCGGAAATTGCTTGGCTATCTTCAGACTGGGGCTGCTTCTGGATAGTCCCAAGCTTGCTCTTGCCGCGAGAGACTTCATCTGCGAGCGCTACCAGGTTGTTGTCAGGGACCAAGACTTTCTGCAGCTAGCTCCCAGCGAGGTGGCCATCATCATCACCTCAGACGCCCTTAATGTTGAGCGGGAGGAGCAGGTGTTTGAATCCCTGATGGACTGGGTCAAGCATGACGAGACCAATCGGGTCAAAGATCTGCCCGAACTGTTGCACTGTGTTCGCTTCAGACTCATGCCTTTGGATTACTTCAAAGAAAAAGTGGAGCGTCACCAGTACATCCGCTTCAGCCAGGACATCAAGAAGGAGCTGGATCTCGTCAGGGACGCTCACAGAGGGCGGCTCCCTAAGCCGAAGAAGCCTGCAACAGATGGGGCAAAGGGGGGTGAAGGCAGTGAGGATGAGGAAGATGATGAGGACGGTTACCTGCCAGGCATACTCAACAACAATCCTCGTTTTGGGATGTTTGAAATGGACCTCATACTTATGATCAGCGACACAGGGACTGTGGCCTACGACCCGGCAGGAAACGAGTGCTTTGTTGTGTCAGAATCCACTGAAATTCCCAAGAATCACTGCAGCCTGGTGACAAGAGAGAACCAAGTGTTTGTTGTGGGAGGACTTCTCTACAATGAAGAGGACAAAGATGAACCATTCAGCTCCTACTTCCTGCAGGTAGTGTGTAATCTATGAAAACCATTTGTAGCTCTTTACAACCTGAACTCTGACGATGGCTCCTTTTCAAATCTTAAGCTATTTTAAAAATATTTCTGGATTCTTTTGTATTTAATTCCTCTCACATCACTTTTATTTATCCCCAGTTTGACCCAGTCAGTTCAGATTGGTTAGGGATGCCTCCACAACCCAACCCACGCTGTCTGTTTGGCCTGACTGAAGCTGAAAACTCAATCTTTGTTGTTGGAGGAAAGGAACTGAAGGACGGCGAGCACGCACTGAGCTCAGTCATGATCTATGACAGACAGTAAGTTTAATATGCTCTAGTGCAATGGAAAATGCACATCTTATCTAAATTATGGCCATCTCTCTTGGAAATATAATTGCATACGATAGTAAATACAATTTGTTTAAACTTTGACCTTAAAATTCAAAATCATCAAGTCCGGAAATGTGTGTTTTCCTTATAAAAGGAACAAAACAGTAACTCCCAAGCCTCGTTTCTTCTTAGAATCACAGTTTGCATGAGTCACTCACTTTATCATCTGCAGAGTCTGTTCATGATGGTACATGTTCTTCTTCATTTGCACATCTGCACAGGTCTTTCAAATGGGGAGAATCTGATCCCCTGCCTTATGAGGTGTATGGCCATGGAACTGTATCACACAAAGGGCTCGTCTACGTCATTGGAGGAAAGTCTGAAAGCAGGTAAGTGCACTACAGGCTTTAAAAGCCCACATTTTTATGATAATGTCGGTAGGAAAAAAAAGAAAAATCATTATTAAACCTCATTCATCATCAGTCTCATAGTTTTATTTTATTATTATTTAATTATTTTGTGTTCTGCGGATTTTGTAACTCAGTTTATAACTTTGGCTAAACAGAACTTTTAAAGTCTGCGGTGGCTGAGCACAATGTTTCATTTTGTTATTTTAATGGGGATCAGACCAAAAACCAACCAACTTAAAAAACAAATAAATAAACAGTCCTGGCTCCTGCAAAATCAAAAACATCAGAAATGAACAGGATTAGAACATATATGACGAAACTTATGCATGAACTCAAATAATCCGTTTAAAAAAGCATATTTTGTCTGTTTGTTTGCACATGCGTGTTTGCGCACGTGTGTGTGTAGGAAGTGCATGAGAAGAGTGTGTGTCTACAATCCCACTAAGTTTGAATGGAAGGACCTGGCCCCTCTGAAAACAGCCCGCTCTCTGTTTGGTATCGCCGTCCACAACGACCAGATCTTTGTGGTCACAGGAGTCACAGACTCAGGCCTCACCAGCTCTGTGGAGGTCTACGACATTGCCAGCAACAAGTGAGACAATGTTTTATTATATATATATATATGACTCGCTTTATTACATATATATAACCCGCTTTATCTACTCGTAACAAGGGGAAGCATCTGTCCGCATTAGTGAAATGACTCACTGAGCACAAACAAGAGATCATTAGATCATAAAACGCCACTCGTGGTACTGGTACGGGTGTCTTTCAGTATTATTGAAGCTTGTTTAACACCATCACGTCCCCGTGTGTGTTTGTGTCCTTATTGTCCTGTTATTCCAGGTGGTCTGAGTTCACAGAGTTCCCTCAGGAGCGCAGTTCCCTTAATCTGATCTCAATGGGGGGGTTCCTGTACGCTGTGGGCGGCTTTGCCATGATGCCCAGTGAAACCAGTGAGGAGCCCGTCCCAACAGAGATGACTGACATTTGGAGGTGAGAGCCTACTAGACATAACAACTGAATGTAAGGTCACAGAAAAACAAAAAAGGAGGAAAATCACTTTATACACACAAATGATCATTTAGGTGATGAAGGGATTTTAGTGAGCGAATTTTATCCAACAGTAAAGTTTTATTCAGACTCCTTGTAAGAGTTTCAGAGTGAAAGACTGTCTTTAAAGTTTATAAAGTCTGCTGTTACAAAGGCTTATATTAAACATGTCCAAAGTATAAATAATGAAGTCATGTACAAACAATCCTTATGAGCCAAAGCTAGGGATTCGGGCTGCTCTAAACACTCAAATCCAATTGTTGGTGTTTTGTTTTTTCCTTTTCACTCTGCACGATGACGAGAGACGCACAGCCTGATCAGTTTCAATCAACCTGATTGGGTGTAAGCACAGAGGCCCCACTATCCTGCTGTTCAAAACCTCTGCTTAGGAGGGGCAGCTGATGTCAGACAGGGGAAAGGACACCGAAGGAGCTTGTTTTACATAGTGGATGAACTGACAGGCGACACCAAGGTTCACTATGGGATAAATAAGACCTATACAAATACAACAATTCTGAACAATGCAAAGTTAAAATACAAGAATAATATTCTGGAGTTGTAAATGAGCACAATAGATTTACGTTAAATTCTTATGGTAGTCTGAGAAGCCCGCTGCTGTTACAGGGTCCCAGTGCTCCTGTTTTTCTGTATTTTCAGTAGCATTAACAGACACTTCAGTTAATAGTAAAATGGACATTTCAGTTTATGTTACCATTAGCAGGCATTTCCTTTCACTGTAACTCATTAAATTAACCTTTAAGCATGTCTTTAAGCATACATGTCTATGCAATTACAGCTTATCTGGTATTTGCTCAAAATTTCTTCATCTTTTTTATAATCTGTACTTATTACCAGGACATTTAATTGCTGGTACTTGTCGCCAAGTGCTCGCTCACAGGGGGTCGACTGATTGTTGAGGTTTTCTCTGTATCATTATAGAGTCTTTATAATATAAATCACCTTAAGGTAACTGTTTTGATTTGGTGCTAAATGAACAAAACTGAATTGAAAGCAATTTTCATCCAACACTTCACAGTGAAGATTATTATTTTAGTGATGTAGGAGAAATCTAAACATACTCCATATTCATGGATTATTTTCCAGGGAATTTTGGTAAATTATAGCAAAGAAAATTTTTTTACAATATTTGGACCATTTTATATGTTTTTAAACATTTCTCGAGGTAAGGTTTCAGCAGCAAAGCACAATCTGAGCACATCAAATAAGAGCAGAATAGCAGGAAAATCACTGAATAATTAGTAACCTTCATTTATGTTAAAAATAAAAACATTTGACCTAAACTACAATTTTGACATGTTTTAAAGATTTGCATCTAAAGCTGAAGGACTTGGACTTGCTAATGGTACATAGGCATTGATTAGGATCTTTTCAAAATATTTGTTGTGAGGTATAATAATGGCTGCTGTCTACAGTGCTGTTAATAATAGCTTCATTTGATACACAGCTGTCAGGAATTCCTTTTGTGCCTAATCATTCTGTCTAGATGAAAAATATTGAGATTGCATTGTTATTACTGTATGCTTTCCTAAGATGCTATGAGGGGAACTCAGCTGACTTATTTATCTTCTCTACAGACATGATGAGTCAGACAAGTGCTGGACTGGGATACTGCGTGAGATAAGCTATGCGGAGGGATCCACTATTCTTTCAGTGCGTCTCAACACTCTGCGACTCACCAAGTTATAACTGTACCAAACTGTTGGCGCCATGAGGTGAATCGTAAGTTTAGCGCTGTGTTAAACGGATGCACTGATTAGCTGAGGGTCAGAGAATGTTTCAGGGTAAGGAGTGAACATGGTGCCCGGGGATGGAAAAGAGTTATGAAATAAGCATCAAAAGAGTTTTATCTCTCTTTTGCAGTAGGGGGAGACATATACATGCTGTAGCAGGACACGAGTTAGAACATCGCACAAAAATGTATTTTCTAAAATGCTACAGTGTTCCTTTGTACATGTTTTTGTAATATCATTTCTTGATGTTTATTATCTGTAATGCTTCATTTTAATGGTAATAAAATATCAGATTGTTATCTTGCTTTCAGTGCATGAACAATGCTGGAGCCGTCCTCACAGTGCAAATGATTTTATTCAACTTCATTAAACATTTTGTTCAATAACGTATTTACATGGCAACACAAGAGAGACACTGTCAACTTTACACTGACAGTAAGCAAATATCACGAGTAAGGAAGTACTTTCAAATGTAAACACTTATTTCCAGTTGACACCTGAGCACTAAAGAGCATCACCGTAAAACTCACAAGAAACCAACTCTTTATCCACATCACTAGCTCCCTGTCTGAGGTACTTTTAGGTTAGCTTTACCTCAGTTTCAGTTTACAACACACACACACACACCACAAAAACTGGAACTAAAATAAGCACCAGCATGACTCTGACGGAATCTGACACCGAACATGTAAGCGTACAAAACTATTCTGCAGAAAATGCGTGGGCAATGTAAACGTGACGCCAACAATTGTGATGTCTTTTAGCTTTATAAATTGTCAGTGAGCTCCAAAGCCAGGCAGGCGGTGCTCAGCGCTAGCATTTATGTAAACATGCTCCCCGTAAAAGCAGGTGAAATGTTTACCGTGTTAGTCTCACATCTCTCAATTAGCACTAAACAGAAACGACAGCTGAAGCTATAAGTGTTGCCTATATTTGGCCACAAATTAACTAATTTGGCAAAATAAATACTTTGACCTGAATATGAAGAACGCTGAGTAATCATGTTATTACAACCTGAGGGAAACGTGAATGTCTCAACTAATTTTGATGTAGAAGGGGTGATTTTGTTTTTCTAAAACTCCTCGCTCATTTACATTGTATTAATCTCTGTTTTAATACATTGTTAGGACCGTAGTCAGCTGAGTGGCAGGTCGGTGCCAACAAACTCTCTGCCAGGCCTCACCTCAGCTCATTCAAGTCACTGAAGTGGACATCTACACCGTGTCTGTGCTGTTGCACAAAGTTCTAACAGACAGTCCAAGAAATTTCGGTGTATGATATCCTGTTATTATATTTGTATGCCTAACATTCATTTTTATGCATCTCTCTGTGTTATGCATCCACGCGTTTTACAAATGCAACTTGCTAGCAAAGCTTGCTTGCATTAGTTAATAATCCTTGTGTAAATATGGTCACTTCTAGCTTCAAAAACCCAACATTGCAACAGCCACAGTTAAAGTTGACACTTCAGAACAGGAGTTCACAAACCCACAGGCGATGTCACGGTGGCCCCCTCCATCTTTTATACACAGACTATTGTGTGGGACCAGTGGGAAAAGTCTGGGATCTGTGAGCATGCCAATTCATGTTGTAAGTAACAAGATATTTTACAGCTAATGAAAACTTTGACCTGCTTGTCTCACTAGAGAAATAAAATAGATGAATACATTTAAAATAAATGCAGCGGAATAAACTATCCATGCAATCCAGTTAATGGAAGTAAGTTGTTGTTACTGCGTATTTATTTACAGTCTTGTAAGTTGTGGATCAATAGAATACAGCTGGTCCATCTGTTATCTGACTGCGCACTCAGACAAAAACTAAAAGCCTCTGTAATCTGAACTGAATTTCACAAGCAGAAGGTTCAGTCTCTCCTCTGGAATGTTAGCTGGCAGTAATTCAGCAGAGTATCCCCTGAATAAAACTGTCATAGGCCAGCATTAGGAACCTCCATTGCACTGCCTGTGCTTTAGATTCACAGCAGCCTGACACAGTCAATAAAGCTGCTTCCATTGTTCCCTTAAGCAACATGGGCCATTAGTGGTTGGAGACCTCCTCTGTCACACACCCTTTTGATAAACATCTTGCAGCTTGTCTCTGGTGTTATAGGTCAGAGGACATTGAATTCACTTCAGTGTCCATGAGGGTTAAGAAGAGCTTTCTCTCTGCACGTTACTGTCATTATTGTTACACTGAGGACCAACTTTTTATAACTTGCCTGTAGCCTTTTCCAGTTCCAGATATAAACAAAGCACTAATATGCAGTATGAGCCCATCTGTACATATTTCCACATGACATTGGCTTTCATACAAATATCAGAAACCAGATTGTTGGTGCAGACCTCCCTAACCAAAGGCCTCTCATTACAGCGGTTTTACCTTTCAATTCTGGCAAGAAAAATTCAGTCTCACTCAATTTTTGACAGGCAATCGCTAAAAATACTCAGTAACCAATATCGATCCTGTGGCAACAGCGTATGCGAGCCACACATTCAGTGCCTAAGGATTTAAATCAAAGAGCGACAGTAACTTTAACTGGATATCAGATGGACGAGAGGCGCTCCTGACACGCAGATGTCCGGCGTGTTGTGGGGCTGCATTTGGTCATCATGGTGATCTGGGTGCTGAAGTTGTTGCCGTTGCTGCCCATGGAGGGCTGCTGGTACTTAGTATCAGCACCCAGAAACCTCTGCAGCATCCACCTGCGCCACTTACGCTTAATCTCCGACTGCACCTGCAGGACAAGCAGAGAGGTAGACAAACAGAACGAGGAGCATCGTTAAGCAGGCATGAAACACAGGATTTAGCTAATTTATCTCAGAGAGCTTTTTTTTTGTTAGAATTTACTCACCTCTCCATTTAGAAAGCAGTACAAGACAGCAACCACAAAACCCTGTTGAAGAGATGGGAAAAAACACACACACACACTCCGCCCTGTAAGAGCTGTTGTTGCACATAAATATAAGTATGATCGCACAGCTGGGGAAACACTCAAAATACTTGCGTATGAATAATGATGGTAAAATGACGACCAACTTCAGGCTCAGACAGCAAGTTTATCATCCAGATCCCCTGGGAAATGTTCCCAGGAGATATCACTTTGAACTACAACGGTTATAAATTGAGAAAAACTTTCCATTGCACAGCTTCCATCACTGCACTTTGCTCTCAGAGTTTACTTTCAATTTAATGCTCAGCAAACGAGCAAACTCATTATTCAAGCGTACAAAGTTAAACATGTCAGCAAAACCAAGCATTCATTTGCTCCATCTGACAAACTATCTTCATAAAACTTTGAAATCAAATGAAAGGATGTCCACTTGCGGCAGTGGTTCCGTCTAAAACACAATATTTCAAGCATAAAATCCGCACATTCATCTATAAGTAGTGCTGCCTGCTTCTGTGCACCATTTGGAAAGTGTTGCAGACTTAATGCAGGGACGTTACCTGAAATGACCCGAGAATAAGATCGAACACCATCCTCACTTGTGGGTGAATGTCATCGGGGATGAAAGCAAAAATAATGTAGTTTATGCCAAAGAGAGGAATCAACAACAGAGTTGATTTAGCCAGTCTCCTAAAAACATGAGATGGGAGGAAAAAGAAGTAAAGAGAAAGCTCATGTTCAGCCGTGTTAAAGTCCACAAAGGCCAGAGTCGAGTATCTGTCACTGTGCAAGAGCTTAGTCAAAATAAAAACCTAACAGCAGCAAAATTAATTAAATTAGCATCACCTGATAAGAAATGACTGCAACCTGCACTATGATCAAGATGCTGACATTTTGCACTGAATACCTACGAGTATTGATTGGACTCCTTTCTTCCAATGTCTGGGCAATTCATCTTCTGCCGTAAAATCCGGATGATACAAATGAAGAGGAAAAAGTTCACCTGCCACGAAAGTAGCAGACTGGTTAATTTTGCATTAAGCTGAGATTGGAATGTTACTCACAAAGAGCTGCACTGACTCACAAGTATGGTGATTAAAATGGGGGTTTTGATGATCCACCAAGGGCCGTCATCAATTGTCTCCCAGCATCTGACAGGAAAAAAGGAAATGCAAACAAGAAGTTCTCAAAAAGAGATCATAAAAAAACATCACTGGACTGTAAATAGAGGCAGCAAAATTGCTCCGAAGACCAGCTGTTAATCTTTGTAATGGATGAAAGAAGAGGAGCTTTGACGGTCCCTTTACTTTTCATGAAGACTTCTTAAAGAAATTACATGAAAGCTGACTAAGAGTTTGTTCATACCAAATATTGAAAATCATTACAATGATACAAACTCTAGTTTCTTCTTATATTTCCATGGATGTATGCACGCTTCAAAAAGTCGCTGCACTTATTTTCAGAGCAAAATCTAAAGTATGGCTCAAGACTTTTGCACAGAACTGTAATTCTAATATCTGCATCAGTATTGGCTAAGACTTTCACAATCAGTGCATCCCAAATGATAACTTCACTTTAATCAACAAGAAAACATGATGAAGATGAACTCACCCAGGGTGATCTAAAAAAGCCTTCGTTATCGCCCACGCTGAGATAAAGATGGTCGGAGCCCCTGCAGACAAATTACAACACAAACAGAATTACCTCTAAGTTATTTCAACATTAAAATGATCTCTGTTTCTCAGAGAGAAATGATCAGCTCTGTGATTTATTTTATAGATTATTTTATATACTTATTTATTTATCTGTACCACATTTGGGCATGAGCACACTGTTAATCTTATGAATGTGTTTACAGCTGAAGCAATATTGCTTTTTAGCTATGCTTATCATGCTTAACACGACTCATGTGTGCTCTGTGCCAATACTGATTCATCCTGGGTATCTGTGGGAAAGGCTTGTTTCCATTTTCCTGCTTGCAGACACAACATTTCAAGCCTATTTCTAGATTTATTTCACTGTGAAGGGAAAATAAATATTGTTGAATATATACGTCAAAGGCAACTGAAGGATCAAAAGGTAAAAAAATTTCAGATTTTAACTGAAAATAAGATGAAACTCCTCAAAGGTTCCACCTAGCACCTTTTTATGAATATATGAATTTTGATGAAAGCAGGGACCAAATTGCTGTTGAAATTGAAATATAGCAGTTCAGGTCTACTTGTTTGATCTCTAAGTTCGGCAAAGAATTTAATTTATTTATATGTTATGTTTGCCATACATACATAAAGCTATTTGCCTTCCAAAAGCATTGCGGGACTCTTTGACTGAATTCTAACAATGAGGACGGGTGCCAGCCACCTGCTGCTGCTAAACTAAGGAAAACTCATTCATGTGCAGATTGAAAGTTCAGTATTTCTCTGAAGCAGCTGCATGTATTAAACCTCTTTTACATAAAATAATATATACTCCAGTTCCCTCCCATAGTCCCATGATATGCATGTTAGGGTAACTGATGAGTCTAAGTTGGCTGCAAGTATGAAAGTGTGAATGATTTCTGTCTTGGCCCTGTGAAGGCCCAACTACCAGTCCAGGAAGTATCCAGCCTCTTGTAGCCTTATGCCAGCTGCAATAGGCTTCAGTGTCCCGTATATCTCTCCATGATAAAGCAGATATAAGTAATGGATGGATGGATCCAGTGATTGTAGTAAAGACTAATGAAGGCATTCAGGTTGCCTGATGGCTGCACTGACACTACAGACAAATGGACACATCCGATCCCCTTGCAAATGAGATTCTGAGAGCGACCTGTAAGCCTACTCATCAATAACTGGTAAAAATGGTAAATGGTCTGTATTTGTATAGCGCTTTACTTGGTCCTAAGGACCCCAAAGCGCTTTACACTATACACAATCATCCACCCATTCACACACACATTCACACACTGGTGATGGCAAGCTACATTGTAGCCATAGCTGCCCTGGGGCGCACTGACAGAGGTGAGGCTGCCGGACACTGGTGCCACCGGGCCCTCTGACCACCACCAGCATGACCCACTGGCATGAGAGCTAACACTTACCCCACCCAATGAGGATGTACCACCAGAAGTACTTTCTCTCAGAGAAGAAGGACACAGCTAACAAAGCATGAAGATAGAGGCCCTCCACAAGCAGCCAGAAGTAACTGGCCATGACCCCGTAGTGGAACAAAACCATCACTGCCTTGCAGCCCACCTAAAAAACATTAACATGTTATTGGCTTTACCAGAAATGTGCAAATGAATGTAGATACATATATAAATCTATTTCCATTTAAATGATTCAAAAGGTTACTTGAGGACGTTTTTAGCAAACTAATCCCAAGGGCACAAAAAATAACAATTAAAGGTGTGCTATCACAATACACATGTGCTATCTTGTAGTTGGGCTGATTATACTGACAGAGTATTTGACCATTTAGATCTGTAATCTGCAGTAAATGTAACTGAAATCCAAGTTTAAAGCTCCTTGTTGCAACATTAGGAGAAACCACTGCTGATAGATCGGTAGGTTTAACATAGTCCACACTGACCCACTGCAATGTCTGCACCATAACTTAAAACTCCAAATGGGAAAATGTTTTCAGGCAAATATTGTTATTGAGTTAAACAGAACTAGAAGAAGCCTAAAATTCCACTCTCACTATCAAGACGGCCTAAAGCTGTTAATCAGCTGAGCTAAGCAAACAACTTAAGGTTAGAGAGCAGGAGCAGGACAGATGGAACAACTGACGGAAAAAGTGTGGACTTTATACCAGTTTTTAAATTGTGTTGATAGGCCACGTAAAACCAGAGTTATGATAAAAATATATGCAATGTTTGGTTTTTTCCTGAATACTATCGTTGTTTATATTTACTGCAGGAAGAAACGGTAAAAACAGCATTTTATAAGGAAAACGCTTGAAAGCGCTCTCCGCCTGTGAGCAAAAACAAAACAAAAAAAAAACCCCCACTCTTTCCTACTGGTGGAAAAATGTACCATGTTGACCAATCAAAAAATGATATGGCAACATGGCATTTTGTTGTTTAGGAAGGGGGGAGTTTTAGGAGTGACGGCGGTGTTTTGAGATGTGAGAGATTTGCGACGTTTAGCGCAAATCTTGTGTAGTTAGTGTGTAGTGTAGTCAGTAGTTTTGCTGTGTGTGTCAGAACAATGAGGCGACTGCTGAATGTTACAGGTGTTACAGGAGTGATACATCTCCTGTTGTCAGGCCTGCAGGTATCAGGCTGTTGTTCTTCTTTATCTCATAGTGGACAGAAATTATTTTTTGGAGTGGCACAAATAATTTGTGTGGCATCAAATTTGATGCAGAACAGCTGATTGTTCTGTAAATAGTTTGAAATGTTTATTTAAAAAAATTGCCTAGACTGCATTTTTAGGTAAACAGCTGCAAAAACTTTGTTTGCATAACTCAGTTACTTTTTTGAAGAAGTAACTATATAATTAATTGCCCAACATTTGTCATTATTTACTGTATTTTGCAGACAGAGAGTTACAGGACTCTCTCCCAGACCACAGACTCATTCTCATAATACTAGTCAGAGCTTTATTTTAAAAAAAGAAAAGAAAAAAACAAAGTTTTGTTTTCAAGATTTTCTTTTTTTTTTTAAATTTTCATTGTAAGTGGGCTAAAGCACTTAATTAAAAGTAGTCTAACATAAATGCTGTAATTTGATTATTTTAATAAACCATGTAACTTGGATGGATTCGATGCTGGCGTGACCACAGTGCACACGTCTAATGTTGCTCACAGTGGTCCAAGGGACCCCTCAGGAGGTTTGTGTGTTCGCTCAGACACATGAAAAATTAGAGGGAACATTGGTTATACCTCACAACATAAAGCACTTTCAGCTAATGATTGTGAATTGCAGCTATTGCTAAAAGCATATAATTGAGCAGGTGGCAGAGTGGAGTACCCACACAAGAAAGATGACATCACAACAAGATTTGTAAGCCGATCCATAATGTGTTAGATTAGCTTTTGAGACGAATAAACAGGAAGCACACGTGGGCGCCTGGACCATTATTTCCAAAAGTCTCAGTTTTGTCCTGCTGCATGCACACTTGAACAAGGTTTCAAAACTAAAACCAGCGTTGTTTGCAGGAGTGTCCTAAGATGCTTGTATTAGATATCAAGTTTAAAATAAATCCTTTTTACTGTGGAATTTGTCTTATTGTACAGCAGCAACATATGGTTCAATTCTGACGGCATTATTTACTTAACTTGTCGTTCATATCACGTTAAACACGGCTGCAGAGATGTATTTTTTACCTAAAACATTCACACTTTAAAGGTATATCCAGAGGAAATGCATTGACCTTTAAAAAGATGAGGACAACATAACAGACTAGACATTTTAAACTAGCCAGGCCAGTTTTAGTCCCCGTGGGCCAAGCTAAAAAATTATAGGATTTGTTTTCTTGTTCAGAACAATGTGAATATTTAACATATTTAACAGACAAAGTACTGTCAGTGTAAAACATTACACAGAACCAGCCTCTCTAACGCTGTCAGGGAGCTTCTGTTCCACTAACATCAGGGTCATTCTCACTTATCTAAGATAAACAATCACACTTGATACACATTAAATGCATATGTTTGCAACTTAGTTTTATTTCAGTGTTATCAAAAAATACTGTTGTTCTATTATTTTTCCATGTTCTTCATTGTTATCAAATGTAACATTGCTTGGTACTCTCTGTCCTGCTGGGTTGACGTTACTGGCCCACTCTTCTGTGCAACATTGCTTCAGTTCATTGAAGTTTGCAGGCATTCATTTATGCACAGCTCTCTTAAGGTCCCAGTAGTGCTGTCAGGGTCCTTATACACTGGTAGGATCACGAGAGGATGGGGATTAGTAATCTTTGGTTTCACCCTGGTTTATGACCATGTTTCGGTTTCTGTTTTGCATTTGTAGCTCTCTAGTTCTTCTGGGTTTGTGATTTCTAGTTCTTAGTTCTGCCCTCGGGTTTATTCTCTTGTTCCCCAGTCAGTCATGTGTCTGAGTGTACATGTCGTATTTTCTGTTTTATTTTCATAGTCTGTGTCCTATGTCAGTGTATCTAGTTTTGCCTTCCCTCGTCTCATTATGTCTGATTTGCCCCAGCTGTGTTTTTTTCCTGCTCTCCATCCTCTCGTGATCCTCCTGTGTATTTTAGTCCTCAGTCTTCCCCTGCTTGTTGTCACGTTGTTATCCTTCACACACCTCCTCAGTGCTGTGCGTTTCCTCTGTGTTCCTAGTCTCCGTAGCTCCTGATTTCTAGTTTAGGTTTCTTGTTTTCCAGTTCCTTGAGTCCTGAGTTTGTTAGCTCTAGTTATTATGCTTCGCTTTTTGTTTTCTGTATTCAAGATTTTTCCCAGGAATAAAGCTGCACTTTAAGTTTAACCCTCCGTCTGTGAGTCCTGCATTTGGGTCCTCCTTCCTGCCTGCCCCACAGCACTAACCATGACAAGTGCATTTCAGTCAGGTTGAGATCTGGACTGTAATTATTGAAACCTTTTCTTTTTCTGCCATTCTGTTGTAGATTTGTTGCTCTGCTTGGGATCATCATCCTGTTACATGGTCCAGTTTCAGCCAGGCTTCGGCTGTCGGCCTCACATCTGAGTCTAGAATACTTTGGCATACAGAGGAGTTCATGGTTGACTCACAGGTCCTGTGGCTGCAAAGCGAGCCGAAATCATAATGCTTCCTCCACCGTGCTTGACAGTTGGTTTTTAAAAGAAAGAGGCTTTGTCCTGACAATACTTACAAACCCTGGTTCAGTCCTTTTCTAAATATACTGTCATGAACTTTAACATTTAACACACTAACTGAGGTCTATTGAGTTTAAAATGTAGCCCTTGGATTTTTTGCAGTTTCTGAGCATTGAACAGTCTACCTATCCATGTAATTCCTTCCTTAATTGGAAGCAGTAAGGGTGTAGTTAATTTTTCACACACTGCATCTTGCATTTTGGTTTAAATTGTATTTAATATGTCATGTTTTATATTTCTTCTTAGGTTGTATTTTAATAACTTCTAAAGACCAGGTTTTTATAATGTCCTGAAATGACATTATAATTTAAACAGGACATATTTTCATTTTATCAGGTCTGTCTATAGTTAGTTAGCCACATAAATGAATTGGTGACACAACATTTGATTTGTTTCCAGGGTTAGATTAAAACTAGGAATGTGTGTTCTTGCAACTCTCTGTGTTATTTTGCACGAGGTTTTCCGCTTTCACCCCAACTGTATTTTTTACAAGCTAAGCAGTGCACCTTACACCAAGTAAACAAAAGTTTACTCCTTTTGTTTTTGCTTTTTCACTGAGGAGTTTAGAAATCTGTGAGATATTTAGCAGCTGTGTTTAGGTCAGGGCAGCCGGTGTACCCTGAAGGAGAAATGTCTAAACTCAGCCATTAAGCAACAGCACTTAGTGATATAGTAAAGCGGGTGATTTACAGCGAGTTGATCCAGTCCTCTCTGGTAATAAAGTGGCAAGAAAACAGCACTAACGTTGGTGACTTGATCAATCACATAAGAGGGAGCAATGCCACATCTAGGAGCTTATCTAAATACTTAACTTATCAGTTATGACGTTGTGGCATGTTGTGGTAATAAAGTCAATACAGCACTCTGAATGTGATTTATTGACAAAGCTGTCTGTAGTTCAGGCTTAATGTTCAAGTTCAGGCTTAATGTTTGGCAAACAGGAACTCTCACAACATCCTGGTGCACAGATGAAAAGGGAAACATCATTTTAAGAGCAGAAGTGCCTCGGCAAACACTGCTACACCCAGAACACTGAGTAAACTTTGAGACAAAGCATTAAAGTCAGAGTGGGAAAGCGGCTGCTGAGCAACGATGCCGAACTTCAGTTAGGCAGAGAGGGAAATCAATTCGCGCAACCAGTTCAATAATAGAAGAATCATCCTGCAGAGCTTTGAGCAGCAAAGAGAAAGGACGGTGAACGGCGTACTCACAGATGCTTGGCAATCTGTCTCGCCGACTTCGTACAGAACCACGTCCTTGATGAAAACAGTCACAGCTTTCAGTATGAAAGACACAAACAGATGCATGTGGATGTAGTTTCTTGTGCACTGCAGCTTCCTGAAGAAGAATACAAATACACAGAAAATGAACAGGCAAAGTACTCCTAATGCATCCCGACTGGTTACAATGAATGAGCTCCTCATGTGTCTCGGAAATCATCAGAAAAAAAGCGTGTATCAAGAGAATATGCACTAGAAACTTCACTGACTTAGTTCAGATGAGCACAGAACAGATGTGCTTTTCAGCTCAGGACAGCAGCCATTCTAAGCACTTAGTGTACACGATTATCGCCTTGTAATTTCCTACCACTGTGCTCTGCTGTGCTGTTATCTAAATGTCACAATTCATTTAAACCCTGCAATTGTCATGAAAGGCTTTCTGCATGTCTCCCACTTTGGATGTAGCTTTTTCAGGGACATAATATTTATCAGGGATGCGGAGCAAGGAAACAAACAAGAACAAATTGGTGTGTAGGGGGAGAGAAGCAGGGGGTGCTGAGAAAATGTCACTAATGTAAATTCTCTCTTTTGCCTGCTTTCAAACAAATACCTTCCCCGTGACACGATGACCTGGGGTGAGTTGCGTAAACGCAGCAGGACAGTTGAGCTGCGATGAAGTATCGCTCAGCTGCATGAACGCCACATCTGCACCCCGACATAAACAGCAGGCGCTGCCAACATCCTGCGTCTCCGCTCCAGAATGCAAACCCGATCGCATGTCAAAAAACCCAAAGAGTAAACACAGCGCTTGCTGTTTAGCCCGCGACACACAAACAGCCTGAAATGCAAGCACAGCCAGCTGATGTTTATTAGACGCTACACACACTTGCCACTTAAACCTGTTCTAATGATCTACGCCAACAATCACACATGCGTTTTTCTCCACGACCTTGTGACCTTAAGGTCAGGACAGAGCATACAGTGAATAACAGATGCTCATCTAAGTGATCTGACTTCACGGTTTGACTTGGTGACTGCTTGCACCCACCCACATTTGGACGACTTCTCCCACTTAATCCAGTTACATTGCTGTTTAAAAAGACTGTAAGACCTAAATAAAATGCAGGAAATGAGAGATCGACGGGGTTTTCTTGCTTTAATAGGTGTTTGATTGTCTTTATGTGGGAACATTAAGCAGTGTTATGATGGATCACCTTACCGGAAGAGACACAATATGACGATAGCGACTGTCAGAGAGATGAGCGACACGCTGTGACCGATGGTGTATCCCACTTTGATGGCGTGGAAGAATACCTCCTGTAACAATACGTTTCAGTACACAGTTCATCAGGTGTGGGACATTTCACTTAAAGTTCCAGTTGCCACACTTACTTCATGGCTATCCATGGTGGTGTTGGGATTATATCCACAGTCTGCTATGTAGGAGTCCATGCTGACTGAGGTCCAACCATCCGCGGTGCAGGTCTTTGACAGGTTACCTAATGAGCAAAGGGACAGAGGAACAACACTGGAAATTATTCGTATTACTTTACGTCGCTCTTCCTGCTATCCTTTAACAGTACAATAAAGTGCTTGTTGAGATGGGAGTTGTAAGAGCTGCAGGGCAGACATACCACTGCATTTAATTAAAACATGCTGAGACTCATGTCTCCCTGGAATACACCCAAATAATCAAAGGAAACAGAATGAATGACTGAAGAGGCTCAGCCGCCCAACTGGCTCAGAGATGCTGAGGCAATTCCCATGTGCACTTGCTTCCATCTGTTTCTTAATTATGTGAAGGCTGTACACACAAACACCAGGTGGCCATCAGTCAAGCAGGGATATTTTGGTCTGTTCTGCCCACAGAGGGCAGAGGTGAAAGGTGCATTTAGACTGACAATTAAAAAACTGCATGACCAAAATACAGTGTTGCAGATTTGCGGTAACAAAAGATAGAACTTTTTAAAATTAAGTGTAGAGTCAAACTTGCGAGAACAATGAAGTAAATGAAATTACAGCAAGATAAAGTAAAGCTTTTTGGGTTAAAGCTGAGTCCAGTAGTTGTCCGGAGTAGCGTACAGCAGGCCAGAGATTTTCTGTATTGGAAGTGCTGAAGATTAGATATGTCTGTAGACATAGATATGTATGTCCTGCTCTACAGGAGAATGGAGCTTAGCTTCGTCGCTGCGAGCCTCCAAACATCAAACCGATTTGAGCCTAAACAGAAACACATGAAAGGCAGTCCTGCTTGTGTATTAATCACCAGAGGATGTGGTATAAAACAGATGAGAGGCAAAAGTGTGGGCCATAGTCAGGGGTTAAAGTGGGCCTGCATTTTTATATATTTGTTTTATTATTATTATTATTTTTGGCACAACACTGGAACAACTGCAGGTGTCCATAAGTTATGTTTGTGGTACTTCAGCATCTAGCTAGCCCCACAGAAGTGATCTTTTTTAATTCTCGGGTAATTTCAAATCCAACGCTGCTATCAGCTCAACAAACATCAGCAAACATATAAACTGTTTGTGTGCAGTTTGTCTCACAGTGTGTTGCTAGCTAAAGGTCCAGTATTCCTGTGCTGTATTTTACAGGGAGAGAAAAGAAAGAGCTAACTTCACTCAGAGATGGAGACAGATAAGAAAGACAGAACAGGAAAGGAAGAAGAGGGGTTAAAGATAAGGACTGCTCAGTGGTGTGTGATAAACTGGAAATTTAAAGCTTACATGTAAGTTCTCACATTTTTAAATCAGATATCTGGTCTGTACACATGAAATTACGTTTTTTCATATTGTGAAACCTGCTGCAAAACAAACTGACGTAGACTCGCTGTGTTATTTAAAGGTTGCATGAAAATCCTCTGCAGAATAAACAGGTTAGTTTGCTGTGAGGGGTTTAAAGTAAAGAACAGTGTGTGACTGGTGCACAGTGGCTGTGGTTTCATGGTCAGAGTTAGGTTACATAAAGTGTAGCAGAGATGAATCTGAAGTTAAGCTGATGATGCTGACATTCATTCAGCGAATTTCACCTTCATACCAATTTTATACCTTCTAGAAAAAAGACAGAATACACACTGTACTGTCAGTGTCGAGGATGGAAATCAGCCAAGACAACTCATAAAACATCTGCTTACTAGGGGTGCAACGATATTCGTATCGATATTGAACCGTTCGATACAGTGCTTTCGGTTCGGTACGCATATGTATCGAACAATACAACATTTGTATTTTATTTTATCAACTTTCCTTCTGACGATGCTGTCTGTGTTGAGCGCTCAGTGAATCTGCGTTCGACTACTCCGCCTAGGCTGCACTGTCGAGCGCAGATCCACTGAGCGCTCAACACAGACAGCATAGTCAGAAGGAAGAGCGCAGGGCAAGCTAGCAAGACAGAAGTTAAGCTCTCCTTGCAACATTCAGATCTGGCGTTTGGAATTATTTTGGTTTTCATGTGACGTATGACCCTGAAGGTAAGCGAGTCATGGACTAAAGTAAAACAGTATGTTGGATGTGCCATGCAATGCTCAATTACATGGGTGGGAACTAGTGTGTTAGCACAGTTAGCTCGTTAACGTGTTGGCCGTCTAGCCCCATGCACGGGGCGATCGGCGGTAGCTCGTTAACGGAGATTTGCCGTGTTGTGGCGTTAAGGTTATTTCAACGAGAGCAACCTGAAAGCACTAGTGGGAACACAACGAATATGACTGCACATTTACGCCGACATCATCCTAGTGCAAAGACAAAAACAACAAGCATGCTACTAACTTTAGCCGAGTCATTTAGACAGCTGTTAGCACATGATTCTCCTTATGCTGCTGAGAATATAGCCCAGAAGAAGCGGATAGTATAGCTTTTATTTTGGAAAGAGACATTTCTCTGTAATAAACTCTCTTTTCCAAAGATGAGTGATTCCTCAATCAGATACAGGGCTTGCAATATCGCTAGCCCGACGTCCTGGGGCTAGCGATTTTTTCAGTCGGGCTACCAAAATCTATCTCTTCCCTGCCCGTCGGGCTATTGTAGGAAGGAAAAATATATGTCAATGCTTTTGCATTCTTTCAGAAATGTAGCTGGGTAATTATGTCATTGGCATTGGTGAGCCACTGTCAATATGTGACATATTGTAATCGCGTTTGAATTTGCGCTTGTTTTTTTGCTTTCACTTTGCAATCGTGCGAACTGTGTATAGAGAGCGACAGCACTGATCTGTGAGTGATGATAATTTGTGCACCAATTCCTCTGACATCGTCTTATTAATCGTTAGCTTACTATGCAAACATGACAAGTGAAATCTCCCGCAGCAAGCTTAAACATGTGAGAGGTTGATCGCGCAGAGAATCGCTGAGCTTATGTGAGTGCGTGTGTAAAAGCAGCAGGATATATATTTTAGTTCTGCTGAGCCAAATAAGACAGGTCAGGGTGAAGAATTGACAGCCAAAGAAAAGCTTACCACAAAACGGAGAAGTTATGACAAATCAGACTATAAGGCAAAAAGAAAGTGCAGCTTTATGGTTTCATGGACAAAATAATTTCTGTGGCTGCAATATGATGAGCTAAATAACCAGGGCTGCACATAAGTGGTCCGCAGGTGCGCATTCGCTGTCAAAATAAAAAACACGCACAAGGGTTAGGGTTAAATTTAAAAACTGTACTTTTGAGTTAAAATATATATTTATAATTTTAATAAATGACAAATTAAAAAGGCATGAACATTTTTTTTGTATCGAAAAAATATCGAACCGTGACACCAAAGTATCGAATCGAACCGAACCGTGAATTTTGTGTATCGTTGCACCCCTACTGCTTACATCTGGTTGAAGCAGCAGATCAGCTGATCACAGCCTGTACACTAAGAAAATCTACTGGAGCTCCCAATAGAAATTATTGTGATTTATGATTCTTTTCCCCACACTGAGGCAACTGATTTCAGGGTTCCCCACATGCTGAATCCTGCCATTTAACCTCTCTCATGTTTAGAGGCAACGTCACCCTCTACAATGTAAGAAACACAAAATAGAGCTGTTTTTTCATTTTCTTTCTTTTTCTCTGCTCATGTTCTACTTACCTGATTCAAGCTTTATTAGAATTCAAATTTAGACTGGAATAAAGTTTATATTCACATCTACTAATATTATTTTATTTTTACAATGATAGAGCACAAGGTTCAGATAGTGTTGCACAAAAATAGGTGGTAGAAATGTTCTTCAAGGAGCTACTTTTCACTTTCTTACTGTGAGTACATTTAAGAGCCTTTCTGGAGTATTTTTAACACTAGTATCTGTACTTCTACGTAAGTATAGAAAGTCTATACTTTTGCAAATTTGCTTAGCTGAGTGCAGGACCCTGCACAGATAAGTGGAGCTCTGTACAGTACAGGTCAGACCTCAGTGCTAGGCAGATTACAACAGAAAGTTTCTATTTCTGAAGTTTTGTGGAAAAACAAAAGCAAAAACAATTGAAAAGGCCTCTTTTTAGGTCCTATTTACGTCCTCTACACTTGTTGCATATGTAATAGAAAGGCAGAATATGTGGCATATGATACAGAGAGGATTTAGATTTTTACAGTGTGACGAAAGCTAGAAATGGATCCATGAACTAATTAGACCTGAAAACTCATGTCCCTCCCTTCATGAGCATCTAATCTTGAAGCATGGATTGACTGCTCTGTGCTTTTTGTTCAGTCTCTTATTGTGTCATACTTCTTTCCTCATCTCCCTTCCTACCAGTAAAGAATGGAAGCTCCGTGATCTGGTGACAAATTAATCCACGTCCTGAATGCTGCTGTGGAAATCAACATGTAGGACATTCCACACATTGCGTAATCGTATCACTCCGCAGCCGCTATCAAATCAGCACAGAGTTGGGAAATGACCAACAAGCCAAAGTCTTAGAATGTATTTGGCACCAAAATTTGGTTCGCTCACAAATACCTGAGCAGCGTAATGCAGAGAAGACGGAGGCTTAGCTTCCTCAAACAACATGACAAGACACAAAGGCGAAGCTAAGCCCCTGCTGTTTCAGCCCATGCCACCACTGGATTTAGCCTGTTTGAGGGATTGCCAGAAGAATGCTTTCATCATTCCCCAAAACATGACTGCAAGGATTTTCAGTGTTCAAGTTCATCACCCCATAATCATTTTTATTTTCTTTTTACTTCTTGGCTTTTCCCTCCAGTATTGTACAGTCAAAGCCTTATCCTATCTAAGTATATCCAAATGTTTGATCCATAGTATTATTATAAATCAACTTCATGTCAAATTCACATTGCAGCATGTAGGTGAACCTGTTGACAGCTGGGCACTCTGTCATTCTCAGCCTGTAGAGAGGGTGAGCGCTATTAAAAGAGATGAATGGCTGCATGTTTGTGTTAGATCTGCTAGGTAAAGAGTTCATGAGAATGGCAACTCTGTCTCAACTAAATTTATGACCCCGAATCTCTATGGCGTCATGTTTCGCAATGCTTGTTTTTGTGTGTGAGGCTTATAAAATGAATAGCCCGGGATGTGTCAATACCTTCAGTCTTTTGCAACGATTCTCAGGAGTGAGGTTAAATTAGACTTCGTGACATTCTGTGAAACACGCTTACGAAGAAGAATGTATGCATCGTGTGTCTGTAACCTGCCAAGGCCTTAAAGAGCTTTCAACAACTAAATAACAGGAAAAATACACAGTGGTTCAATGACTTAAACTTTTTTTTTTCCTGCTTTCTTGCACAGAAAGTGATGCACATTCATCATCACTTCATTAGTCCTTCTTTCATGACCTGAATGTAGACCAGGTTTAACCATCAGACACCTGTGCTGATAAGGTGATTTGCTGCATAATTGATATGGTCCACATCAATGCAGCACAACACTGCACAGAGGGGGCTGTTGATCCTGTAAATCTCCTGACATGTCTGTGAAATATGCCTCCTCTGACTTCAACCCCACAGATCCAGTGATTCTTCATCTGCCCCGTCTTTTCCCTGGAGTGCTATCCGCTCTCATATCATACTATCTCCCATCTGGGCCACATAACAGCTTCCCACACAACCTTTCTTCCCTTTACTGAGTGTTCATGTAGCTGATATTTACTCGATGGTACAAAATGTTCTAATGTACCCTGCATAATCCGCAAGTACTGGCTAGATTACAGCTATAGGACCTCCTTTCCAGGTTCAGTATATGATACAAGCAGTGTTTTCATTAACAAGTACGAATGCAGGTGCGCTACACCTGTGGCAGCTCGTTTATTTTGCTCTCCACCTTTTTTAAATGTCAGGTGTTTTATATATATATACTGTATTTACAGTATATGCAGCTGCTGACAGGGTAAGACTTCTGGCACACCCATCAAATATTAGCAAACATACCTCAACGTCTGTTCCAGACTGTTGGACAACATTTCAGGAAACCTGCAATTCAACCCGGAGATGGTAGCAAGACATCGCACGCTATTATCCGGTTATAGAACCGGATAATGGCTCTGGGGTTAAATGTGGGCGTAGAAAATATGCTGTACTGAAAAGTGTCCTGTACATTCCCAAAGACAAGCAGTGCACATAGAACAGAGCTCAGACTATGTACCACTATGAAAGTGGGTAATACATGGGTGGATTCATATGTGTTGTTCAGTCTGGATTTTCATTATTTGATCCTGTTGACCAAAACAATTCACTTTTATGATATTATTATTACAGCTATACATCTATCTATACAAAATATCCAAAAGTGCTATTAGTCAAATTCATCTTTAATTAACGACTGAAGTGCACTCGGACCAGGGGAGTCAGGATATTATGGGTAGTACTAACATGATATCAAATTTGAATTTTCAAATATTATGTTTACTGGTGTAGACTGACCATGCATAACATTATGAGCACTGACATCATCATTCATAAAGTGAATAACACTGGTCATCTATTCTTCATGGCTCCTGTTAGTACAGGGAGTGCAGAATTATTAGGCAAATGAGTATTTTGTCCACATCATCCTCTTCATGCATGTTGTCTTACTCCAAGCTGTATAGGCTCGAAAGCCTACTACCAATTAAGCATATTAGGTGATGTGCATCTCTGTAATGAGAAGGGGTGTGGTCTAATGACATCAACACCCGATATCAGGTGTGCATAATTATTAGGCAACTTCCTTTTCTTTGGCAAAATGGGTCAAAAGAAGGACTTGACAGGCTCAGAAAAGTCAAAAATAGTGAGATATCTTGCAGAGGGATGCAGCAGTCTCAAAATTGCAAAGCTTCTGAAGCGTGATCATCGAACAATCAAGCGTTTCATTCAAAATAGTCAACAGCGTCGCAAGAAGCGTGTGGAAAAACCAAGGCGCAAAATAACTGCCCATGAACTGAGAAAAGTCAAGCGTGCAGCTGCCAAGATGCCACTTGCCACCAGTTTGGCCATATTTCAGAGCTGCAACATCACTGGAGTGCCCAAAAGCACAAGGTGTGCAATACTCAGAGACATGGCCAAGGTAAGAAAGGCTGAAAGACGACCACCACTGAACAAGACACACAAGCTGAAACGTCAAGACTGGGCCAAGAAATATCTCAAGACTGGTTTTTCTAAGGTTTTATGGACTGATGAAATGAGAGTGAGTCTTGATGGGCCAGATGGATTGGCCCATGGCTGGATTGGTAAAAGGCAGAGAGCTCCAGTCCGACTCAGACGCCAGCAAGGTGGAGGTGGAGTACTGGTTTGGGCTGGTATCATCAAAGATGAGCTTGTGGGGCCTTTTCGGGTTGAGGATGGAGTCAAGCTCAACTCCCAGTCCTACTGCCAGTTTCTGGAAGACACCTTCTTCAAGCAGTGGTACAGGAAGAAGTCTGCATCCTTCAAGAAAAACGTGATTTTCATGCAGGACAATGCTCCATCACACGCGTCCAAGTACTCCACAGCGTGACTGGCAAGAAAGGGTATAAAAGAAGAAAAACTAATGACATGGCCTCCTTGTTCACCTGATCTGAACCCCATTGAGAACCTGTGGTCCATTATCAAATGTGAGATTTACAAGGAGGGAAAACAGTACACCTCTCTGAACAGTGTCTGGGAGGCTGTGGTTGCTGCTGCACGCAATGTTGATGGTGAACAGATCAAAACACTGACAGAATCCATGGATGGCAGGCTTTTGAGTGTCCTTGCAAAGAAAGGTGGCTATATTGGTCGCTGATTTGTTTTTGTTTTGTTTTTGAATGTCAGAAATGTATATTTGTGAATGTGGAGATGTTATATTGGTTTCACTGGTAAAAATAAATAATTGAAATGGGTATATATTTGTTTTTTGTTAAGTTGCCTAATAATTATGCACAGTAATAGTCACCTGCACACACAGATATCCCCCTAAAATAGCTAAAACTAAAAACAAACTAAAAACTACTTCCAAAAACATTCAGCTTTGATATTAATGAGTTTTTTGGATTCATTGAGAACATGGTTGTTGTTCAATAATAAAATTATTCCTCAAAAATACAACTTGCCTAATAATTCTGCACTCCCTGTAGGTGGGATATATTAGGGAGCAAGAGAACATTTTGTCCTCAAATCGTAAGGATTTGAGTGAGTTTGACAAGGGCCAGATTATGATGGCTAGACAACTGAACGTCAGAACATCTCCAAAAGTGCAGCTCTTGTGAGGTGTTCCTGGTCTGCGGTGGTTAGTCTCTTTCACAAGTGGTCCAAGGAAGAAACAGTGGTGAACCTGCGACAGGGTCATGGATGACCAAGGGTTATTGATGCACGTGGGGACAACAGATGACCTACGGAAGCTCAGACTGCCCAAAAAGTTTATGTTGGTTATGATAGAAAGGTGTCAGAATACACAGACATCAGTCGTTGTGTATAGGCTGTAAACTGCCAACAATGGCCACGCGAGTACCACAACTGGACCATGGAGCAATGGAAGAAGGTGACCTTAACTGAATAACTCTCTTTTACATCACGCGGATGACTGATACGTGTGTGTCGCTTACCTGGAGAACACCTGGAATCAGGATGCATTATGGGAAGAAGGCAAGCCAGCAGACACAGTATGATGGTTTGGGCAATGTTCTGCTGGGAAACTTTGGGTCCTGCCATCCATGTGGATGTTACTTTGACACGTACTACCTATCAAACCATTGTTGGAGACCATGTGCACCCTTTCATGGAAACTGTATCCCCTGATAGCTGTGGCTGAAAGCAAAAATGGTTCAGGAATGGTTTGATGAGCACAACATGTTTGAGGTGTTGACTTGGCCAGATCTCAATCCAAACTAGCATCTTTGGGATGCGCTGGACAAACAAGTCTGATCCATGGAGGCTCCAGCTCACAACTTACAGGACTTAAAGGATCTGTTGCTAACGTCGATGGTTCAGGGTTGTTTTCGCAGCATAAGGGGGACCAACACAATACTAGACCGGTGGTCATAATGTTATGTCTGATCGGTGTATATCATCTCCTTTAGTGCTACAACTTGGCCACTATGTTCAAAATATAGAAGGGAGAGGTTTATTCATATGTTTTCACTGTCTTATCAGCAGCAGGAGCTGAGCTAACGGACCAACCACAACTTTACAAACACGAATAAATCAAGAAAATATTATTTTTGAAAACAAACAGCTCAAACATGCAGCTCTGTTGTCACCGCCAATAAATATTACACAAAGCGTGGTAAATTTAGCCACTGCAAACTTCTTCTTTTTTTATGATTAGCATAGCTTTATAAAGAGCCACACCTGGGATTTTACAGCTATGGCTGTTTGTACCTGATACATTTCTCAAGGCTCCAATTTTAAATTAAAGTCCCCTTTGCCAGTCAACTACAAATAAACATCTCCATCAACTCTTACTTCGTGATTAACTGAGGAGACGCTACGTGGCGATTATTGACAAATGGAGATGTTGAGGAAACTCGAAGGGGTACATTCCCAGGAACTACTGTACAGACATGGTGCAATTCAGCCAGAAAATTCCCAGGATAGTGTTTTCCTTTACAGATAATTAGCACAACTTCCCTGTTAGGCTTTCACCAAATAAAGAACAAATAACCAGTGTGGCTCTTTAATGAGTGTATGGCGTCTACATGGGAAGTTGTTATCTTGTTTCCTGCTACTGTTTTGAATTTTATTGTATTATTTATGATATTCAAGATGTGGTGGTAGAAAAGATAAGAGATTGTAGGGCCAAAATAGCATCATGAGTATGAGCCACTAGGACACTCCATAATTTCTATTTCTGGTCTCAGATATGGAGCGTGATGATACTGGCACAGGCTCAATAGCAGGGATATTTGGAACAATAAAAACAAAATGGAAGTTAAGGAGGGATCGAGATGAGCAGCACGCCAGCATCTCTCTGATTCATTTTAATATCCCATGCTTAACTCATGTTTCCATGAATACGCATTTAATTTCAGGTTAATCTCAGACTCATGGATACAGACATAAAAAAGAAAAATGGCATTACGAGGCTTAGTAATCATGTGATGTACTATTTATAGGCTGTTTAAGACTGAAATTGTTTTTATTATCTTGAATGTGGCATGTTTGCCAAACTACATTAAAATTCTCAGATAGATTCGTTATTTTTTAGAGACTTTAAGGCATCTTAGCAACTAAGTGACTATTCACAGGCCACTTTATTAGATACACCTTGCTAGTACCAGGCCGGACCCCCTTTTCCCTTCAGAACTGCTTTAATTGTCAGTGGCACAAGCTGAACAAGATGCTGGGAACATTCCTCAGTGATTTTGGTCCATATTGACACCATAGCTGCTCATGCATGACATGAATCTTCTGTTCACCTACATTACCTACTATTGATTGACATGTAGTAATGGTGGAGGGCATTTTAATACAGTGAATTCACTGTCATGTTCAAGAAACCAGTTTGAAATGATCTGAGCTTTGTGACGAGCCAAGAAAATGTCCTCCATCCCACTGTACCATCACCAGCCTGAACTGTTGACTTGCATGTTGTCTTCACCAAATTCTGACCCTGCCATCTGAATGCTGCAGCAAAAATCAAAGCTTTAACAGACCAGGCAACATTTTTCCAATCTTCTGTTGTCCAATTTTTTTCAAGCCTGTGCAAAGTGTAGTCTCAGTTTCCTGTTCTTAGCTGACAGAAGTGGCACCGGGTCTTCTCCTGCTTTAGCCCATCTGCTTTCCAGAGAGGCAATTTGTGCTTTCTGAGATTCTCATATGCACACCTTGGTTACAACAATAGTGCCATGGTGGTGGGGTGGAAAGCACTGTTCTCTCACAGAAAGGAGGTCAAAAGTTCAAAGCCACTAGCCTCTTGGGGCCTTTCTGTGTGTACCTGCAAGGATACTTTCTGGCTTCCTCCCACAGCCCCAAAACATGGTAGTTTAGTTGGAGATTCTAAATTACAATCAAGAACATTAAGAGTAAACTGGATGAGATGAAGGCAAATTATTCTTTAGCCTGAGGCTACTCTGACAACAGCCAGAAATACAAAACATAAACGCTTTGAAATTCAAAATTGGTCAACTGGTTTGTGGCCCTGTAACATCAACCACTGCAATAAAGATCATTGACGTATTACTACGTTATACACAAAGTTAGCGAATGATAGCAAACCATTGCATTCTGCAGATACTGAGTTCTGTTTCCGTCTGCATGACGAAAGTACCCATATGGAAAAGATATATATAAATCTTATAAAGTTTGTATCTGTCTTGTGTGAAACTTGTATGAAAAGCATATAAGAGCGAAAACAGATATAAGATCCCTTGAAAAATTATATAATGAAACTTGTATGTTTTGGATACTTACTAAAACAATGTATGAAAGTAATGTGAAAGTGGCCACTTTCATGAGTAAATCATATAAGCCTTATATGATTTACTCATGAAAGTGGCCACTTTCATGAGTAATCACATATAAGTTTTTACTATTTCTTTTCCATATGGGTAAAACCAATATTTTCTGTCCTCTGAGCTTGATTTTGGTCTCCTGCAATTCTGGGGGAAATTTCCTCGGACTGTTTCTACGTTCTGCTACTGGGGACTGAATGGATGATAAATCTGTGCATTCATTTGCTACAGGTAACGTTTTTACTTTTATGACTTGATATTAGATTTGTTGTTTATTTCAAAAGACGACTTAGAGCAGCTTTAACTCTGCTTGTAAATATTTTTTAAGTCACAGATATATTTAAGAAATCACTGAGGTGCATGTTCAGTGTTGTCCGTCTGTCTGTCTGCAAGATTACTCATCCATGAAGCTTGATGGAGAGGTGAAGCAAGTATAAAGAAACTGTCCTTTAATTTAGTGCTGATGCTGATACCTTTGCAAAAATGGGCATTTTGAGACCTTCTATAATTTCTCTATGTATTTACCAATAGGTGTCAGTGACTTTCCACCACAAATGTATGGATTCTACCATGTGCTTTCACTTTTTCTACTCAAATAACTAAATAAAACTTATTACTGTAACCTTCTAAGAGTAAAATTAACTAATGTGCTTTTTCTCTTCTAACTCTCTTTAAAACACACACCTATATGCAACGTATATTGCAAGCTTGATTCTTACGTTCGCGATCATCCTCGGACTGAAAGAAGAGAAATTTGGGGCAAAGGATGGTTACCACCTCTCCCACATCAGCACTGGGCCAGCAGGTGATTTTGTCCCAAATCCTACTGCAACCTAGAGAGAAACAAAGAAGGAGAGGGACCAAAAACAAGTATGTTACCTAAACTCACATGCCCAAAGATAGAGAGAAACTTAATTTTGCTCACATTTTGCTCAGTGTTTCACACATGAATCCCCTCAAGTGGGAAACAGCAGCCTGTTTAAGGTGAAGGCGGAGCGCTGGCGTTCCCATGGCAGCCAATACGTGTGAGTTTAGGTCAGCTGGCATTACAGCCATGCTGGGCCCATAACAGCAGATGACCTGAGTTAACATGTTGTCACGATGACTAATAAAAAAGCTCTGTGCCCTTCGTTACACGCTGTTATTTGAATTCAACAGATCTCCGTGTCTTTCCACAGTGTGTATCCTCCCGGGATGCACAATCGGCTCACGCCACTTTCACAGCGCACCTGCTCAACAGTTTGTCGCAATGAAAAATCTCCTTACCAGGGTACATTTGCACGATTACCCTGAGGATCTGACAACATTTAAACCTATTGCAAATTTAAATTAAAAACATAATGAGAGTTTAATTACTTTTGCATTGCGTGGAAACAAACAGAGTCCCATAATGCCTCCAACAGTGTTTCAGTCACTCACAGAGGCTCTATGAAACACAACTATCTTCATGTACACAGTGTATAATGTGCTGCAAAAAAACAAAAGCATAAAAAAACTACAGATCAGGTGAGCTTCACTGTTGCACTGTAAAAGCATTTCTTAATAGTATTTCTTTTAAATGAAAAATGGGATCAATTTTCTCTGTAACTGAATCTGCATATGTGACAAGGGGCTGACATTAGGTGGAAAACAGTGTTCAATCATGCAAGGTGTAATCTAAAGCCAGACGGGAGGCTTGGACAGCTTTTGTTGTCTTTGGAGTTCACTGTGTCACTTCAATCAGAGCTCACTTGTATCATTAGTGAATTAAGATGAGACAGAATAAGTAGCTCGTGGTAAACACATACGAAGCATCTGACATACCTGTTGTTCTGTTTTCAATCTGAGCCTCGCATATGATCCTCTCCTTATCGATTTCATTCATCATGTCGCACATCTGTGTGGCCACTGCAAACACCTGTGAAGAGAGTATTTGCATGTATTTTACATACTTCTCTTTGGCCAGTGGTCGCCTTTTAAAAAGTGTTAGCAGCACTGAAAGGGTGCAGGTGCATGCAAAAAAACTTCGGCACCATTTGACAAATCGTTAATCTTTAAAGCAAATGTTGTTGCAAAGTTTTTTTTCATGAACTTCAAAAAGTGAATCTTTAACTTTGACGTGTGAGATGACCCGTTCCATTATATTCCTCATTCCTCATGATGTACTGGGAATTATGAAGTGATTCGGTGTGAAATATGAGGATTTACCATTGGGACGTATACAGACCATCTGCAGGAGCAGAAGATTTACTGCTCTTACTTGGATATATGAGTCTCCTCTCTATCGCATTAATCAGTCGGTATTCTGTGGCTATTGTTAGCCATGAAATGAGCCCATAGGACTCCAGTTTCTCTCCATACAGAAGATGACTTCCTCATTTAGATTATGATTTATCTGGCTCTGCAGCATCACTTCACCCATGATGATGGCCAGACAACAGGTTGTCATTAACCAATCAGTGCAGCCTTAAGCAAGTTGGAAAGGGAGAAACTTTCACCAGCCTAATCATCGTTCTTATTATCAAACTCATGTGCTAAAGAGCCCAACAGTCTGTGAGTTTGCACAGATGATGATGTGCAGGTGTTCTATTGTAGGGGATTTTATCTAAATTCCAGTATGATTCATACATGCTTCTCTACATTAGACATTTTGAAGAGAATGATGGTGAGGACCAGAGAGGCTGCAGAGGCAGACAAATGGGGCCGTTACCATGGTGTCCTGAAGGGAAACCAAGTTCATTGTTTCGCCTGGTAATGCATCTTAACCTTGGTCATAAAAGGACAATGAATGTCCCTCAATAACGATCCCAGTCAAGGACCACCGTTTTGTTTGCTGCTGAAAAGAGAAACCTGGAGCGAAGAACTATCTGAACTTGAACTTCGTTCCAAAAATTTAGGTTTAAAAAGAAAGAAAAAAAAATAAACCCTTAAAAAAACACCCAAATTAGTCCCGTCATCCACACATGCTAAACGGAATTAAGTTGCACACGGGGGCACAGCGGTGCGCCCTGCATCCACACCTCTGGAGGACCGCATGCGTATCAGCCCTAAACCCGTTTGCTGGCTTATCGCAGTGACCTGCGTGGTCAAGCTTACGCTGCTAAATCAGGCAAGCAGCTGTGGCACTCTTGACAGCGAGCCCAAGATCAGGTCATGAGAAAAGTCAAGTTTTTAAGCGGAGTGTACTCACGGGTTCCAGCAACACGCAGGAGAACAGGAGGAAAATGCTATTTGAAAATCCCACCAACATATCCAGTGAAATATATAAACCATTAAAAAATAGTTTTAGGAAGAAAAAAAATTGGTGACAGTACAATGATAATCCGTCCCAGGACTGCAAGAGTACACCGGCTGGTTTTGTGCGGTCTTGCGCTCTGAGCGGCGTGAACTGCTCCGCTCCTGAAGTCTCCCTCCTCCTCCTCCTCCTCCTCCTGCTCCCCCACCCCCACCCCCTCCCACACAGGATTTACCTTGAACAGCCAACGAGTAACCAATGAAACATCACCTGTGAACGTCAGTACACGAGGGCGTTGACGCCTACAAAGAAAAAAGATTCAATTTACTGTATTTGTCGATTCAAATGAAGAAAACAATAAAAGTACTTTTAAACTGTGGCTGAACTCTCAATGCTACCGTAAAAACGGGATATGACAGAAAGAGCTTTATCCCACTTAAGAACTGTAGACTTTTGAGAGACTTGTACTTTAGTTGTATTTATATTTTTGTTTTGTCTTTTAGACTATGTCATACAGATTGGGGGCAGTCAGGGGCTGTCATTATTTAGCAGGAAGATTTTGTCAGAGGTGGGGATCCCATAGAAACTGCATCCATGGAGAAGTTAAAATACAGCAGCTTGCATAGTACTGAATGTTTTCCTTCTGCTCTCATGATTTTTTTTTTTTTTTTTTTTTTTTTTGCATAAACTAACTAACCTGACCTTTAGGGCATAGCCAGCTGGAGGGATGGCAAAGAACTGGTAGAACTACTGTAGCAGGTGAATCCAGGCAATTTGAAACTCATATATATTTTCCACATTGCACAAGTCACAGTGACAGAGCTGCACAAAAGGATCTGTAAGGACCAATAAACAAGACTCACCAGCCTGTAATCTAACTCTGACCAAACTTAACAGCAGTTAAAATTGTGTTGCATGCTTGTAGCTTTCAAAGTGTTTCCTCTGACTTTAGTAAAGTAAGAGAGCTGCATGCAATTACCCATGTTGCATGGTTGCAGTTACTTCATTAATTATTAATGACCATTAATTATTCCCAGCATGAAGACAAAAATTAGCATATCAAAAACCAGTGCCTCCATACTTTGTTGTCATGTTTGAAAGCGGGTTTCCAACCACAACCAGCATCTTCCATTAACTTGTTTTTAACTCGATGGAGTTTGGTTGTGGTAGTTTTGAGAAAGTAAAGGATAGTAACTGATAGTCCATCAAAAATGAATAGTAAAATTATTGTCATTAAGGTGACTAACAACAATGTGACACAGTCATAGAAAGGGTCACTAGTTTCACTGCATTAGGACGTCACATCTGTAGCCCAACTAAGGACATGCTAGAGTCATCCACCCATCCATCCACATCCATCATCCATCCATCCATCCATCCATCAATCCATCATCCATCAATCATCCATCCATCTTCTCCTGTTTATCCAATTCAGGGACCTGAAGCTTGTCCCATGGGATGAGTGGAAGGGGCAATTCTGCACTGTCACCGCTCTATCATAGGTCATTTTAGAACCATCCATGCTTGTTTTCTTAAAAAAACAAACAGAAGAGCATAAAGACATTCACATGACCTCTTTATTTACACACATAAAAATGATTTTGTTAGTTCCTGGAAATGAAGCCTGTCATAGCCGGCACACTGTTCCTAGATAAGATTCAGTAAACAGTCAAAGAATAGAGCTCATATGCATGTGAATGTGATTACAGCATGCTGTATAGAATGCCCTCAAAGGATTGTAGATGAACGGTGCAGACTGAAAACATGAAGAATACTCACTGCTGGTATCAAAACCAGAGACCAAGGCCTTACTTTAAATGTGCAGACTCTTCCAGTGGCACCACATGCTTTACTGTGTTTTTTAGTGTGTCCTTTACTTGTCTGGTTTTACTATCAGGAGGTGACTCACAAAGGCTTATGAAAGCTTTGATTGATGCCAGAATAACCTTCCTCTGGAAGAAAAGCAACATTTTGGGGCTTTTGAGTTCTGATAGGTAAGGCCTGTGGAATTTTAGAGACGATAGAAAGCTTTTTTGATTTTGAGCCTTTGGTGTTTATCAGGTTTGGGCTACGTCAGAAGCTGTGTACAGTCATGTTGCTAAACAGAAAGCTTTTCAGATAGCTCATTTGTCAGAAATCCCATATAGAAAAGATATATATAAATCTTATAAAGTTTTTAACTGTCTTGTATGAAACTTGTATGAAAAGCATACAAGAGTGAAAACACATATAAGATCCCTTGAAAAATTATATAATGAAACTTGTATGTTTTGTATACTTACTAAAAAAATATATGAAAGTAATGAGAAAGTGGCCACTTTTCATGAGTAAATCATATATGTTTTTACTATTTCTTTTCCATATGGGATGTGATGAATTATTAATACCTCTCTCATCGTAGTGACAAGTTGTTTCATTAGAGCAGTCATTTTGCCACTTTTCCTAAACATGCTGACAACAGTCGTCTTTCGTTGCTGTTGTCTTGCAAATTAAAAGCACCTTTTGTCATAAGCCCCGATTCTCTGTTTCTTTTTGTTGGCTCACAGTAAAATAAGAGACATCGTACAGGTTTGTGCTATCAAGCAGCCCAACAGCATCTTGTGCAAAACCTAAACGTGACGTCAGGGTGAAATATGATGACAATCAGAATCCTCATTTGCTGCCATGAAAGCAACAATTGCTCAAAATTAAAGTGGGAGTTGGTTACTGCAGATAATTGCTATGTAAACTGCTGGCTTTAACACACAAGCTGAAACATAACTCCTCGCAAGCAGCCTGTGAGGTTCATTTAATACTGATACAGACTTAAGCTGTCAGTTAACACCTTGAATATTTAACCCAGTCAGTGATGGTAATTATAAAGATACACCAGAGTCATTAGGTTGAAATTATGATGGGCAGCAGGGAAACTAAAAGCAATATAAATCTGTTTATGAGTGCACTATGAAGGAACTTTATTAATTAATCATCAGAACGTGTGAGCACCTCTATGAAAGACGTTTTGGCAATTAGTTGATCGGGAGCATTCAGGTGTATGTTAACACAGTGCCAAGAAAGAAAGACGGTAGCAATGATCCCAGAGAAGCAACCTTGGAAGGATTATAAAGCCACTTCCAAACAATCTAAAGTCCCTAATTCTACAGTGAACAGAGTATTCACATGTGAAAACAGACAGCTGTTAATCTACCCAGGAACCTCACAGCAGATTCACACCAAGGTCAGAGAAATGTCAAAAAACCCAAGAGCTCCATCTCAGACTCTCTAAATGGTAAATGGCCTGTATTTGTATAGCGCTTTACTAGTCCCTAAGGACCTCAAAGCACTTTACACATTCAGTCATCCACCCATTCACACACTGGTGATGACAAGCTACATTGTAGCCACAGCCACCCTGGGGCGCACTGACAGAGGCAAGGCTGCCAGACACTGGTCTCTGACCACCACCACCATCTGCACAAGAGCTAAAGCTTGGCTGAAATTGGATCATGAAACATGACAAAGATCTCAAGCACAGCAGCAAGTCTACAAGAGACTGGCTGAAAGAGAAAACAATCAAGGTGCTGCAATGGCTATAGTCAAAGACCAGACCTCAATCTGACTGAAATGCTTGGAGAGCTGTGTATAAACCAAATCCTGTAAAATTCTGCAAACTGAAGCCGAGAAGTGGGCCAAATTTCCTTCATCATGATGTGAGAGTCATGTTATTTCTGCTAAAAGTGTCTCTATAAGCCACTGAAGCAATGTGTGAAAAACTTTTTTTACACATTGCTTCAGATTTGTTTTCATTAAGGTCAAAGAGTTTGATCTTTGTTTTATTAGACCGGTTATTTTGTTTCTCATGGTTTGAGAGTCCTTCAGGTGCCTTTTGACAACCTCGGGTGGACTGTTATGTGCCTTTTACTGAGCAGTGACTTCTGTCTGGCCACTGTACCATGGTCGTCCTTGGTCGACCTTCTGGAAGGTGTTCCTCTCTCCAGAGAACAATGCTGGAGCTCTGTCAGAGAGACCATCAAGTTCTTGGTCACTTCCCTGATGAAGGTCCTTCTCTCCAATCACTCAGATTGGCCCGACGGCCAGCTCTAGGAAGAGACCTGGTGACTCCTAACTTCCTCCATTAACAGATGATAGAGGCCACTGTGCTCATTGAGAACTTCATTGCAGCAGACATTTTTCTGTACTCTTCACCAGATCTCAGTGGAAACTGCTCTCAGATCAGTGCACCTGAGTTCAAGTTTGACTGTCATGGCACAAGCTATGAATACTTATCTGCATGTTATATTTTTCTTCTTCATTAAACTTGTGTGTAATTTTGAGATGAAAATGAATTTTGGATTAAGGCTGTAACACGACAGAATTTGGAACAAGTGAAGCGCTGTGAATACTTTCTGCATACACTGTATGTAAAAATTCTGAAATCATGGAGGATTCATTCTCTTTTTACCATGACTGCAACTACATACCAAATGGATTTGCGCTAAATTGCATAAAGATATGCATGGCCCCAGAAGATGGAGAACACTATTCTGGGAATCTTCCTCTGATGTATGATTTGATGATTTGATGTGGGATTTGTTAAACAGGATGGCACAGGTGGGAAAAGTCATGGCAAAGTCATGTGGGCGAGGGCACTTTGGGACACACAATCTCAATTGTAAATAATTAACACAAAGCTTTTGTTCACATTTTCTATTTAATGTCTTATACAGTAGCTTTATTTACAATTAAGGAAGCCATCTTTCCATGTTCTGTTCCCCTTTACTTTACTACAGCCTTATATTCAAAGACAGAGAGAGTTTTGGGAGGGAGGCACCAGGAGGCTGTTTCAGGTAATCAGACAAGTGCTCATTTATTGTAATGCTGTTTGGCTGGAGAACAACTGTGTGCCAGAACCGATCTGTGTGTGAAAATACTCACCTAAAAAATAAATTGAACAATAAATCAGAGCATTAGTAAGTCTGTAAAAATCTTGTTTTGACTAATGAATTCTGAAGGTTCCAAAGCTACGTCCATCAAAAATCCAGCTGAAGGCCTAACAAGGGCATTGTGAGCAACACTGACATCAGCATGCAAATGAAAGCATCACCAAGACATACAACAGCTTTGCAGAGCTCTTGCATGATTGGGAATTTTTTTATCACTACAAACCTGATATCACATAATTTCTGGTTATTTTAAGCGGAAATATTATAAATAGTAACAGCAGGAAATAAACAACCACACCGGCTGCCATGAAACAGTGTGTCTTCTACCAGTTCTCACTTTCCACTGAAAGGAAAAGCCAAAGGGTGTGTGCAACTTTAAAACAAATATTAGAGGATTTAGTGATATGAAAGTAAGCTAGCAGAATTCTGGAACACTTTCTGCTCTTTAAATAAGAACCGCAACTAATCATTAGCCAAAGACGAGATTATGTCTGACTTTTTATTTTGACCGGACTGCACCTTTTTTTAAACGTCTTCATTCCCACAGAGCCAAAGCAGTTCAGGTTCACAGTTTTCATCCAGTTTTGTAACTTAATCAGTTATCTGTGCCCACTGCTGCCATGAGAGCGGTGCGGCGGTGCCACTACATCTGTTTGATTGGTGTTCCAACAATGTGAAAATTGACGTCACTTCTGCGAGATGAATGCCATTTTTCTGCTTTCAGTGGGCAGTCAAGGACAGACATACTGAAGAGGAAGCAACACCTGAATCAGGATGAGTATTAAGTACACAAATAAAGACACAAAAGAAGCTTTAAATGAAGAAATTCTTCCGCTGTATGTCATCTCTCGCCTCTCCTTGCTCTCTTTCCTCTAGCTTTTTCTGCACTGCTCTCTCCCTCTCTCTATGTGTGTGAAACTGAATGCAGAGAAAATACTTCTGTCTCGAGGAGACACATTTTCAGTTCTCTTTTCATTAACCGAAAAATAGTCTGGACACAATGCAGGAACATGAGAAACAAATGGCATGAGAAAGTATGAGTGTGCATTTAAAACAAGTGTGTATTCAGAGACAAATGTTGTTTACCAAAAGAGCATGTAGTGTTGTAATTAGCATTATGCAAAAGTGGAGAAAAAGGAAGCTGGCTCTTTGGCTGATAATTCATTAGTGGATTGGAGTGTGAATGAAGCACAGTCAGAGGCTTATCTGCTGCAGACAGATGACCTGGCCCTCTCCAGGAAACACAAGATAAATCTGAGATCATTGACAGGTTAGAAAAGAACATGACCAAGAGAGAACAAGAGTGACTTTTCCCACCCAGAACACAGAATAGACAGTTAATAAACTTAGCACAACAGTAAGGAAACTTGTGTTTGTCTGGTTGATTCTTTCTTTGTTGTAACAATGCTTCTTGGCAATAAATCTTATACCATTGCAAAACCTGTTTATTTCCTCTTAAATGGTTGCAGATTTGTAAGGAAAATGCATTTGAGTTGAGCAGCAGAGTTGAATATATGGTTTGTGCCCATGAAAAACTTGATATATTTTAAGTGCTAATGCCAAACAGCTTATTCTACTGTCTCACTTCTGGTTCTGGTACCCCAGGTGCTGACCTTCAGGTGCCTGATTAGTGCCTGATTAGCAGCATCTGTGAAAATGGACCCTGCTATAGTGGACAGTGGGTGCCACATTTAACTGATCTGGATAGTACCCTGTGGCACAGGATAGAGCCTAGAGCAGGGGTCTCCAACTCCAGTCCTTGAGAGCTACTGCATTGCAGCTTTTAGCTACAGCCCAACTCGAACACAGCTGAATCAAATGGCTGAATTATCTCTTCAGTGTGCCATCAAGTTTGGTAAAGGCCTGGTAAGAAGCCATTCATTTCATTCAGGTTTGTTGGAACAAGGATGCATCTGAAAGCTGCCAGACAGTAGCTCTCGAGGACCGAAATTGGAGACCTGGCCTAGAGCCATCTTCAAACTGAAGGCCAACAGGGGGTGACAGAAACAGGCTGCAAAGTGGGCATCCCAAGAAAAAGTCACCACAAGAAGTTTCCTCACCCTGTCAGCCCTTGGGAATTTTAGGCAGTTGTCTATAGATTTGCAGTCAAGGTTTGCAGGATGATATGGCTCTCTATCCAGACAATCTCCGGTCTCATAGGCCCATCAGGTGTCAACAACATGAGCACTGGAACCTGATGGGCCAGATTCTGCCTATGGTGTTAGAACAGTAGGGTGAAAGTGTGGAGAAGACGTGGAGAATGCTTTTCTGATGGATACACTGATAGAGCGCAGACTTGTCACAAACAAGGCTTGTCATCATTGGAGGCAATCTAAATCCAGAGGATTATCGAAAACGAGATTCTGCAACTAGCGGTAATCCCACATCTCCACAGTCTGTGTCTGAACTCTATCCTTCAAGATGAAAATGCTCGCCCCCACAGACTGGGGTTTATCAGAGACTACTTCCAGAATTTGGGAGTGGGGAGGATGTTAATGACCTTAACCATGCTGAACAGTGGTTGGATCAGCTTGGGCCTGCTGTTTCTACCAGATTAACCAACACAAACACAGAAAGAAGCCATCTATGTTCTCTGTGAACGACCATCTTTGAATAGGCGGAGTGGTTTACGACACCAACTCTCTGCCACTTACAATCCAGGTTTGAGATCCCTTCCCAGGCGCCTTAATGCCCACTCATATCTTACATCAGTTGATCTCAATGGATCACATGGTGAGGCAAGGTCTCACAATGGTTTCACCCCAAACCTCTGCTGATAATGACCCACACCCTCTTTCACACCTTGGCTCATGTGATGAGGCACGTGATCAACAGTGGGGCAATGACCCTATTAAGGGACAACTTCCACCAGGGTTAAAATCTGGGACTTTCGTCCTAGAACTGAAGAAGCTTCTGAGATGAGAGGTCAAACGTCTCGAAGAAACTTAAAAAAGTCAGGTTGCTTTTCTTTCCAACCTGCTTATATAAGCATGCTCTGGATGACTGAGAACTCACACAGACGTAGTGACCAAACACAAACTTTATTCATTTTTCTACCACGTTTATGTATATGCAACCAGTAATGAGAAGAGGTACAGTGTTTCAGCCTCCCAAATCCATCATGGTTCATGTCTGCAAATCACCAGGCATGACTGCATCATTGAGATTGGCAGCATTAATCAGTATAACACCACCACAACAAGCAGTAGTAAACATTTAAGTTGTGTGAAGGACAAGCTGTCTTCTCAGAGAACAAGGCATGAAAAAAACACAGCAGGGCTTTTACAGGAAATGTAACTGATAAAAATCCAGTAAAAGTAGTGGGATGCACGGGAACAAGTTGTAAATTTTGAATTTGCAGTTAAAGAGGATTTTTGTCTTTATGTTTGATTTGAACCCAAAACGAGTAAGCCCAAGCTGTCATCCACAAAGTCAAAATTGTCTTATTTCTTGTCTGTTTATAATCTTGACCTCTCCTAGTCCTGCTGCAAGTCTGTAAAACCCACTGACAGACTCTATGTCCATCAGTATTTGGTCATATAAATAAACCTGACTTTACATGACTAATTATGGGCATTTCATTACCCATCAACAGATTTGAGTTAATGTCACTATATAGTAGAATTATTATCAGTACTAATTGGACACTTTATTAGGTACACCTTACTAGCACTAGATTGAACTGCCTTTTGCCTTCAAAACTGCCTTAATTCTTAATAGAAAAAAAGATTGAACAAGAAGCTTTGAACATAGAAACATAATGACAATAGAAGGATTCTTCTTCTTCTCATTTGTTGGGGGCGTAGTTTTAATGTTTTATTCTGTGTGTGTATTCTGCATGGCAAAGGAGTTGGACCCAGTAAGGCCTTTCCCAGCAAGCTATAACCGATGAAAAAAAATATTTCTGTGATGGTTGGTGCTAGGGCATCTATTTCAAGACTGCTGCACCTGCACCTGAGCATGTGATATATAAGTGGGACTTGTAGCCTGGGTTTAGTTTTAAGCTTTGAAAATCCCCTGGGATTGTCTTATTGTAAATAAATGATGTTATTTGCTACTCTTGACTCATTGCCTACCACCGCCCTTTGATTTTTTCTAAACTTTCTTTCTCCTTTTCCTTGATTACACATCTGGTCCATATTTACATGACAGAATCAATCGCACAATTTCTGCAGATTTATCAGCTGTGTATAATCTGTATCGCCTGTTCCACCACATCCCAAAGATGCTCGATTGGATTGAGATTTGGTGACTGTGGAGCCGCTGTCATGTTCAAGAAGCCAGCTTGAGATCATGTGATATGGTGTGTTATCCTATTTATCCTACCTATCAGAACATGGGTACACTGTGGTAAAAAAGAGATGAACATGACCAGCAACAATAGGTAGGCTGTGTGCTCTCTTGGTAATTAGGGGCCCAAAGTGTGCCAAGAAAATATCTCTCACACCATTGCACCACGACCAGCAGCCTAAACCACTGATTCAAAGCAGGATGGATCTGCCTTTTCATGTCGTTTACTCCAAATTCTGACCCTACCATCCAAATGTCATCAGGCAACATTTTTCCAATCCCATGTGAACTGCAGCCTCCGTTTCCTGAGTGGTGCCTGATGTGGTCTTCTGCTGCTGTACCTCATCGGCTTCATGGTTCAACAAGTGGGTTCAGAGATGCTTTTCTTCATACCTCATACTTGGTAAAAGTACAGACATTCTGTACTTAAGTTGAAGTGCAAATACTACTGTTAAAAAATACTCCAGTAAAATTTGAAATATTGATCCATATTCTTTAGTCAAGTAAAAATAAAAAAGTACTGGCATCATTTTAGAAATGAGCTTCCTCCGAAGGGTGGCTGGTGTCTCCCTTAGAGATAGGGTGAGAGGTTCAGCCATCCGGGAGGGGCTCAGAGTAGAGCAGCTGCTCCTCCACATCGAAAGGAGCCAGCTGAGGTGGTTCGGGCATCTGACAAGGATGCCTCCTGGGTGAGGTGTTCCGGGCATGTCCCACCGGGAGGAGGTCCCGGGGATGACCCAGGACACGCTGGAGAGATTATATTTCTCGGCTGGCCTAAGAATGCCTTGGTGTTCCCCCGGATAAGCTGGAGGAGGTGGCTGAGGAGAGGGAGGTCTGGGCTTCTCTGCTTGGGTTGCTGCCCCCGCAACCCGGTCCCGGATAACGTGGAAGAAGATGAATGGATCATTTTAGAGGAGAGGGTGACTTTGCCTATAAACATAAAAGTGTGTACAGTCAGGGGTTAAAGAGGGGCTTTAGCAGGTGGGGAACTTTAAAATCGGTTGTAATGGCTCAGTGTGGGAAAAGAATCATATGTCACAATAATTTCTACTGAGAGCTCGAGTAGATTTTCTTAGTTTACAGGCTGTGATGAGCTGACCTACCGCTCTCTGTGCATGTACACAACTTAATTCAGCCAGATGTGAGCAGATGCTTCATGTGTTGTCCTGGCTGATTTCCATCCTGTACACTGACAGTACACCGTTTATGTTGGGTTTTTTCTAGGACATATAAAGTTGGTATGAAGACGGAATTCAGTCAATGGATCTAAGCATCATCAGCTAAAATCTATATGAATCTCTGCTACGGTTCATGTAACCTAACTCTGTTCTTTACTTTAAGCATCACAGTACAGCAAACTAACCTGTTTATACTGCACTAACCTCCTGAGGATTTTCATGCAGCCTTTAGATAACACATCAGTCTACCTCAGTTTGTTTTGCAGCAGATTTCACAACATAAAAAAACAGACCCAATCTTGATTTATAAACATGAGGACTTAGAGCTTACTTAGTGCCTTACTTATGTAAGCTTAGCTTAAATTTTCTAGTTAATCAAACACCACTGATCAGTCCTTATCTTTAAATCTAACCTCCTCTTCCTCTCCTGCCCCCTTTCTTATCTTTCTCCATCTCTGACTGAAGTTAGTTCTCTGTCTTTTCTCTCCCTGTGAAATACAGCAGCTAGACCTTCAGCTAGCAACACACTGAGACAAACCACACAGTTTATGTGTTTTCTGATGTTTGTTGATTTCTATGTTGCACATAGAATTGTAACATTTGAAATTACACTTGAAACAAGTAATCAGAAAAAACACTACTCAAGTACAGATACCTGAAAACTGCACTTAAGATCAGTAAATATTTGTAATTCATTACTTCCCACCTCTGTTCCTTGGTTGGTTACAAGTGGTTATTTGAGTTACTATTTCCTTATTGTCAACTCAAAGCAGTCTGGCCATTCTCCACTGAGGGTCTTTTTCCAGTACTTAAAACACCTCTCCTCCCCACTCTGATGCTTGGTATCAACTTCAGCAGGTGATCTTAACCATGTCTGCACACCTAAATCCATTGGGTTGCTGCTATGTGTTTGGCTGATGTTAATGAGCACTTGTACAACTGTGAATAGCAAAATGTAGTTTTAATGACACAGGAGAGCTTTGATAGGTGCATCTGATTTTCTTTTTTTCAAAGCTCTCAACAATAACGATGTAGAACAAAATATAAATCATACAAGCAACAGTACAAATTCTCAGAAAGTACATAAGTAATAAGTAAATAAAAACTATATAATAAGCCTTTCAGTCAGAGGTGAAGCTGATACATGTATCTGTGTACAGCTTTAACACTGCAAGGTTTTTTGGACCCCAGGAAGAATAATGCTGAGTTTAACTAATATGATTACATGTACATTTTCCACGAAGGTTTGAAAAACTTTAAATTTAATGGAATCTGGTCAAATGAAATTTACCTGATTGGTAAGTTTATACCAGGCATACCAATCCTTTGATTTTCTATATTTCAGGTTTTTGTTTTGTTTTGTTTTTTTTAGCCTAATGAACTAACCACATATGCCGTGCTGCCACGAAGCGGCCAAACGGCATGATTGCAAAAAAAAATCCGCTCACATTCTATTGGTTAATTAAACGTGACGTAACCCGGTAAAAACGGAAGTGTTGACGAAGTAACTGACAGCTTTTGTTTTCTGTTCCTTCAATAGGCAAGTGTGGCTCTTTTACTTGGTAGTTTTAACAGGTAAGCTTTGTGTTACTTCTCCGCAATTTTATGTAATGACAGTGCAGCATTACAAGATGTTTATAGGCACACTGCGAAGGCAGCGATGTCATAAAAGAGAGACACGACAGTCAACCAGCACTGAACTGAACTCTATGGAGTAATCCTGTAGAAGTAAAGATGCTGATAAAATGATATCTCGCAGTGGGGCTTTAAAACCAAAGTCACCGAACATTTTCAGAGGTTTTGACAGGTGGTTCTGTACGTGCTGTTTATTTTTTCTGTTTTGACGAACTTTACAACCTCGAAATAACTTCCTGGACCCGTTTCGTTAAGGTCGGGGTTGCCAGGTGCAACAGTGACACTGCTCGTCACTGGTTCACTGGAAGCTGTTTCCTTTCCACTCAGCTGTGTGTGATTTCTCCTCACAGCTACAGATATGAGCGACCTTCACGTGAACCCTCTGGTTCTGATTGGTATCGGGTCCAGCTTTGCCTTCTCCGGCCTGTTTTATCACCTGTACAAAGAGAAGAAGAGAGAGTTGAAAGCGCTAAAGGCAAGTGACATGTCTGCTGTAAACCTTACATACAGTCTGACCTTTATCATTCAAGTCAATCTTCTCCATTTTTAGGAAATCCCTGTTTTCAGACCAGATGAAGATTTGGTCAGGGTGCTGAATGCCACTCCCCACAGGCGGCTCCAGTATGTTGCTGTTGAAGGTAGAAATATGTCAACACACTGAATGAGCTCAGTCCTGGAGAGAGAGTTTTAAGAAGACTAATGATTTCCTACATGTCTGGTTTAAGGTCAGGTCCAGGCAGACGGGGAGCCTCTGACCAGCCAGTTCATCCCACGATGCTACGGTGTGATTCAGAAGATTGTTACAGTGGAGCATTGGAAATACTGGGACTCCAGTGCTGCGAAATGGTGAATACCACTAAATAATACACCACAAATGTCTTTTTATTAATCTTCTGCTCTACTGAGAATGCATTCTCTTACAGGAACACCCGGATAGGGTGCAAAAAAGAGAGCAACAACTCTGTGCCCTTCAGTCTGATCAGCCCAGATGCCTACATCTCTGATGCAAGTGTGAGGGTGCACAACCCTTTAGAGGCCTCCGGCTGCTTTCTGGAAAGGGTTTATTACAAAATCCGAAATGCTGAGGAGGACCTTGTGAACTCATTGCTGCAAACCGTGGGTGGGGAGAAACCAGTGTCGAAGGAGGAGACGGAGGAAATGCTGCGCGTGGAGACCACCATGACGGGGTTCGGCGAGGTGGTGCTGGAGCGAGGCCAGGTGATGAGGCTACAGGCCCCAAAGGGTGGCCGCAAATACATCCTGGTGCCCACTGACCACAATAGCTTTTTGGACAGCCACAGGTCGTCAGCCGCCATGTGCAAGGCGCTGTCTGCCTTTACTGGGATAACTGGAACTGTAGTTCTGGCCTGTGTCATTCGTAGCTTGATGGATAAGCGAGACGAACGATCAAATTAGGGCAGAAGACGAAGGGTTTGGTGCAGGTTTTACTGGTTGCTAAAGTTGTGTCACAGCCTTTTCAATGCCTTTGGTGTTCTTTCATAGATTCTTTAACAAACTCTCAGTGCTGACATGATTCTCTTGCATATTTTGAGTAGTTACAACGCTCACGGGCAGTTTCCTGTCATGTTCCAAGGCAAGCTTAGGGATTTCCAATCATGACCATGGGGGTGAAAAATTAGACACACTGGTGCGAATTAAAATTTTCTTAATACACAAACAAAACTGTAAATGTAACATCAGTAAAACAAAAAGAAGCCAAATTCATAATAGTTCTGCATTTTAAAATTCATTGGTTTTATATTTTGAAGTATTTTGTCCCTCCCAGCCACCGTACTGAGCTGAATACTTCACAGATCTGCTAAATGAAAATTGTAATAAGTGTTCTCTAAGTTAATTAGATAAAGATTCAGTTCAGAAGCGTGTAAACATGCTTAAAGAGGAGTTAAAGACTGGTTTGGTTTGTTACAGGCAGGCTGAAACCTGTGCGCTACTGTGAATTTTTTGCTTTTTGTGACGTTTCATGTAACATTATCTTAATCAAAACTGATGTTTTTGTTATAAAATTGTATTTTTCTAATTAATTGAGATTAAAGTAAGTGTAATTTTACTCTTGGGTTAACACACACACTGTACATTCAAGCTGTTATTTATAATGATTGCAGTTTATGCTTTACTTTTACTGTTGGTGCATTCCTTATGCAAACTGTCCACTTCTGACCATGAACTCATTCCACCTCCACCATAAAGAGGCTTCAAGTATCTTTAATACAGCTCATGGTCAAAAGTAAAGAGGTGTATCCTTGCATGCATCTTCTACATCCTTGCACAGAGCAGCCAAGATGGAAGGAAGCATGTTTGCATAAAGAGAAGCGTTCTCTGAATCTGCCCAGAGAATTAATGAAATGTTTCATTTTTGTCAAATGTTGACAGATGAGACAGGAAGGCTTGAAATCTTATTATACTACAGTCTCCTACCTCTTGGATACTTTCCTTCTGTTCTGTTTTTAAAGTGAACAATCAGTTTCATTAAATAAAAAAAAAAAAAAAAAAAAGACACAGTTGTCTGTTAAAACTTTTATTCCAAGCAGACCACAGGTCCTTTATTTGGATATTGACATTCACACCAGCCTTTACACGGCGTGGCATAATGTGATTAAAATATGTCCACTTCAGCTACGCAGAGCACGTCCAGATGGTAACTAGATGCAGAAGCGTAAGAGTTCACCTTGTCATAACTTAAACTGCTCGTCATTACTCTCCATCCTCCTCCGAAGACTCCTCAGCCTCTTCCAACCACTGGATGAACTTCTGCAGCTGTTTGAGATAAATAGATAAATTGTTGTTAGAAACCATGAAACTGCTGCAGAGGCCGTGAATGTAAAGCTATACTCAGGCTCAAATGTGAGTAAATGAGGAAAGAATATATATAGCAGTTTATAGGCTGTTTCTCAAACATACGTACAGCACCCTTTGTTCTGTTTTCTATCAAGATGATCCCACACTGCTTCAATAATGTTAGATCTGGGCTCTGGGAAGGCCAGCCCATCATAATGATAGTGTTTCACTACATGTTTTTGTATCCAGGTGTGGATACACAATTGTCGCAGGTGTGTTTTTACTGCTTTAGTCGTGTATTTGGGATCATTATCATGGTGAAAGATGAAGTTGTTGCCAATCAGATGCTACTGTATTAGGAATCAAATCTGAGAGTACCAATTTTGACAAGATCCCCAACACCACTGGGAGCAATGCATCTCCAAACCATGAATGAGCCTCCACACTGTAATACAGATGGCTGCAGACACTGTTGTACCTCCATACATACTGTCAACAACGTGAACCAGAAAGTTTCAAATTTGCATTCATCAGTCTGTAAGATCTGTCACCAATAATTTTCAGAGCACTTCTTGTGTAATTTGGCAAACCTCAGACTTGTCTCCCTGTTTCACTTCCTTAAGAGTGGCTTCTTGACAGCCACTTTCCTACTGACAGTTTCTTATGAGGCTTCATGAACAGTAGATGGATCGACTAAAGGTTCTCTCAGTCACATCTTTGCAGGATATATATATATATATATATATATATATATATAAAAATTTAAAATTGGTTCTTTGGTCTGCTATGTGTAAACAGCACTGGTTTATAGTTAGATGCCTTCACAGGTCATAGGTTGGTGTTAAGTGGCTTAACAGACAAAACGAATTCCTCTGAAAAAGATCAGTTACAAGGACTGGACTAAAAGTGAGTGAAAAAGAAGCCAATGTCCAAAGAAAAACTGAAAGAGTTTCAGAAAGCCTGGAGAATTAAAATATTACAGGAATGTCTGGGCCTCTTGGAAACAAAATATAAAAAAAATGGGGGGTAGCTCGACTGTACATTTGCACAGTACTGTAATTCCTTTCTTTACATATACATACATTTACACTAAACTTGTTCATAACGTGAATACTGAGCTTAAACTTTGTTGCTGCTCTGTGCTGTCTCCTGTAGTTCACACTGTACTTACCCCTTGGTTTTTGCGGAGCTGTCTGCTTTTGTCACTGGTGGCTCCCTGAGAGAACCAGCGCAGTATCATTTCCTCCTCCAAGATTTCCAGCTCGTACATATTCATGAGGACCTGAGTTACAAACAAAGCAGCATATTCATCCTCATCCTAACATCCTGGATAAAGACACAGCAAACAATTCAAACCATTGATTTTAACAATGCAGTTTTGCACGTATAAGTGCTCATTGCTCCTGACCTTGACCATAGCAGCCCAGTGGCTCTCCTGCTCCAGGAAGTGTTCCTCAAAGGCAGACAGGCAGTCTAGATGGTCCTGTGCTCTCTTCACATAATTCTTAAACACTGGCGCCCATTTCTTCAATAGCTGACAGCAGCACAAAGGAAAAAAGAAAAAAAGAAATGGAAAATAATTAAGTTTTTTGGGGTTTTTCTGAGCTTCTGTTTTGTCATATTAAAAGTAATAGACTTGTATCTTATTCACCGGCAGAAGCAGAGTAACGTATTGTGAAGGGGTGAGATGTGGGCCCGGCTGCTGGAAAGGGTACTCCAGTACCACTCGGGTTAAAATCTGCATCACCTCTTTCAGACTGATATTGTAGGCATACCTGGAAAAGGGAGGTTGGAGGGGGATTGGGAAATGTCAAACTAAGCAACAATCACTGCAAAGACGAGCAACACAGGTGTGAGTCAGTTCCCCCTTACTTTAGAGAGTTGATCTCAAGTACGAGGTTGTCACAGCTGATGTTCTCCTCCAAACCTCTCTGCAGGGTCCCGAGCACCTCCATGTGGAAGACTACATAAGGGAAAAAACATGTATTAGTATTATTATTCGTTTTGCAGTTTGTGTTGTCATTTTCGGGCCAGTAGGGGGCAGTATTAGAGTTCCACATGCAGGCTAGCTAAATGAGACATGCCCTCTCACCTTTGACATCGTCCATCTCAGGGGAAGGAATCACCGGGTCATCGGGGTCATCAGTGTCGCTGTCTTCACTGTCACTCTCAGGGTCTGGATTCAACACCAAGCCTGGGAACACACAAAAACAAGCATGCTGGGACTTCAGCTGAAGCATCATGGGAAATGCCAGTTCCATGACGATGAACTGCTGCTCTACCCCAGAGGCACTGCGACAGCTCCTCTTCCTCTGTGTCATCCAGACTGCTGGCCTTCCAGATGTAGCCTTTTCCTTCTGCTCCAACTTCTGCAGGATTGAAAACTGGAAGACAGGAGAACATTCACATCAAGCAGCTTGATAACATATAAACTGATCTAATACAGACTTAATACACACCTTTCTGTTTGGTTTTGTCCAATCTTTGGCCAACCTCAGCGTCATCACTGAGGAATTCATCGTCATCCTCTTCTTCCTCCTCTGGATGGTGCATAGACACCACGGTGCCTTCTGGTAGAGAGATGTTTGGTCCAATTACCACCTGTAAAACAGTTCATAGAAACATTCAAATACGCAGATACTGCAAATCTGACTTTATATCTGATGACGTTTTACAAGACGATCACTGAATGCACGTCCCTGATTTCATGCATTGAACTAAGCGCGTGTACAAATAGCTATATATTTGTACTACTACTGTGGGTAATTACTTAGCTTTTGCAGCAGGAAGGTGCAAAGGAGCAACAGCCAGCAGACTGTAAGCCAAATCTGAAACCCTGTTTCCAGTTTGATTAAGACTAGTAAAATCATTCTCTTTTAGCGTAAATCAAAGCTACTTTTGGACATAAAAAAAGAACACAGAAGACTAAATATGAAGGACACGGGCAACCAACTGATTGGCTGAACTTTGCACAGACGCTAAAACCAAAATTCTTCTATCAGTATTGCTCAATATCTGACATAGTGTGGCATTGCAGTGGATATATGTCAGATTATTTTTTGCCCATTTGCCCAGATTTGTGGCATCTCTACTAGACTCCAGAGGGTCACAGCTACTACACTAAATCCAGTTAAGAACCAGATATTTGCTGTGGTTATATTTCTGCAATAACAAGCCATTTTAGATCCTTTCAAAGTTTTTGTCAAATCTGCTGATGTTTTCTCTAAAAAGGAGCAAAGAAATGTCAAGAAAAATGGAAAATTTGCCAGTCTTAATGGCAAAATGCAATATCCTTAAACGCCTTTAAAATGCAACATCAATTTGCCACCAGACAGAGTTTGCTTTGCAATCGGATATAAAAGCTGATGTGGAGCTTACATCATATGCTAGAACACACTGTTTCTTAAGAGTCACGCCCTCTTTGACCTCAGCCTTGTTGCAGATGACAGACTGGATGATCTCCACATTACTGGCAATGTGAACATGATTCCAGATGTAGGCATGATCCAGGACTACATTGTCACCTATTGCAGTGAACCAATAAAAAAAGAAAAATGTTAACTACACTTCTATAACTTAAAAATTGAAGCACTGAGTTTGAGTGGTGCTGGCCAGAGAGCTCACCTATGATGCAGTTGTCACCGATGACACTGTTCGAGATGTAACAGTTGGCACCAATGCTGGTATCACAGCCGATAAGAACGTTCTCCTCCATCTGGCTGCCATGGCCCAGGCTGACACCAGACGCCCTGTAGACATTGTGGCGAGAGTATGTGCAGCTATGTCCCTCCTGGTCTGTGAAGTTGGCCTCGGGGGTCAGGGGATAGACCCACCGCCGCACAAGGTCAGACGACACTGAGTCATACATTAGAAGGTTCGACACTCGGACACCATATCCGTCCTGTGTGACATGCACATGGATCTGGTTGCCCAGAATCTAAACAAAGAAAATGAACAAGGGTCAGAAATGCTCTAAATATTTTTTGTGGCATTATTCAAATTTCAACATAATAATGCTTGCATAGTACCTCTTCATTGACCAAAAGCCCTCTAACAAAGTCATCTCTAGTTTGGTAGTCAAAATTGTCAGTGAAAAGCTCAGCAACCTGAAAAAATGACATCAAAAACAAAAATGTTACTGCAGCCAACAATGACAGTTAAATATTTCCCCTGTGTGGACCAAAACCAACCTGCGGGGAGCAGATACTGATGTGGCTGTCCAGGAGGTCATGTCTGATTTCAAATTCCTCACTTCCACTGTGGAAAATATTCTGCAAGTACGACAAAGACTCAAAAAGTCAATCGAACCCCAAAATGCATCAAAGATATAACAGACTGCCAAAGATACAACTGTTTACCATTGGAAACTGTAGCTTCTTGAGCCCTTGTGTCTTCTGATAGTGTAAAATCTGCTGGCTCTTGCTGTCCACTGCCACAATGACATCGTCTTCCTCACAACGAGACCTGTGACCCGGCGACGATTCTTTAAAGATCATGGTCATCACTGAGATGTTCTTGTCCATCTTTCGGCGATGCCTTAAGTGCACAAAAACACAGCCTTGTGGAAACACTTAGATCAACACCATTTCTCATGTAGAAAAAGGCTGGCCGGTGGACTTTTACCTGTGCTCCTGCAGAGCCTGGCTGATATCAATATTGGATACCACATCTCCGTAAACCAATATAAAGTCTGAGCGCACCAGGGACTTTGCATCAACATCCCGTAGCACATCCCCAAGGGAGCGGTACAGGTCCGAAGTAATGATGTGGACTGTGTTTGGAGAACTGGGTCGACACCACTTTGATTTCCTGTCAGACACAATATTCATAAGTTTTAATACAATAAGCTTCAGAAAACAAAAGCTCACACACACAGTAGCAGGGAAACTCACTGCAAGTGCGCCTTGATTTTACTGGCCATCCAGCAGCAGAATACAAATGTTTCCTGCACTCCAGTAGAAGTGAGGAACTCCAAGGTGTAGTCGATCATGGCAACGTTACCCAGCGGCAGCAGCGCCTGTCATCAATGAAAATGTGACAGTTAACTGGAGCTAAACAATCCCGAGACTCGCGTGATTCTCTCATTTTAGCAACTACTGTACAGACAGCAACAAGCACGAGTTCAAATTTTGTTTGATTAAATGCTTTCATCATCCGTATGAGTGATGCCCTGTCACTGTTTACAGCATGGACACAGGCTAGCCTCCATTAGCATTCTGGTTAGCTTAGCTCACTGCCTACCCGCGGCTGGTCTTTGGTCACTGGGAAAAACCTCCGGTTGAAGCTGTCAGCGACTAAAACCGCCTGCAGCGGCTGTTCCTCTTCCTCCTGGTCTCCTGCACCTTTTCTACATGAAAGACCAGACGCCGACCGACTTTGTTTCCCCCCCTTACTAGCCATGTTTGACTCCCAGGTAGTAAGTACCAAACGCTTTCGTCAGACACAGCTACGGCAGCTGTAGCGGGACAATTCTGTGGTAGACAATCCCCGCGAGAGCGCGTGTGTGAAGAAAATTACAGTTTCATTTTCGTGGGTCACATACACATGTGGCCGCACATGTATGAATAACGCATGTATGATAACAGTGCCAAACCGCAAAGTTGAAACAACACCACTTCCACACATATATATATGTTAGATTTAATGTGTGTGTGTGAAATAAATATAGCACCGACATCACCACACCAGGGATGTCGGTCAGTAAGCGCATTTCCTTACTGATTTCACTCAGGCCTGTCCACGGTGCTCACCGCTTCTCGCCCTAAGGTAGCAGAGTTCCGTTGATGGAACCAGATGTGCAGCCTACCAGTTCCAGATGCACTAATGCACCCTCATAGACCTGATCGGAAAATCAGGTTTGTAAACTGAGTACTGATGTTTTCTTTTCCAAAAAGAACTTCGAAATCTCGATTAGTCTGACCACAAAACAGTTTTTTTTACTATGTCTCACTCAATTTCAAAGGAGCTGTGGCCGCAAGAAGATGATCGCATTTTCACCTGTGTTTGTGGATGGCAGTGATTTCCATGACAGAATCATGCCTGTTTTTAATGCAGTGCCACTGGCTCAGAGTGCAGTCCCACAATTCTCTGTTTCTTGATATTATGTGTTGTAGATGATTCAAAGCCATTGGGATGAAAATTATTATGAAACTGTTTCACAATTTAGTTTTTTTTTTACATAGTGGTGAACCTCTGCCCACCTTTACTTGAGAAGCTTTGCCCCTCTAAGATGCTCTTTTTATTTCCAGTCCTGTTAATGACCTGTTCCCAGCTAACTTAATTAGTTCCAAAATGTTCCTCTACCCGTTTCTTTTCAGTGCCACCTACTTTTCCAGTCTTTTGTTGTCCTCATGCCTACCCTTTTTTGAGACATGCTGGTGTCATCAAATTTAAAACCTTATTGTCTTATAATGGCACATCCTCTCAGTATAAACATTTCATATGTTCTCTGTGTTCTGTGAATAAAATGTGGGTTTATGCAGTTTTCAAATCAGTGCATTCTGTGTTTAATTACATTTCACACAGAGTCCTGTTTTATTAACTAATTTGGTGTGGTTATAGATTTTAAAAGAGATTACAAAATATTCATCTGGTGTAAATGAAATCCACGCTTGAGCTGCTGAAATTTTTTAAATTACATAAAAGAAAAATGTGACCTCCATGTGGAACATGGAATCTCAGTACACTCATACAATCAGCTCCTGTTAATGTTTTATTAATTTTATGATACTGGCACTGGAAGGCTAAGTACAGCAGTTTATTTCAGCTTCAAAGGAAATTTTCATTCAATACTAAAATGAAAGACAGATGTGTGAGTTATAAAAGCACACTGTAAAATAAATAAAGGAAGGTATTATTTGTCTTTTTATTGATGGCCTTTACATCTCTGATGTGCTTGCTGAAGTTTATGGGCTCTTCATACAACTTGTGGCTTTACATAAATGCAGTATTGGATATTGGAAAAACATCATTTGCAAAAACTGTGGTGCATGGACTCTTTTTCTCTAAACTCCTATATTTTGTGTTGGACCACAAATCGCACTGTCAATATGAATAATGCTTAAATGACACATATATAGCCCAGAAATAGTAATTTAAATAGTAATTCATTTTTAAAATAATGATGATCTTTACCATATCTTCTCACAGAACATGTGAACAACCTGTTTTACTTTAACAGAAACAAAAACATCTGGCTCCTGCCATCCAGACATTTAAACAGGAACCATCATTCGCTGTTCTGTCAAAGCTCGACAGTTTGTCACACCGTTCTCTCTAAGCCTTCTTAAAAGGCATTACGCCGACAGGTGTTTGGTTATCTTCTTGGTATGCTCCAACACCAAGTAGTATTGCAGGGTCTTGGACTTCCAGGACTCCGGGATTCCCTCAAGTCCGACCTAGAAAAATGAGAACAGAACATTTCATAAATCAAACTTAAAATATGTGCACGTGAATATGCTAAATTAGCAGACAGCCCCACCTGAGCCCCAAGACAGGCTCCTATGAAGGATCCTCTGCTGCAGGTGCATCCCCCGCAGCTCATGGTGTCTCTGACAGCCGTCTCATAGCGAGTGGCTGTCAGGACTCCGTGCAGCGCGGCTTGGAACGCACCGGGCAAACCTGAAACATCAGAGGCAGATATGAATGGCATGAAGGCATTTTTCCTGGTTTGTCTCACAGCTATCCAAATTACACATACCGCTTTTTTACCACGTTACTGTTAAGGACTACACTGATGGCAGAGGTTGAAGGAGCTTATCAAAGATACCTCATGCATTTGTGAAGACAGAGGGGATCAGCTCTTGCGGAGTTTTGGATAAATTCTCCTTCACCTGGTGGATGTGTCCTGAAATCAGGCAGAGAGGGTGCAGTAGTGAGTCACACATAAGATGAGATGTTAACTAAAATACTAAACATAACTCTCTGCATATCTCTTTATCCTATAATCGTTATGTCGCATTGGAACTGAACCTTCAGAGAATAAGGTAAAATAAACTCTTTGATCACATGAGTCGGTCTCATGACTTTAACACAGGGAAGGAAATATGCTGCTGGCCTCACGTACCGATGACTGCTTTGTCTAAATCTTGAGGCTGCTTTCTGTTTGGGTCATTCAGCTGATTGAGCACCGCGTCCAAGGCTTTTGGATCTGGACCATTCAGGATGAAATGTTCCAGAAACCTGGGAAAAGAAGTCGGTGTGGAGCATTTCCGTTTTATGTTTTTCTTTATACATCTTTGTAGAACAGTATTAAATATGTGTTCTGATTTTGCCTCACTACAGAGAAAGGTGTAATCAACCATGCAGCCAAACTGGAATGATCTTTAGAGACACTCAGCTTTCATGTGGCTGATCAGTTTATTAAAATGTGAAATGTGTTCTCTTCCCTATTTTTATACTCTCTGCTCCAAATACTTCTTATTATGCCCAATTTTAATTACCAGATCTAATAGTCTATTGTGGTTTCCAGGTTAAAAACTAAGTTTTATTATTAACCCTTAAATAGCCAATTCTAATCCAACATGTGTAAATAAGTGAAACTGGTGTGCTGGAAGATGTCCTGACCTCGCTGCTGCTAGAGTCTCTGCCACACATTCATCATTGTTCTGGGTGACACGGATGGCCTGTTCCACCTTCTCCAGCATATCGGGCTGTCCTGCATAAAAAGCCACTATAGGAGCCAGTTTGGCTATTCCATCAATCTGACAGTCGTTCTCACAACCTGAAGGAAACCAGGACATATTTAGGTTAGAGAGGTTTGTCTTCATAACGTCAAACTGTGAATAATTTCAGAAGCTTTACCCGTCTCCTCTTTGCCTGCATCCACATTCTTCAGGAAGCTCTTTAAACTTGCATGTCTCCACGGCCCATCGATGGGCAGCTGAGGTCTTGGCCCTGCAGAAGTCCAAATTGCATATTTTGTCAAAAAGGTAACGGACCTCAGGGATATCTCCAAGATTTCTCTTACCTCCCCTCTCTCTGTAAGGATCATTGACGGGCGTGTCATACTCTGATCCTGGCCCAAAAACTTTCAGTGTGCGCTGCTTCAGGTCATCAATGTTTAGACCTGGTCAGAGAGATCAGGCATCTTAGACAGTGTGCGAAAATTCCCTACACACTGCACAAACCAAGTCCCTGCATGCAGACTATGTGGCTCTAGAGTAATGCGTAATATTTCTTTGAGGACAGCCCACTTTCTTCTATTTTCCTTATATCACTTGTACAGATATGAGGCAATTTTATGTGTCCAGTTCTAGTTAATCCCTTTATGTTGGACCAAGTGCTACTTCTGGTAGAATTTAAAGCAAATCCATCCATAACTTTATCAATAATTCTACTGACAAACAGAAAAAACAAACTGAATCAACTGCATAACTTCGCTTGCTGTAGATAGTAGTAATCTGAAACCTACTATGACCTATAGAAATGTAAGTTTAGTTTAATTTTAGGGATAAAGTCAGCAGCACTACCTCCACATTCAGACAGGGACTCCAGCAGGACATATGCCTGGTCTCCATAGCAACTCTGCTTGCCAGTCTCCCTCCTGTAAAAAGGGTTAGCGGACTCAGGGTGGAATTCTGGGTTTGGATTCGGAGCCAGGATCCCCTTTAACTTCTGGAGGTCGTACACCCAGTGGAGAGGCTGTGCTGCAAGAGACAAGATAATTACACTCTGAACCTTGACATTACTCAAAACCTAAGGAGATGTGTTAAAAATAAGAAAGGACTGAAAATCCACTTCCACTCGTACAACCTGAAGATCTGAGTACTCAACTCAAACCAGGAAGCTCTCAGCTCAGCTGAAAGATACCTGCTAACCTTATGGCAGCTCAAAAGTTATAGTCTTGACACATTTGACAGGCGACAGAGTTTATCAGTCTCTCACATTGTTGTGGAAGAAATCTGGCCCACTCTTCTTTACAAAATTGATTTAGTTCATTGATGTCTGTTTTCATTTATGCACAGTTCTCTTAAGGTCCCATAATCGAATTGCAATCAGGGTGAGGTCTGGACTTTGACTGGCCCATCGCAACACGTGGATTCTTTTATTTTTTCAGCGATTTTTTTTTTTTTTTTTTTAAGAGATTTGCTGCTGTCCTTGGATCATTGTCTTGTTGCATGATCCAATTTTGAGGTGCCTGAGGTGCTCACACTTGTGATGATCAATTAATCAGGTGCACCACTAAACTAACCCTGCCATGGAAGTAGTATGGTGATATTGAGTGTTTCACAGAACGGCATTTTAGTCCCCTATAAAAACTGTCTTTCCAGTTATTAAACACAAGCATGATTACTTTCATAGATCATCAATGTAAAACAAGTGTGACACTATTAATACCTGCAGCATCTGCCACTGCTGATCCCATGATGGCTCCCATTGCCCTGTTTGCCAGAGCTGAAGCCATCTGCAAAAATGTACAAAGAAAATACATTCAAAAAAAATAAATTTTAAATGAAATGAACAGTTAATTTCATTATTTTGGCAGAGTGGACTGTTTAAATTTTCTTAAAATTAACATTTTCTGTTTCCCGCTTTTGTAATGTGGCTAAAAATTATTTTCTATTGCTCACTATTTTATAATGACAAACCATTAATCCGGTATTCAAAAGCTTAAGCTTTGAGCAAACATAAGAGAGTTAGTGACCGCTTACAGGGCATTTCTCTTATTATATTTCCCAGCAGTCGGTTTTCTACTGTAACAAAACTCTCCAGCTGATAAGCGGTCATATCGATTTCATCTGCGCTCGACTACCTTTCCTAATCACCTGACAAATCGAGCACAGCTTGGCGGAGCTTTCACCAAGTTGTAGCCTGCTAAATGATTAGAAGCTTGGTAGCTACTCACAGAAATATAGCACTTGCTGTTTGTACTCGTTCAAGCTACAGCCAGGACCCTAGCAACCATGACAGCAGAGTGCTAGCTAACATACTCTTAGCTAGCATAAACTAGCGAGTTGCTGAGGCATAAATAAAAGTTCACAAAGAAAAGTCTGACCTTAGCCTGCGTTATATGTAGCCCACAGCGTACCGTAATTCGTTTAAAACCTTTTACACCAGCAGTACGAGCACCAGCACCACGACACACTTTGATTCTGAAACTTGTTACGAAAGCTTCGGCACCGCCCACAATGAAATGTCTCAATTACCCGGGCCCTCCTCCGGCGAGGAGAGGAACTGTGGTCCTGCATGAGGAAGTCAGAAGTAAAAGAGAAGAGTGTGAGGGTGATGAAAGACATGAATGATGACAGCAAGACAGTAGTGAGGTCTGTGGTAGCAGCTACTGGTAGAAGGTTTAGGCATGATGTGTCATTACATAAGGTGCCCTGAGCCCCTTCTTGTTTGCAGTGGTGATGGACAGATTCCTGGTCTGGCAGGAGTCTTGATAGTCTATGATGAGAAGAAGCATGAAGGTCAATAAAAACCAGACAGAATATATGTGTAATTTGTACAGTTTTTTGGCCAAACTTTGTGGTTTTAATGCTTAAAAAACATTAATTCACCAGCTTATATAAATGAAGATGGATAACTGAAATTCATAATGACAATTCATAATGGTCTTTTTGCATTTAATGATAGTTTTTCAATGTGCTTTTCACTGTTAGCAGAGCCAATGTTGTGTCAAAAAAGGATTGCTGTCCAAAAAGTGATTTACGGTATTTAAAGGTACCAAGTATTAGTCTTGGAAGAACACAGCTCTTTACCATTAGGCTTCCTGCTGTTGTGTAATGAAAAATTCTGGGTGCAAGTGTAACCCAGGTTATGTTCCTAAGTATGAGTTTGTGATCATTTGGCAGGCATTGAACGCATCACAGTGCTGTGAGCATAGGAGCCTAATGGTGTGTTCTTCCAAGCTAGCTGACTTAAAAATTTCTCTGATATTTTTTATTTTATTTAATACTTTGTTTTGTAGATTTTCATTTATTTTCACTTACAACATATTAACTAGGTAATGTTTTATTTAAGGAGTTTTTGTTGTATTTCTATTTTTTGTAGTACTTCATTGTTGCACATTACTCTTACAGTTTATTTAAAACTAGAAATAATAAAGCAGTTGAGGTGTTTCAGCCTGTGACATTCAGTATCTGTTGGTGCTTCAGCTGTTTGAATAAGTGTAAGTCAACGCCAGGCCACGCTTCCAGCTGAGTTTTTAAGTAGTGTGTAACACCATGAATGAGGAACAGTAAATGTCAATAACTGATCAAGAGTAAGTTTTTCTTAGTCTTTCAATGAAACACATGGACAGGCACCTAGGATTAAATCTTTTGCTTCGCCATCCACAGCTCTCATCATGAATGACTTCTCCTGTGACACAGAGCGCTTCAACACTTTCATCACTTCTGACAACAAGAGATTTCTGTGTGTAAAACCAGGCAGTTATGCAATTGCTCAGAAATGATCTGTCCATAGACAAGGACGCAGGTGCCCACCTATGACCTGGTTTATTAATACTAAGCTAAAGAAGAAAGGATCTCACTGTAGTTCTCACAGCTCAGGACAAGCAGACACCTGATGACTACTGAATGGAACTAAAACAAGAATTCATAATTATGTTTGTCTATGTTTGATAAAACTCTGCATATGCAGTCAGGAGACTGATGACCTGTGAAATGAGCTGTTAGAAATGTGCAGATATGTGTAAACATTATATGTAGCAAAACTTCTGACCTACAGGAAATGACGACATCGGATATCATGGCTGCTATAAAACAAAAAATCATTCATATGATAAAAATGAACAAGTTGTGTTTCCAACTTTAAAACATCTTAGTGTTTGCTGCACTTTAATTCAAGATTAATCTCATTAAATGTATGAGAACATTTAATCACATGGCCCCATAACAGCTGGGATGGCTCCAACCTTGAAATGAACAAGCAGAAGGAAGTTGATGGATGGATGGATGGATAATCCAATGGGGAACATTAAAGGCCCTCTCACCAGCTTTCATTTATTAAATTTGTATTTACTGAACGATTTCTGCTGTGTATTTGCATTGATACTCAGACAACAACTCACATGTCCTCTTTCTGTTTGTGGTGCATGATTCAGGCAAACACATATTACATATATAGATTGTTATGTTATGACACAGTTTCACATTTAATGCTCTATGATAATGACGAGGTCCAGTTTAATAGTACTGCTAGTGTCTAATGAAATGAATTGAACACATGTGATTTTGGGGTCCAGCAAAGTGAATATTTTTCACTGTGGATAAAATACATGGAAAGGTTTAATGAGTCATCAGCTACTTCACTACAAAGATGATGTGATTAAATGTTCTCATACATTTAATGCGATTCATCTTGAATTAAAGTGCAGCAAACACTAAGATGTTTTAAAGTTGGAAACACAACTTGTTCATTTTTATCATATGAATGATTTTTTGTTTTATAGCAGCCATGATATCCGATGTCGTCATTTCCTGTAGGTCAGAAGTTTTGCTACATATAATGTTTACACATATCTGCACATTTCTAACAGCTCATTTCACAGGTCATCAGTCTCCTGACTGCATATGCAGAGTTTTATCATCATGTGTTCATGAGAGACAAACATAATTATGAATTCTGATCATTATGAAAACCGTTACTTCAGTTTGTTTCTGGTTTGTTGTAAGGAAAAGAATTCTGCCAGTGGAACAACTAAATTTACTTGCAAAGTTATACAATTAGAGAATGATTCATCATAACCAAGAATTGAGTTCAAACCTCAGTTGTCACCAGTTACTTGTGCAATCATGCCATAGACAAGTTGTTCATTCAATGACACTTTCATAGCACTGTTTTCTAATACCCAACATCATCAGCAAACGGAGTGAGTATTTTGTCAGCGCCATGTTTCTTTGCATTTTGGGAATGAAGCAAAGAAATGAGATGAATGTTCATCAACGAGGAATTCAGACTTGGTGGTAAATTGCACACATCCAGACATCCAAGCTTCTGGAGGCTTTGTTAAGACCCTAGGGGGATTTGATGTTTCAAAGTCCTCATAAAAAACTTAAATTTGCAGTGCGCCATTGGATTTGGAGACTAATGCTTGATGTCTGTAACATCTGCCATCACATAAAGCCTCACACATGCTGGTTTATTCATGTGAAACTTCTGCATTTTTGAAAATCAACTCTAAAGTTTTTAAAAAGAGGTACATAAATGAAAATGTCATTTACTGAAACTTGCTCGTATAAAGCAGATGATTCACTTCTCTTTGAATCATATCACACTCCCAAATTAATTTCAACTGGGATCCATGTTCAGTAACACCTGACTGATGTGCATTTTGAACATTACATGTATCATCCCCAGAAGTACTATGAGAACGATTTAAATGCGTTTAAACAGCAGTGAACCTTCATTGTGGGCACAAATGAGAACACATTTTTTGCCTGGGTATAACTCAATGACTGTATAATGCTAAATGATTAGAAGCTCGGTAGCTACACACAGACACATAGCACTGTGATTTGTTTAAAACCTTTTACACCAGCAGCACGTTCACCACGACACACTTTGATTCTGAAACTTGTTACGAAAGCTTCGGCACCGCCCACAATGAAATGTCTCAATAACCCGGGCCCTCCTCCGGCGGACTGAGTGGAGATTATGTGGAGATTGCAAAAATGAAATAAAACGTTTCTTTTTAGTGTAACAGTAATAATTGTGCTGCATATTTTAATAGTCTATAGAGATTTGATGTTTGCTTCGAGACTGTGGCTGGAGAAGTATAGAGAAGGCCAGAAGGAGTTGCACTGTGTCATTGTGGATCCAGAGACGGGGTATGAGAGGAACTGTAGTCCTGCATGAGGAAGTCAGAAGTAGAAGAGAAGAATGTGAGGGCGATGAAAGACACGAATGATGACAGCAAGACAGTGGTGAGGTCTGTGGTAGCAGCTACTGGTAGAAAGTTCAGCCACGATGTGTCATTACATAAGGTGCCCTGAGCCCCTTCTTGTTTGCAGTGGTGATGGACAAATGAGGAAATGAGGATCACAGGTTAAAGATGTGTTTGGGGCAGATGAACTGCTGAGGTGACCTCTAACAGGAACAGGCAAAAGAAAGAGATTAAATATTCTTACGGTTTGAGAAATCTATCCAGAAACTGGAACACAGTACACAATCTGTAGTTACAGTAGATCAGAGAGTGCCATCTCCTGGCCAGCAGCGGTAACTGCTGCAGACATGAAGAAACTGGATGAACGTCATTCTCCCTCTGTCAAAATATTACATTATTAGTATTAGAAATGTTCTATTACAAATTAGCCTGCAATCATGGGTATAAATGCAAATAAGCAAATAGTAATTCAGAAAAAGAAAAAAACACCAGCTAGCTATTGTTTGGACTGCAAACAAATAAACAACAAGTAAAAGTCTTTATTTAACCAGGTTCCAGGAGACCAGCACAGAACAGAAGAAGCTTAATTATTTAGCAGTATGCCTAAAGTCCACGAGACAGTGTATTATACACACTATACATCAGTTCTACAGTAGATAAACTAGAAGTTTCAAAACTTACAAGTTATAAGCTTTATATTGCATATGTGTGTCATAAAATGAATAGTCGTATGAATTTAACAGTCTTGCATGTGTCCTGTCCATCAAAGGATAAAATAGAGGACTAAATGATAGCAAATTGGTTTTGCTTTTTCGAGCATACCTTAATCCAGGATTGGGCGATTCATTTTCCCAAGAGGCCACATGAGAAACTGGAACACACAGGCACAGCACCACAGTTCCAGTTTCTCATGTGGCCTCTTGGGAAAATTAATGTTCCAACCCTGCCTTAATCAGTGCTGGCACAGTGCATGCTCTTATCACCATTGTCAATAAAAGACTGAAAGTGATATCACTGACTGAATTATGGCCAGAGGAGTGAGATGCTGAAAGCAGAGGTGCAGAGTTTGTGGATGAAGAACTTAATGACAGTTATGTGCTGTGAAGCAAAGTAGTTTGTAGGCTGAGTTGACACTAGTAACCATAGGCATACAGCACATTTTATGCCTCTGTTCACAGGTGTGGATGTGGAGTAGGGCCCACAAAATTAGTTGAGATCTAAGCAGGGCACCTGCTTAGATCTCAACTTAATGTGCTCAAACATTAGACGCACCCATTGCGCTTCTCATTCAATCAAGCCACGCATGCTCGAGCTGACTGTCACTTTTTCACGTTTAAGGCTATTAATGTAATCAGGACTTCAAACTGTTATGCAAGCTGTCGCTGCATGGTTTGCAAAGGAAGCACACTTGAAACCAACCCTCGCATATCCTTTTATTAGGTGTTTACAGTAACACAGCTGACCACAGTTCAGCTCCATGTTCTACAGTTAAGCCACACGCAGACGCGCATGGTGCACCTTTTAAGCCGTTTGCTTAGACCAAAAAAAATGTCTGCGTTAATGCTGTAAGCTTGCATGTCTTGTTACAGAAAAGAAGGGGTGTGTTGAGAGCTGGATGAAGTATTACGATAGCCTGTATTTATTTATAGCTTACCTCTTCCCTTTCAATTCGTAAAGTAATATGACAGGCAACCATCTCAAGCATACATGCAAACGCTGCACAGGACACATGTGTTCAGTGTGTATCAGGGTCAGATTCACAAGGATTCCAATAAAGCTTCCACATGCATGCCCAGCCCCTGTAAAACATTATGTTTCACTTTCTTCTTGAGTCAGGGCTAAGTGACCCCTGTGCTCCTCAGCAAGTGCACCGCCCTCTCCTTTCCTCATCTCCTCTCCTCTCTCTCTCACTCCAGCTTCATGTCCCTGAGTGACCCAGCTTCACATTCTAGCACTGCACGGGTGCCAGCAGCAGCAAATTAGACACCAGCACCCCCTCCTGATATGTACTTCTCTGTCCTACATCCATTATTTTTAGCTGGGATCCAAGCCTTCATCCTCACTTAATAAGGGAAAAGAATCCCTCATATTTGTACCCACCCCTAAATCCATCATATCAAAGTTCTTCATCACAAAACGGACACACTCACACACCTATGTCCTATTCTATATGATGCCTTCTCTCTTTGCTCACACACCTCCTTCCATCTCCACAGCTGTCTGTGTATGTTCTGTGTTGCATGCAGAGAGCAGGTTGGTCATCTCCCCCTCACTCCACCCTTTTTCACTGGTTCCTAACATACACTCAAGCACGCACACACACACAGAAAGCTGTCACCCCAGCCCTGCCTCATCTTCTCCATGCTTAATTACGTGCCACATAGGACCACGGTCACACCTATGTCAGACTAAGCCCAACCCCTCTTGCACCCTGAGCCCACTGCCAGTTGCCCATGTGGGGTTTTTAATAAGGTGGATGCAGGAGGCTGTCTTGCTCTCTTCTGGGTGACGCGGATTGGAAGGGGTTCTCCATACTTTCACCAAACTTTTTTTTTTCAATATTTTTCGTCCCTTTCATTTACTTTCTGAAACTGTAAATACATCCACATTAGAGAGGAGCCATGAAGTGGACCTGGGTGCTTGTAGTAGTCTTGCTGTCCTTTGGGAGCATTTCACTGGGCAAGGAGAGCTTGGACTTCCCTGAGTACGATGGCAAGGACCGCGTTCACGACCTCAACGCCAAGAACTATAAGTCCGTGATGAAGAAGTATGACATTATGGTGGTGTACTACCATGACCATCCCGGATCCAGCCGCGCCGCCCAGAGACAGTTCGATATCGAGGAGTTGGCCCTTGAGGTGGGTTAAGATAAGAACTGTGGATAGATGGTGATGAGGAAGCTGTAATATTGGTATTTTATTCATGAGCACACAGATGCTTTCAGCATATTTAACTGTGGTTTTAAAAAAATGGACTGAATAAACTCATCTCCTGTCAGTGACTTGCAAAGAGGAAGTTATTATGGAGAACAGGAGATAAGGCGGTAGAAAATAGCTTTGCTGGATTCAGAAATGCTGAGAAGTGAAGTCCCAAAAATGTGTCACAAGCCTACGGTGTGTCGTCATGTCGACCACCCGGAGGCAAAGAGCTGAGCTGTGAGGACCCAAGGTATCATTTATTTTGGCAAAGGCTGAGCCTGTGTAGAGGATGTGTGTCTGTTTGTGTGCGTCTTTGTGTGTTACTGTGTGTGAGGCAAGCAGTTGATACACTTAACACTCCCTCATCTGATTGCTCATCAGGCCTCACGCCAGCCTGGTTCACATTCCCATAAAAACACACTACATCCCTTTCCACACAAACCTTTTCACTTGTTTACTGTAAGTAAACAAGTGAAAACCACATTCCATTTTCCAAGAAAAGTTCAATTTATCACTTCAAGCAGCTGACTCCATGTTTGCAGACATGCTGATTATTTATACAGAGAGCAAAATTCATTTTTACACTATAACGATCACAGACACAATGCAGAACTAAGAGGTGCCCAGAGAGCATTTGAAGACACACTTGATATTGTTTAAAGAAGCAGTTATTTGAGAACTGCACTGAACATTGCAGTTCTGAGAAACCAGGTTGATTTCTGATTTATGGCCTGCACTAGATCACGTAGCAACAGTATTTTATGGCATTTGGCATGGCTAATGTACAGTGTAATGTCAAGGCTGCTACCCCATATGCTTGTTGCATTATTGTAATTTGCAAGCCTGGTTTGTTGACTCCTGTTTAAATTTTTTTTATTTTTATGACAACTCTAGGCCAAAAAGGATCATATAAGGAACTCTCAACAGCCCCTAAAAATAAAAATTGTGACAAATATTCTGACTTTGCCTAAACAAATATAGCAGAAATTGTGTGCAACAGGTCTCATCAGTAACCAAATCTCATGTGAACAAGACAAAGGAAAAAGGATGAAGGGCTAAAAAAAACTAGTAATGAATAGCAGTAATGAGGAAAATATTAATAACAAATCAGACAGAGAGAGCAGGAGAGTGAGAGATACGAGAGAGGCTGCTCTCCTTGGCGAATCACATCAAGACCCTCTGGTGTCTGCGTATAGGGCACTGTTGCTCAGCCTTGGGGCTCCAGGCCAGCGCTTGAGGTACTGGCTCCAGTAGTGCCAGCTCAGCTCTGCGCTGTGATTGACACATGCAGTACTGTACTTGTCAGCGGATCCCAGAGTACTGAGCATCACTGCCATCTCACCAAAATAGTCCCTGGGGCTGGTGTGGCTTCTGGTGCTATATTTATCCTGAGCTGCTTTTGTGGTGGGTTGAGCTCCGATGGCTTGTGTTTCTCCTTCTGAATGTATTATGATTTACATTTAATGAAGCTTTATTTATAGTAAGAGGCAACTGCAAAAGGTGCAAACATTTCAGAGGTCAAGGAGCCCTGTGGGGGTTAGTGAAAGTCAAATGAAACATGACATTGTGATGGTGATAATTAAGTGCTTTCGTCCATGCCATTTGAACTTGGTTGATTTTGTTATTAAAGTGACCTCTCAGGTCTGTTACGAATGCTTTGTCAAGGGAAGCGCTGTAGACCAATGTAAGGAAAAGCACCTGCATTCTCCAGACAGATTGCAGGTGCTTTTACACTTAGACACTGAATGGCACACATGAAGGTGTACATGTCTTTCTTTGTTACTCTGCTCATCAAAATGAGCAGATACAGTCAGGTGCTGCACCAGCTGAATATCACTACAGTTCGTAACATCTCAGCCAAGAACAAAAAACTGAAAGAAATGTACAGCTGCAGTGCACGCAGACATGAAGCTATGAAATCCCACCCCAGATACTGAGCCTGCTGGTTTAACTTTACATGTAGTTGGGGAGGTTCAATTACTCTGAGCAAATGATCTCATCCATGTCACATCAAATACACATTCAGAACACCCAAGTTCCAAAAACAACTTTGCAGGTTTCAGATTAGGAGGAGCAGGCAGACATAGTTTGCTTTTGCTTTACATACTTTAACTGAAAGACATTTGCAAAAACAATTTATCTGGGTAAAAATAATGTGCTTTATTCAAATGGACATTTGGTGAAATTCACTACTAGGTACTACCAAAAAAATGTATACACATATATTTTTTGGGGAGGCTAAATATGTTTATAGACTAAATATAGCCTGTAAATATATGCCACAAAGTAAATGTGATATATACAACCATGAAGCATTAATCCATTTGCCTGTAAGAAGTTTTATTTTAGTCTGTGTAAATGCCAAAAGGGCACAGTCTGCAAAAAAGGTATAGTGCAATGAAGGGAATAAGTCTGTATGATGTGTAACTTAAAACTAAGCTGCAAAATTTAAACTATTTCACTGTGCCCCACTCATCCAAAACTCCAGTCAGGTTAAAAGAAATTCAGAGAATTATCTGCACAACAAAATGCAGGACAGCCTGGTTGGGCTAACTATTTATGCCAGTAAAGCAGCTGCTCAAGATTTCTGACACCAGTGTACATGTACATGTATGTGTGTGTGTGTGTGTGTCTGCAAGAGTTTGTGTGCACTGTTTACCCTTCAAATGCACTGAGACAGCTCTCAAACAACTTCCTCAATGCAGCTGAGCTGCAAGTGTGATGCTGTCATTGGTGGACCCAACTGTCAGTCACAAGGTTCAAGTTTCATACAGATTTAGAAAGTGCATAAGCGGCGCTCTGAAAAGCAGGCTTTTATGGTAATGAAACTACTGAGTGAGACAACTTTGTCAAAAGGTGTAAATAATAGTGTAGGGGTGTAATGGTGTAGCCTTCCAAATGAGTAAAACACACTATCCCACCACCCCACCCTTTTTTGTGTTGAACTAATAAATTGTTTAATTATTTATGTGCAATGTTTTACAGCTTGCAGCCCAGGTCCTGGATGAGTTTGAAGATGAAGATATTGGAGTTGGTCTCATTGATGCAAAGCACGACAAGGCTGTTGCAAAGAAATTAGGTAAATACAGCTGCAGGCAGTTGGTACATGGCTTATTGTGCAAAAGTCAGACTAGCCAAACAATCACAGTTAAGTTACTGTAACAGAAGTTAGCTAAAATATAATCTGAGCTAACCTGTCCAAAAGCCGCATGATTAAACACAAAATGTTCTTTCCCCTTAGGCCTTGACGAGTCTGACAGCATCTTCGTCTTCACAGACGATGAAGTCATAGAATATGATGGCGAGCTTGCAGCTGACACTCTTGTGGAGTTCATCTATGATGTTCGTGAGGATATAATCTCCCAGTTAATAGCCTGCCTTATTTTAGCAATAAAATCTCTAAATACTGATTTTTCTTCCTTTGAAGATGACCCACAGAGCTTTATTCCAGTTTATTCTCCTCTCTGTCATCTCTGTTGTCTCTCCCTTTTCTCCTTTTCCACAGGTTCTCGAGGACCCTGTGGAAATAATTGACAATAGTAAGGAACTAAAAGGCTTTAAAAACATCGAAGAGGACATCAAATTGGTGGGCTACTTTAAGAGTCACAAGTCAGAACGTAAGAATCCTGTGATACTGTAATGTCATGATAGCCTGTATTGTTTTTAGATAATTCCACATCAAGCAAATTAAACAGCATCCTAACTCTAGGATAATTATCAGAATGTTTTCATTGCAGTTGCTACTATTTGATTTAAGTGAGCACACAAAAACACCAGTAATGATGAGAACAAGAAGTCTACATTCTTAGATATTTCATACATATAGCAATCTACTGAAACAACTTGATGGATGCCTTTAAATTTCAGATTTTGAGGCTTATGCTGATGCTGCTGAAGAGTTCCATCCACACATCCTGTTCTATGCCACATTCAGTCCCAAGGTGAGTAATCAAAGTAAGTTACTTGAGGCTACTATGTGATTAGTCTAGTTTCAGCTTTCAGCAGAACTGGTAAAGCTAAAGTCTTTTGAGCACTACGGATATGGGGATTGTTTTTGTAAGGATGATCAGACTCAAAAATTTAACTCAAACATAGAAACATTAAAATGAATTTCTTGGAAGCTGTATATTTGCTTGCATGTTTTAATTAGCTGAAAACATTTTATTTTAAAAAGTGGCAGAGGGCCCAAGATTGAACTCTGAGGCACTCCATATTTTATGTATCCAGTTTTTATGTGCAACTATAAATACAAAAGCTTTCTAAAAAAAAATCTGAAAAATATTTTAAACAAGAATTTTAGATTGCTCCTCCCCTTTTTTTCCTCCCCATCCCCGGCTGCCTCCCTCTTCCCGCTCCAACACACCCACCCACACAAGTAGGGCATTGGGGTGCGGGCGTGTCACCAGGGTGCAGGAGAGGCATTCCCCCCCGTCCCCTTCTGGCCACCTGTGCCTCAGAGCCGGCGGGCACGCCACTGCAGCCTCCTCTGGCTTCTGCTCCGTGGCTACTGGGTGACCCCTCATCTGGGGCTCTCCTCAGCTCTCCCCACGAGGGTGGCACGGATGCCCCTCCGGTGGTCCTCCTTGGGCTCTCGCACTCTGGGGCCTCTGGATGTCTGGGGCCTGGATCTCCTCCATGCCTGCTTCATGCCCTGGGGGATAGGGCTATAGCTCTCTACCTCCTCTAGCACAGCGGTCCCCAACCTTTTTTTGCGCCACGGACCGGTTTATGCCCGACAATATTTTCACGGACCGGCCTTTAAGGTGTCGCGGATAAATACAACAAAATAAAACTAGTACCGGTAAAAAAGAAGATTTATTCATAACACACATGAAAAGACCCAGGAAAACCGAGTTAACGATAAAAACGATAACAAAATAACGCTGAAAACCGATAAAAACCCTGAAAACTATACATTTAACACCTGAGCCTCAACTCTCACGGCCCGGTACCAAACGACTCACGGACCGGTACCGGTCCAAGGCCCGGGGGTTGGGGACCGCTGCTCTAGCAGACCATTACATGGGGAAACCTTTTGAATACAGTCATGTCTGTCCCGTCTGTAACAACTGAAAATAAAATAAAATAAATAATAACAACAAAGATTGATCAAATGGACCAATACGGCAAGGCCGTGATGATCCATTTGGCAAAGTAAATCCATTGGGTATCCTTGTTGGTCTTCAGACAACAATTCTGACGGCTAAAGAACCAAATGGGACAAAAAAAAAAAAAAAAAAGAATTTTAGATGGCAAAGGGCAGCCCTAGCGGAGCCCATCACCCACCGGGAACGAGTCTGACTTATTGCCGGCAATGCGAACCAAGCTCTTGCGATGGTCGTATAGGGATCGAATGGCCCGTAGCAATGGGCCAGACACCCCATACTCCCGCAACACCTCCCACAGGACACCCCGAGGGACACGGTCGAATGCCTTCTCCAAGTCCACAAAACACATGTACACTGGTCGGGCAAACTCCCATGTGCCCCTCAAGTATCCTTCAGAGGATAAAGAGCTGGTCCAGTGTTCCTCAACCAGGACGAAAACCGCATTGTTCCTCCTGTATCCGAGGTTCGACTAACGGACGAACTCTCCTCTCCAGCACCCTGGCATAGACTTTCCCAGGGAGGCTGAGGAGTGTGATCCCCCTGTAGTTGGAACACACCCTCCAGTCCCCCTTCTTAAAGATGGGGACCACCACCCCGGTCTGCCAGTCCAGGGGTACTGCCCCTGATCTCCACGCAACATTGTAGAGGCGTGTCAACCAGGACAGCCCTACAACGTCCAGAGCCTTCAGGAACTCGGGGCGGACCTCATCAACACCAGGGGCTCTGCCACCAAGGAGTTGTTTAACTGCCTCAGTGACCTCGCCCCCGGAAATTGGCGGGTCACCCCCCTCATCCCCAGACTCCGCCTCCTCCTCGGAAGACGTGTCAGTGGGATTAAAGAGGTCCTCGAAGTATTCCTTCCACCGCCTGACAATTTTCTCAGTCGAAGTCAGCAGCGCTCCGCCAGCACTATACACAGTGCAGGTAGAGCACCGCTTTCCCCTCCTGAGATGCCTGACGGTTTGCCAGAATCTCTTCGAGGTAGTCCGAAAGTCTTTTTCCATGGCCTCTCCGAACTCCTCCCACACCCGAGTTTTTGCTTCAGCCACTGCCCGAGCCGCATTCCGCTTGGCCTTTCGATACCTGTCAGCTGCCTCCGGAGTCACACAGGCTGACCAAGCCCGATAGGACTCCTTCTTCAGCCTGGTGGCTCCCTTCACCTCTGGTGTCCACCATTTGGTTCGGGGATTACCACCACGGCAGGCACCAACCACCTTGCGGCCGCAGCTCAATGCAGCAGCTTCAGCAATGGAGATGCTGAACATGGTCCATTCGGACTCAATGTCCCCAGTCTCCCTCGGAATGCTGTTGAAGCTCTGCCGGAGGTGTGTGTTGAAGATCTCGCGGACTGGGGCCTCTGCTAGACGTTCCCAGCACACCCTCACTAAACGTTTAGGTGCACCAGGTCTGTCCAGCGTCCTCCCCCGCCACCTGATCCATCTCACCACCAGGTGGTGATCAGTTGACAGCTCAGCCCCTCTCCGATTTGTCACCGATTCTGTTCATAATTTTTATGGACAGGATTTCTAGGCGCAGCCAAGTGGCGGAGGGCTTTCACTTCGGTTGCCTCAGAATCTCATCTCTGCTTTTCACGGATGATGTGGTTCTGTTGGCTTCATCGGGTGAAGGCCTCCAGCTCGCACTGGAACGGTTCGCAGCCGAGTATGAAGCAGCGGGAATGAGGATCAGCACCTCCAAATCTGAGGCCATGGTTCTCAGCCGGAAAAGGGTGGAGTGCCCACTCTGGGTCGGGGATGAGTTCCTGCCCCAAGTGGAGGAGTTTACGTATCTTGGGGTCTTGTTCGCGAGTGATGGGAGAAGGGAGCCGGAGATCGACAGACGGATTGGTGCTGCGGCTGCAGTGATGCGGATGCTGCACCGGTCCGTCGTGGTGAAGAGGGAGCTGAGTGTAAAAGCGAAGCTCTCAATTTACCGGTCGATCTACGTCCCTACCCTCACCTATGGCCACGAGGTGTGGGTAGTGACCGAAAGAACAAGATCGTGGATACAAGCGGCTGGCCTCTCCCTTAGTGATAGGGTGAGAAGTTCAGCCATCCGGGAGGGGCTCAGAGTAGAGCCGCTGCTCCTCCACATCGAAAGGAGCCAGCTGAGGTGGTCCGGGCATCTGACAAGGATGCCTCCTAGGCGCCTCCTGGGTGAGGTGTTCCGGGCATGTCCCACCAGGAGGAGGCCCCGGGGCAGACCCAGGACACACTGGAGAGATTATATCTCTCGGCTGGCCTGGGAACGCCTTGGTGTTCCCCTGGATAAGCTGGAGGAGGTGGCTGGGGAGAGGGAGGTCTGGGCCTCTCTGCTTAAGCTGCTGCCCCCGCGACCCAGCCCCGGATAAAGCAGATGAAGATGGATGGATGGATGGATGGATGGATGGAAGAATTTTAGATGCATCTTACATTGCATCGTTTTGAAGATTAAAGTTATGGTTACATTATTATTTGTCCATTATGTGATCATCACGCAAGAAATAAAAACACTGTGTGATTACCAGTATTTGTGAAGCCATTGAATCAGGGGGCGAACCTTTCCAAGGTATCCTTAATCAATTCATTCAAGTTAGTGAGGCCTAAGTGATCTTTCTTATATCTAAATATCAGACAGATCTTCCACTAAGATGTTAAGTATATGTTAAGTAAAGCATTTTACACTGTTGTTTCTCTTCCACCCATTGTACACTCACAGATCAGTGGTGGTGAAAAGTGCAGAGTAAGGTACTAGCTGAACTGCTAAATGGAGTGACTTAGGCTTGCAGTGTTTTGCTCAAGTACATTTTAACATATGGATTGAAACATCAACCCTGCAATTAGTCACAAACCTTGGCTAACTTACTAAACACAAATATACAAAAAAAAAAACAAAGTTAATAACACTTTTCTTTTTTCTTAAGCAAAAACAAATAATAAATAATACACCATTAATATATCCTTTATGGTCAGATGAGGGTTTGAGTTCTTTGGCCCTGTCTTACAGGTCGCCAAGGCTCTGGACCTGAAGCTCAATGAGGTGGACTTCTATGAACCATTTATGGATGAACCAGTTGTTGTCCCAGGAAAACCTTACTCTGAGAAGGAACTGGTGAAATTCATTGAAGATCACGACAGGTAAGTCCTATTTTTGCCACATTAGAAGGATCTCGAGAGGTACAAGCTTCATGATCTGAGTTCCAAGTAAAGGGCATTAAGATTTGAGTAATCTTTGCTTGTTAGACCAACCCTGAGGAAGCTGCAGCCCCACAACATGTACGAGATCTGGGTGAGAAATTATAAACTTGAATTATATTTCCTAGACATAACTTTAATAAGATTGCAACCTACTGTTTTACAGTTTCCCTGAAATTCCGGCCTTTTTTCCCACAGGAAGATGATGTTGATGGTGAACATATTATTGCCTTTGCAGAGGAGTCTGACCCAGGTAAAGGAATCTTAAATGAAGTATAAAAACATATCTATGAGCATCTGTAATGACAGTTGTTTCTGATCATCCTGTAATGCTGTTTAGTTTTTGTTATTTAGATAGCTGTTTAGCTTAGACTGCGATGTACTTTTCCACTACTCAGATGGTTTCGAGTTCCTGGAGATTCTAAAGCAAGTTGCCGAGGATAACACTGACAACCCCGACCTCAGCATTGTCTGGATCGACCCTGATGACTTCCCTCTGGTAACAATATGAAGCAGTGTAATATGCTCTTTAGAAACAAGAGGCTGTGAGGCACTCTGCACAGTTTTACTGACAGCAGTTGGGTTGATAACAGCAACTAATCTTTTGCTTACTTTCCCCTGCAGCTCCTGCCACACTGGGAAAAGACTTTTGGAATTGACCTGTCGCACCCACAGATTGGTGTTGTTGAAGCTGATGATGTAAGTAATATTTTGAGTATGTATTGAGTAGTATTACCAAATTCAAAACATTTCTTTGTATTGTTCCTCTGATGTACTGTTATACATTCTGTTTATAGTTCAATTCAATTCAGATTGAATTCAGATTTCTTTATACAGCACCAAATCACAATAACTGTCGCCTATTATTAAAGGTGCTTTATATTGTAAGTTAACGACCCTACAGTAATATAGAGAAAACCCCATCAAACCACCCCCTATGAGCAAGCACTTGGCAACAGTGGGAAGAAAAAACTCCCTTTTAACAGGGAGAAACTTCCAAAACCACCAGGGTAGGGTAAGGGCAGCCATCTGCCATGACCAATGAGGAGAGATGAGTTATTAATTATTACATTTGTTCATTTTCAATTTAATATTTTTATTCTTAGGCTACGTCCACATGTACCCGGGTATTTTTGAAAACGCAGATTTTTCTAAGCGTTTGCACCTTTCGTCCACACATAAGCAGCGTTTTTGGTCACTGAAAACGGAGATTTTTAAAAACTCCGGCCTGGGTGGATATTTTTGAAAACGCCGTTTTTGCATTTATGTGTGGACGACAAAAATGGAGAAAACGCAGAAAACGCAGTGTCAAAGGTGTGCGCCTTTTTTGACGTCACACTGTGCGCCACGTTATTGTTTCGGTGAAATGAATTTCTACAATACTGTTACTGTTAATAGTACTCTCTGCAGTGTTTAAATGCTTACATATACACACACAGTTACTGTCCCTCCACACAAACGACTCGGTTCTGCTTCTATACCCCAGCTTTGTTTACTATTTCCCACCGAGGCTTCTAGACTTCTGATTGGCCAACATTTCTACACGGTTAGGAATATATCGTCACCTGTTGCTTTGGCATGTTCCTAGCAGCGTTTTCCTTCATTTCTGCATTTACTTGTGGACGGGATTATTTTTTAAAACGAAAACGGAAAATCTCAGTTTTCAAAAATACCCGTGTACGTGTGGACGTAACCTTATACTCTAGATCATCCTTATGTCAGATACACTTTAACTATGAACTTTCTCAGTTAATGGTGTATCTGATACAAGCTATTTTAGTTTCATTTTTGGAAAAGTTAGTATTTATTAAACCTTTTGACATTAAAAAAAATGTATCAACTTATTGCTTTATAATGTTTATTAACGTTTTGTGGGAGAAAATTACAATGATGATGAAGAAGTCTCAAAAATTTTCAAAAACTCACGTATCAAATAAGCTGCACTTGGCATTAAGGCCACCAACCTAAGCTTGCTTTGTTTGGCTCTCACAAAGAGAAAGACCTGAGAGCCAGTAGGAGGGGTTGTGGTCAGAGTCAGTGGTATCTGTCTCAGATAACCAAATAAGCAAATCCTCTCTTTGACATCACACAGAGCCAAGACTAGAAAGAAATGTCTGAAACTGAGGGTTTGGAGCAGTATGAAGCTGGGATTTTGGCTTACATGGATTACAACGGTCATTTTTATTGTTAGTGTCCACCGTGGCACACCAATGCTAGACCTGACCACATAGTTCACTCAGTACACTTTTTATTTGGTTGGTGGTTCTTTCTGCACACGGCCACAGCTTTTCAGTTGTGTCCCACATACACACAGCAACCCCACCCTCAGGTCCCGGCACTTGTCATGCAGGGGAGGCGTGATGAACTGATGGAGCTCTGGTGTGTCAGCCTCCCCTGCAGCCGCACCACAAACCACGCCCAGCCACATCCACTAATGTAACAGCTTACACTTGACAGAAAAAAGGGAGGCATATGGCCATGGTTCATTCATGTTTAGGCTCATCATGTCTTTAAAGGTACCCTGAACCTTCACCTTTTCAGAGAATCCACAACAGAGCAGTTACTGTTGGTTTTTTGCTCCCAGGCTGACAGCGTGTGGCTGGACATGGATGACGGTGAGGACCTGCCCTCTGCAGATGAGCTGGAGGACTGGCTCGAGGATGTTCTGTCAGATGAAATCGATCCTGATGACGATGATGACGACGATGATGATGATGATGACGACGATGACGACGATGATGACGATGACGACGACGACGACGACGATGACGACGATGATGATGATGACGACGATGATGATGACGACGATGATGACGACGATGATGATGATGACGATGATGATGATGATGATGACGACGACGATGATGACGATGATGACGACGATGACGATGACGACGATGACGACGACGATGATGACGATGACGACGACGACGATGATGATGACGATGACGACGACGACGACGATGATGATTATTAAACAATTAAGTCATAAATTACTTTTCAAGTCTGACCAATGCCGTTTCAAGACTCAGCGTCACTAACTCTGTCATATCATCCTTTCTTGAAACCAGTTATCATGTTGATATCTCATCTTCTCATCACCCTCCCTCTGCATCACATCAGAACATTATTCCAGTAATCATTTGACCCTCTCACCTCCATATCCTCTAATGCTCCATGTAACAAAGTACTAAGAAGCCACAGTGCCTTTATCCCCACATGTAAAAATAAAAAAAAATGATTTGAAACCTTGCAATCTACTTCTATTGATTTTTATACTATTAAAGTGTTTATTTTCCTAATACTGGAAGGGTTGCATTGTTTTATGCATTATGTCTGAATCCATCTGTGGAGTCTGTTGCCGTCTGAATGTGTATTATTTATGTTCACTTAGTTTCTTGTTTTCCCCACAACCGAAACGACTGAGGTCAGATCCTAGGGTGCTAACAAGCTTTTGTTACAGGTCTTGAATATCACCAGCCTACTCTGTAAAATCAATGTAATGCTGTACACTGAATGTGCTGTACATCATATGGATGTTTTCTACGATGATGAAATATGACAACAGCCATATTCTATTTTTGTAACAAGAGGAATTTAACGTACTGTGAAGTCTTAAATAAATGACAGCTTGGACGGAAACCTCACTACTGTATAGTTTTTAAAGATGTGTATGTGTGTGTGCATGTGTGAAATATACACGATAGCAAGTCATGAATTCTCATCCTCATCATGAAAACAATCTGAGGAGTTCTTCATCTCATCAAGTGTGCTTAGACTAAATAGGTACAAAGAAATCACTTTCAGCACTTAAAGCTACAGTGTTAAAATATAACTAAAGAAGATACAGTTTTGATACTTGCCACTTCATTAGGTAAACTTCAATGTTGCCATGATAGCATCATGCAGTTGCTGCAGATTTGTTGACTGCACATCCATGATCCAAATCTAGCACTCCTCTACATTGCAGAGGTGCTCTACTGCAGCGGTCCCCAACCTTTTTTTGCGCCACGGACCGGTTTATGCCCGACAATATTTTCACGGACCGGCCTTTAAGGTGTCGCGGATAAATACAACAAAATAAAACTAGTACCGGTACCGACAAAAATAAGATTTATTCATAACACACATGAAAAGACCCAGGAAAGCCAAGTTAACGATAAAAACGATAACAAAATAACGCTGAAAACCGATAAAAACCCTGAAAACCATACATTTCACACCTGAGCCTCAACTCTCGCGGCCCGGTACCAAACGACTCACGGACCGGTACCGGTCCGAAACCCGGGGGTTGGGGACCGCTGCTCTACTGGACTGAAATTTAGTGACTGTGGCCATTTGAGTACAATGAACTCACTGTCATGTTTAAAGAACCAGTTTGAAATGACCTGAGCTTTGTGACATGGCACATTATTCTTGAAGCAACCTTCAGATGAGTACACTGTGGTCATAATATGGTTACCACCAATACTCAGGTAGGTTGTCGTGTTTAAATGATTCTCAGCTGGTACCAAGGGGCAGAAAATTTGCCATGATGATACTAGACCTCCCTCTCCCCAGCCACCTCCTCCAGCTTGTCCAGCCGAGAGATATAATCTCTCCAGTGTACCCTGGGTCTGCCCAGGACACACTGGTGGTGGGACATGCCCAGAACACCTCACGCAGGAGGCACCCAGGAGGCATCCTTATCAGATGCCCGAACCACCTCAATTGGCTCCTTTTGATGTGGAGGAGCAGCGGCTCTACTCTGAGCCCTTCCTCGACGGCTGAACCTCTCACCCTATCTTTAAGGGAGAGGCCAGCCACCCTTCGGAGCAAGCTCATTTCTGCCTTCGAACGGCCTGTAGCAATGGGCCAGACACCGCATACTACCGAAGCACCTCTCACAGGACACTCCGAGGGACACGGTCGAATATCTTCTTCAAGTCCACAAAACACATGTACACTGGTCGGGCAATCTCCCATGCACCCTCAAGTATCCTTGAGAGAACAAAGAGCTGGTCCATTGTTCCACAACCAGGACGAAAACCGCATTGTTCCTCCTGTATCCGAGGTTCGACTAACGGACAAACTCTCCTCTCCAGCACCCTGGCTGAGACTTTCCCAGGGAGGCTGAGGATTGTGATCCCTGTATAGTTGGAACACACACTCCAGTCTCCCTTCTTAAAGCTGGTAACCACCACCTGGTCTACCAATCCAGAGGTACCGCCCCTGATCTCGTGTTCAGATCCGAGAGGTCGTTCCTTCCAATCACACCCCTCCAGCTGTCACTGTCATTGCCCACATGAGCATTGAAGTCTCCCAGTAGGACAAGAGAGTCCCCAGGCGGAGCACCCTCAAGCACCCTGACCGGGGACTCCAAGAAGGCTGGGTACTCTGAACGGTCACTCGGAGCATAAGCGCAGATGAGAGTCAGGACCCATTCCCCGACCCCAAAGGCACAGGGAACAAATCCTAATCCTAGGGAACAAACCCCAGTGTACAGTCAGTAAGCCGAGGGGATACTAGGATACCCAGCACCTCCAGACTGAGATAGAGTCCCTCCCCTCTCCAGGAGACTGGTTCCAGAGCCCAAGCAGTGTATTGAGGTGACCCCAACTATATCTAGTGGGTACCTCTCGACCTCACGCTCTAACTCGGGCTCCTTCCCCACCAGAGAAGTGACATTCCATGTCCCAATTGCTAGTCTTGGTACCTGGGGATCGCTCTGCCAGGGCCGCTTCTGGCCACTGCCCACCAGACAATGCACCCGACCCCTACGCCGCCTCCTGCGGGTGTTGGGCGCCCGCAGGAGGATGGACCCACAGCCCGAAAAAGGGAGATGAATACTCTCGGGCACCCTCCCCAGGCCCAGCTCCAGGTCGGGGCCCCCGTAAACCCTATCCCAGGCGGCATGAACTGTTCCTTTGATGTTCTACTCATGGGGGTCTTCTGAATCATTCCTTGTCTGGTCCCTCACCCAGGACCAGGACACAGCCCCTGGGATCCCTGGGACACACAAACTCCTCCACCACGATAAGGTAGTGATTTACAGAGGTGGGATAGAAAAATATTTTGGGGGAATTCAAAGGGTTTAGGGGATTAAATTTTCTTTGAGGATTTTCAGCTTGATTCCCTGTGGGAATATTAGAGGTCAAGCTACTGAAAAGATATCTCCAGTGATGAAGAGGTAGACTTGATAAGTTAAAATATATTGATGGACTCTATTTTGCCCCCTTCTGTTTTCTATTTCCTGTGTGCTTCTGTGCAGAGTCAGTGTGAACTTGAAAAAGCTTTCCTTCAAGAATGAAAACATAGCGTTACTCTGGGATGGTGGCTGTACTAAAAGATAAAACCACAGTGAATTATGTTTATCATGAGCACTAATTACGGTGTGGCAGTGAACCAGAAACATTGCCATAATATTTTCATATTCCAGCCTACCTGTTTGTGCAAGTGCACAAGGTCTTTAAGAGCATACACCCTATGTATCCTGTTTTGACTGGTGGGAGGGATAAAGGTGGGACAGAAAAATTACATTTTTGTTTATATGAGAGTCCTGGGTGTGTCTAAAAGCTGTAATAAAACTCTGATTTCAGTTTATTTCTGAAATTCCTCTTACAGGAACACCATGGAGAGCCACTTTAAAACTATAAGCTCTAAGCCACAATGTTATAACCACCTACCAATCAATGTTAAGGTCACTAAAGTGCAGTGAATCCTTTGGACCAGGCTTATTTTGTCACATCCCACAGAAGCAGAATCAGGTCAGGACATGAGGAGTTTTGAAGCATGGGTCAATGTATATATTAGAGCTGATCAGAAGCTGATTATGGATAGTCACTTTATTAAACACCATCAAAAAGAAGAAGCAAGAAGGTTGGACATAATCCAGGATGAAGTTTTGAGACGTGATGTACTGACAAAGCTGTTCCAGAATTCTTTCTTTCTAAGTTTTATTTAACTAAGTAAAATTTTGGTTATCAAAACTGACCATTATCTGTCAATCACCTCTCTTTTGTCTGAGCTTAGCTCATGTAAACAGTATATGCAAATCATATTAACAAGTAAGGCAATGTTGAGATTCAAAATAAAAATGAAACTGCACATGGACACAAAAACAGAAAAGGGTGGGATAATTAGGGAAAATGAGGAACATTTAATATAGAATTAAAAAGAATGAGAGGAATACAGATATAGGAACACAGAATAGATATACCAGGGGAAGATTGCAGTATTTTCACATTACATCCGCAAAAAAGGCAGATGCTCAGATATTTTTAGGGGAAATTGCATATTACAGTTTTCCCCAATTGTTTACACACTTTCCTGAAAGAATGCCTCGTATTGTCAGAGCTCTACACGGAAATAAAAAAAACACACACACAAAACGGGCAAAACCCTTCAATTCTCCTGTAAATGAAACGCTACATTCAAAACGATATAATTTCTTGTCAAAATGGCATTTTGTTTTCAAATGACACACACAAACATCACATGAATAGACATTTATTAGAACCAACTGAACACTGATGTGCTTAATGTAAAACACTATGACCATTCTTCTACCAGTCATCATAATGACTTGCTGTAAGCCTTTTTTTTGTTCAGAGTATGATTACTGTACAGTGCTGTAATTTATACAGTGTTGAGAGTATGCATCAATTGTGGGATTGTGTGGGACTTACTTGCATATAGTTGCATCGCAATTCTTTGACTCTTTCTGAATTGCGTTCAAATAGCACCCTGGTTGATCCTCAGATTATTTCTGTGCAAGAGATGGTCCAGTGTTGATAAGTTGACCCTATCAATATTTTGAAATATGTTGTTGTCTTCTATTATTTTTCTTTATATTTGTTATGAGGTTTTTTCTAGAAACCATGTTTATCATTTCAGTCTCCTGTTCAGGAGACCACCTCATGTTGGTAAGCTTTCAGCTCTGCAATAAAAACAGTATACTGTAAAATACTGTAAAATACTGCGGCGTGACGTCAACTCCAAAGCCCTATTACTGTACTTGTACTTCAAACACAATGGCTACGACATGTAACTGATGCACTAATCCCCTGAACCAATTCTGCTACACTGCAAGCACGATTCCTACTTTTTTAAAACACACTTAAAAAAACAGAAAATACTGTAAAGTATGTGGGAAATGTACTCCGACTTTGTATTTCTACATAGTAGTGTGTAAACAATTGGGAAAAACTAACATAGATTATAGAAGTAGGGCTTCGACAGTAACCACGCTAATCCACAAGGTGGCGGTAATGCACCTTAAAGGTCTTTGCCGGCTGCCAATTAGCAAACTGAAAGAAGAGGAAGGCCATTCCTTTGGCCACTCCTCCCCCACTAGTAGACACGCCTCTTCCCTCTGCAAACCATGTGGCTATACGGTTGGTAAATAAATACTTCTTCTAAATTTTAACTTCCTTTACGGTGTGAACTTCTGCACGGCAGGAACAGGCAGCATGTCGACGGTGGTCGTGAGCCTCCAGGCGCAGGTGGAGTCGGTGCTAGGCTCGCTGGTTAAAGCGGCCTCGGTGGAGTTAATCAAACTGTTCGAGAGCAGATACCGAGCATCCGAGGTGGACCTGGGCCGCGGTGAGGACGGGAAGGGAAGTGAAACCTCGGATGTTTTATCGAGCGGGGACACAAAACGGAGCATCGGAGTGCAAGTGGGCGACAGCGCGGAGGAGCCGTCGCTGCTTCATGGTTCGTGTTTCTGAGGCTTTAAACGTCGTTACTTCCTGTTTGTGTTCACAGCTCTGCTGCAGCTCCTGGTGCACGAGTGGGGCTTTTAGCTCCAGTAAAAAATAAATAAATAAATAAAAAACATGTTTGAAAGTTATTCCAACAGAGTTCTGTGACGTCGATAAAGAAATAGTTTGATGCATGTTTGCATATCACCAAGCAATCTTGCACGAAGCTGAAGTGTAGTTGCCAGCGTTAACCCTCCCCCTCCTCTACTCCGTAGGGCTCACTTTTGTCTCGGATAGCGATTATGTGAGGGAGTGCAAGGAGGTGGTGATGGAGGGTTGCCTCATTCCGCCAGAAATCCTCTTGGCTGAAGATAATGGGCCTGCTGACCCCGAGTGGTCATCCCTGAAGGATCCGGTCAGTGAGAATTTACAGGGGCTGTAAATCACCTGTGGAATGAAGAACAGGCACTTTATGAAGCCTGGTCTGCTTTTCCCTGTTGCCCGTTTTTTATTACTGCGATGCTTCAGGTGCGGTATGCATTGCACTTGTCATGATGCATGCATGCAAATGTGTCTTGTTCCTTCTTTGGTCAGGTTGTGGATACGGTGGAGTTGAGCGTCCTTGGAGCAGAGTCTCCATCTGACTGTGGTGCTCAGACAGAAGTTGATTTGCATGGTAAGAACTTTGTGTTATGCTGACACAGTGGAAGCATGAACACATTATGCATGCTAGACACACACCATGCATACTACATTAAAAAAGTCAGCGTACAATTGATCTGGTTGCATAACTCATTTGTTTTGTTTTGTTTTTTGTTGTTTTCTTTTATCTTGAAAAGGGGCAAGGTACATGAGGCTAGCATCTGAATGTGCGAGGACCCGAAAATTCTGTAAAATAATTCATAAATAATTGATGCAAAGTAGAATGGGCAGTATTCTGATCTACCCTGTGCACAGTTCTGTTTGGAAATGATCCATTCATCATAAGCAATAGGATTAAGTTATTAAAGTTATTTTTTGTAACTTCTTTCATATTCCCTCCACACATCATAGCAACTCTCCCATGCATAATAGGAGAGTTGCTTTGATGCTACTTTCCAATGGACAGTGCCTGCAGGTACATATACACACATACCAGATAAATACTATGACGAGTACCTGGATTTCTGTCTGATGTTAAGTGTCATCAGTAAAGCTGTGGCTTTTTGCTCCCTCAGACCAGTAAACCGCAGCATTGAGAAACCTGTGTGTTCCTCTATGATGCAGGATGTGTATCGCACGCAAGTTGTAATGTGACATTATTCTTGCAAATATCGATTTTTAGCACCACACGATAGTTTAATAATGTGTTGGAGCAAGTAGGCTTAGGCTAAATGCTTTTTTTTTTATACACAGAGTAGCAATACAAAAGTTTGACTCAGTTTTATTTATACAGCACCAAATCACAACAACAGTTGCCTCAAGGTGCTTTATATTGTAAGGTAGACCCTACAGTAATACAACAGTGTATCATGAGAGTGTGCTGTGCTAACACTTGGAAACACTTTGTTGTGTTGCTGCCGTGTCGTGCTAACAGCAGCGATACTTGACCATTTCACTTCACAGCTACATGAATTAGCAAGAACACTAGCTCCGCTCGTCACTCACCGCACTCTGTCACCTGTCTTTAATAATTACCGTGGTTAAAGATTGTTAAATTTCAGAACGTTGTGCTTCCATCATTACACTCCCATGAAGCACATCGTGCACTCACTCATGTGGTGCAAGAATTCGGACGGGGTAGAGCTTAGATCACACACTGCAAAGTTTGAGTGCCAGTGTCACGCTGTTGCATTTTGTGAGCATTTTTACATTTTATGGTTTCAAATAATGTCAAATTCTTCAGTTGTGGGGATTATTTAACATACATACAAACATACAAAAACAATGGGAGGACACGTGTCCACTGAGAGACAGAGACATTTTGTAAGAGAGTGAAGGGGTTTGGGAAGCTTCATGAAAGGATGGTGAAAATGTTCAGTGTCATTAAAGATGCATGTGATCTGTTTCAGTCTCCACAGAGACAGAGACGTCAGCTGATCAGAAGCCTCTTGTAATTCAGCCTGACACGAACAACTCTGCTTCTGGGGAGAAGGTGAAGTTTGTTTGCCCGCTGATCCTTAAGCTGGAGTCTCCAACACCCAAAGTTGATCAATCGGAGAAGCCTGCTCAAGCCGAGCCTCAGCAGGCCAGTGTCAGCACAGCTAAAGGCACTGCCTACAGTCCATCCCCATCTGATGGCGCTGCGACTCCTGCACACACTGGAGTGTGGGAGTGGGTCCACGCTCAGAAGGAAGCAAAGAACCATCTCCAGATGAAATTGAAACTCACATCTCCAGATCCAAAGCTGCTGCGTCCCTGCGCAGTGCAGCTGGTAAATGTTCTCACGTTGCCTGAATCAGAGATTCAGGGCGACGCTGCCAAAGCTCACAGCGTTGACCTCAAAAACGGTTGGCCTGTGCCAAAAGATCTCCGCCGTCATCAAGGTCTTCACACTGGCCATCGCCTGTGCTGCTTCACCAGATGCGCAAATGACATTTGGCGCCTCCAAACGGTCATCAGTCGCTCCCGAGATGGATACTCTTGCAGCATCTGCGGGAAAACATTCAGCCGGAGGAAGATCCTCCGGCGGCACAAGCGCTTCCACACCGGAGAAAAGCCGTACTCGTGTTCTGCGTGCTCTAAAACGTTCGCCCTGCGAAAGAGTCTCCGCCGCCACTCGAGGTTCCACACGGGGGAGAGGCCGCACACCTGCACGCAGTGCGGTAAAAGCTTTCGGCTGCGAGACAACCTAAAAGCGCACTTGAGGTTTCACTCCGGAGAGAAGCCTTTCAGCTGTGCCACGTGCGGCAAGACGTTCAGGATCATGAGGAATCTAGAGAAGCACAAAGTGAGCCACTGTGAGCTCTTCGTTCCTTCATTCAGAACAATCGCCGGCTTAAAGCTGTAGGAACAGCTGTGAGCAGCCACACGGATGTCTACCTCACACTGAAGACACTATAAACAGAAGCTGTCCTGAGAAACTTAAAGAAGAGAAGTGAAAGTCATAAAGTCAAGGCTTATGTTGATTGTTTATTTGGAGTTGTCCTAAAATAACTGGGGTTGTAATTGGATCTTAGGAGCTTGAGAAAAGAAGGCAGCTGGACTTCTTTAGGTTTGGAAAGACGTTTCGCATCCAAGAAGATGTCCCGGGTATTGACACCATAGTCGCTGACGTGGGACATTAAGGGTGAAACCACCTCCCAGGGCCAATAACCCCACTATGGTTTACCTGAGGCTCTCCACCTTCTTGTTTTTGAAACCAAAGCATCTTTCCAAACTTAAAGAAGTTCAGCTGCCTTCCTTTTTTTCTTCTGTCCCACCTCCTATGACGACCAATGACCTGAATGACTGCCATTTTTTTGGGGGGGGGGGGTTGTACTACAAATTTTTTGGGGGGGATTTTTTTTTTCTGCTGTAATTTGTGTGTTTAGTTCATGCCATAGTTTTTGTGATTGTAGGTTATTAATGGGGCTGCAAGACTGCGAGAGTACTACTACACATGTTTTGGCATTAAACCTCCTGAGAAACGCACAATCAAATTGCAGGGAAACCCACCCACCACTGCACAGTTAACCAGCTTACAAATGCTCTGGTGCTCCTTGGAGATGGAGATGTTATAAATGTCTTGAAACACAGCATTAATGGGTAGACCTGAGATATCTGGTGGTTGTCTGTATTGGAAAGCCTACGGTTCTCCACCTCTCAACATTTCACGTTAAATGATGTGCTTTTATACACTCTTATCTTTTATAGATTTGTTTTTCAAGTCTTTGTTTTTGTTTTAATTAACACTTATGTCACTTATTACTGACTCTTTGACTTTGTAGCACGTTACGATTATTCACCATCTGTAGATGTCTTGCTCTCCATGACCTGTATGTTTCATGGTGACTTTATAAGTTAAAACGTAACAAATATGCTCTCGTCTTCATTTAAGGGACGGGTTGTTGTTTTTTTAACTACATGTGCATTGAATAACATCTTGTTTTCAGTGTTTTTTAATAACTTTTTCTGATGAAAATTTGTCTCTTGTATCAATAAAAAAAAAAAAAAAAATTTTTAAAAAGAAGTTTATTTTGTGTGTGAAGATCAAAGCATTCAAACCAATGTAAATACAAAATGCAGCTTTTAATGCTGATTTCATTTATTATTGGGAAAGGCGGCTATTTAAACCCACTTTATGAAAAACTAATTGCCCCATAAACCTAATAACTAGTTGTTCCACTCTTGGCAGCAAGAACTGCAATCAAGCCTTTGTGATAGCAGGCAATGAGGTTTTTAGATGGCAGTGGAAGAACTCTTGTTTGTATAATTAATTTAATTCAGCCACATTGGAGGAGTTTTGAGTATGAACAGCCTGCAAACTGATGCTTTTTAATATTTGGGTCATTCAGAGGTGGACTTGCTAGGGGCGATCGTGGCTCAAAAGTTGGGAGTTCGCCTTGTAATTGGAAGGTTGCTGGTTCAAGCCCCAGCTTGGACAGTCTCGGTCGTTGTGTCCTTGGGCAAGACACTTCACCCGTTGCCTACTGGTGGTGGTCAGAGGGCCCGGTGGTGCCAGTGTCCGGCAGCCTCGCCTCTGTCAGTGCGCCCCAGGGTGGCTGTGGCTACAATGTAGCTTGCCATCACCAGTGTGTAAATGTGTGTGTGAATGGGTGAATGACAGGTTGTGTAAAGCGCTTTGGGGTCCTTAGGGACTAGAAAAGCGCTATACAGGCCATTTTTTTGTTGATGTGTTTTCCTGGTAGAGAGCAGAATTTATTGTTCCATTAATTACAGCAAAGCAGCCCCAGACCGTCACACTACCACCACCATGTTTGGTATGATGTTATCTTTATGATGTCCTGTGCTGGTTTTATGCTAGATGTAAAGGAACTTAAACCTTCCAAAAACTCTTGTCAGTCCACAGAATATTTTGCTGTTGACAGATGTAAGACGATACTTTGTGTTCTTTTCAGTCAGCAGTGGTTTTCTCCTTGGAGCTCTCCAATGGATGCCATTTTTGCCTTGTCTGTTTCTTATTATTACATCGTGAACACTGACCTGCACTGACACTGTAATTCTCTCATCACCCACAATCAGTCATGACACATGGTCGCCCCTCCCTGAGCCTGGATCTGCTGGAGGTTTCTTCCTGTTAAATTCAAGTTTTTCTTTCCCACTGTTGCCAAGTGCCTGCTCATAGGTTTTTTTTATTTATTGTTGAGGTCTCTATTATCTGAGGGTCTTACAATATAAAGTGCCTTAAGGTGACCTGTGATTTGGCAGTACATAAATAGAATAGAATGGAGCTCAATGAAAGTGAGGTTTGCAGTTCTTTTTGTGTTTTTTGTGACCACCTGGAAAAGTCATTGATGTGTTTTTGGAGTAATTTTGGAGTCCAAGTTTTCTCCATTTGTGGATAATGTCTCTCACCCTGATTCACTGGAGTCCCAAAGCATTAGAAACCGCTTTGTAACCCTTTCCAGACTTATTGTTACTGAGTTGGCTTCTCAGAAAAAAATTAATAAATAAAAAAAAAAAAAAGAAGTGTGAAATTTCTTTTTCCACCGCATCTTATCTCAGTTATAAGACAGTTTTAGGTCGCAGGGTTATTACTCGGAGAGGTTATCTGCGTGTTTAACCAGCATGTTCTCTACAGTTCCTCTGAAAACAACTGAAGTTTTCCTGACAGCGGAGGACAAGCGCTGACATGAAAACTGGACGAGCAGAACAAAGTGGAGGAAGGACATGGCTTTCAAAGAGAGCACCAGGACCCTGTCCTTCAGTATTATATACTCCCTTTTATTAATCAGTTAGAGATAACGTGAAATTACCTATGACCACTATTTGAGTTCATTCAGCGGGTTTAGTTAGTAAAATGTACCATTTTCTTTATTTTCTTGTTGGTGCTTTTTTTCTAAGTGTAACTGAGCTCATGGACATGTCGGTAATTAACTGAGTCAGCACAACTGACTGACGCTTTTAGTTTGACTGGGTTAATTATCTGAAAAGTGTAAAAACACAATGGTAAGTTAGGGATAAGTACGCACAGTACCTGGAAATCTTTGACTGACAGTTTAAAATGTAGCACCGACATTAACAGAGTGTGACTCGGTATTTTAAAAAATAAGGCTACGTTGACGCAACCGGAAACACGTAACGAATAGTCCACGTAAGCCCCGCCCACCAGGAAGTATGAAACATAACACTGAGGTGCTTTCACTTTTAGCAATGTATGTAGCGAAGACAGAAAACGAATAATCCCGACAAGCCTCCGACACCTTTTGGATAACGAGGTAGGGATTAAATCTTCGAGTGCCTTCATGCTGAGGTTGATGGTTTATTCAAAACAAACTCAACAGGAAGTGTTTAGACCCACAGTAGTGTGACGCTGGAAAAAGTTTGCATGTCACGCCTTCCTTCTTGCTCTTTCCACGCTCGCTGTCACTCGTATTTTTTATTTTCAGAGATGGAAGATGCAGAGGAAAGCCGGATGGAGGAGATGCTCATGTGTCCAGTGTGCCAGGACATATTCAAGGATCCTCGGCAGCTGCCCTGTGGACACAGCCTGTGTATGACGTGCCTGGAAGGCCTGATGGATCACTCCTCAGACGTCCCATTCAAGTGTCCAGACTGCAGGGCGCATTTTGGTCAGGTTGTTACTGTGCAGAAGAGCTACGCGCTGGCCAGCATCGCAGAGGACTTCAGGCTGAGCAGGAGGACCAGGGTGCCCACTAGATGCACTTTTTAGAATCTCAAATCTGTTTGGCAGTCTTAAAAAGTGTAAACAACTCTGCGGGACTGCAATACATCATTCTTCATGTCAATATCTGACATTTTCTCCCCAGGAAAAGCAGACAAAATGTGTGTACTGCGACTACTGCCCAGAGAAAAACATCTTGGCTGTCAAGACATGTACGAAGTGTGAGGTGTCGCTGTGCAAAGAGCACGTCAAGGACCACCAGAAGCTGCCAGTGTTCACTGGGCACCCTCTGGTGGGACCGCTGAGCGACCTCGCAGAGAGGAGGTGCCCACAGCATGAGGATGAGGTGCTGAGGTACTACTGCAAGTCATCCAGACGCTACATCTGCAGCATTTGCACACTGGAGGGCAAGCAGCTTAACGTGGCCACTGAGACCTCCACTGTCCTACGGAGACAACTTACCGTGAGTTTAATAACCATCTTGGACTCAATGTTGCACAATCAGGTTATCTTGATTCATTCATTGACCTCTTAAAATCCACCTGGTCACGGGCAACCAGTCTAGGGTTAGGGGTAGGATCATTTCCAGCCAGACAGCTGTACTGCTAAAATGAATGTATGAGACTAACAACTTCATATCTGCAAATATATCTGTTTAATATGTGAGTAAAACAAAATGAAAATCTGAATCGCAGCCTAAGACTGATTGCTATTTATAGATGTTAAGGCAATTTAAGGTAATATTGTGTGTGCATTTGACAGGAATACATGGACCAGCACTTTAAAACGCTCATGGATCAAATCACAGAATCCAGCAACACTGTAAGAAAACTGCAAGAAGACATTCATCATAACGTGAGTCCTGTTTCCTGACATCTTAATATCTCATTTCAAGGTGTTTACAGTTTGTTCCTGTGGCTAATGTCCTTTTCTTTGAACCCAGAAACAGAAAATGAACTCCATCAACGGTGTCACCATAGTCCTGCTCTTACTCTGGTTCATAGTTCTCTATTACGGTAATAGAACCCCGAGCCCCTTGTTCTTGTGTTTCTTTTGTGTCTATGTGTAAACTCACTCACGTCTGCCTTTTCTTTCTTTCAACCAGCCTACAACTTCTCTGTGGAGAACCAGACGCTGACAGAAGCGCTGGACGAGCAACAGAACCGCGTGCATGACATCTATTCCACGATCGCAGGTAAGGAGGGTTCAAGTGTCCATTTCACTAATGGAGTTATGCAGTGCAAATCTTTCTTTGTCAGCCCTGCATTGTTTGCCGGGTGCTAATCTAGACGCTACCCCTGCTTCCAGTCTTTATACTAAGCCAGGCTAACGTTCTTCTGAGTCTTTTTTATGTATCATACAGACACACAGCAGCTTTCATATCCATCTCCTGGCAAGATAGTGAATACCGTATTTCTTAAAGTCAAAAGGTTCATGTCTGTGTGGTAATGCAGGGCTTTTATCTGCTTTTTTGTAAACTATAATTACTAAACTCTAATTCTGTTCCACTCAGAAGTCTGAATAACATTTATGTATCCCTCCATAGAAAGTTTGGTTTATCATTCCATGAAAAGCTACAGACCTAAAGAAACAGAAGATCAAGGTAGGACTGGCATGAGGTTATTTTTTTTGGTAGCATTTGCGTGTGTGTGTGATTCTGTCTGTTAAGCTTGATAGCTTGAAAAGTTTTGAATGAATTCTGGTAAAGCTTTGCAGGGGTGTACAATTTGTTTGGCTTACATCCATCAAGGTTTTCAGGGTCAATTGATTTAATGGATGAAAACTGACAAAACGTGTTATAACTTAGAAACTGTTTTAAAATGTGGTGTGTATTCTCAAGATATATAAAGTACCATATAATGATTTAAAGTCATTCAATTCAGTTTCACTTATATGGTGCAAAATCACAACAACAGTCACATTTGACCTCTGACCTCACTTTTACATTTGCACTGTATTGCTTGTGTTGAGACAACTGTGAGTGTGGCAGAATTAGGAGAAACAAGAATATTGAGATTGAGTGATTGAAAGTAAGACTGCAACATTTATTGAACGGAAAACAAGATTGAGAATTAGGAAAAGCGCAGGTAGGTCATCTGGTGACCTCCTAATGGTTAGCTAGCTTTAGCTACAAAGCTAAGGTAATTGCTTTAAAGTCTTAATAGACTTTGATTTTGTCTTATTTGTTCTGTAAAGTGTTTTGAAAGGCACTTCTAAATAAAATGTATTATTATTATTTTAAAACTGGTGTAGCAACAAAACACTGTATGTAAATGTACTTATAGTCGTGTGTCTGTTTGTCAGGAGCTCTCATGTTGGACCTCAACACTGTCAATCACGTTCTTGGAGTGTCTGCTGATCTCAAAACAGCTGAGAGAGTGAACGCAAAGCTGGATTATCCCAACAGTAACAGCCGTTTCGATGAAGCCCCGCAGGTCCTCTCCTCCCAGTGCTTCTCCTCTGGTGTCCATGTCTGGGAGGTGGAGGCTGAGGGGCACTGGGACATTGCTGTATCCTACAAGAGCATCCAACGAAAGTGCAAGTTAACCAGCGCCTTCGGAAACAACACAGAGTCCTGGAGTCTTGTCCACAAAGGCAAAGGGAACCTGTTTGCCTGCCATAACAAAACCAAAACTCCTGTATCTCGTGCCTTGCAGAGCAGCCGAATAGCAGTGGTGGTTAATTTCGAGGAGGGCAGCATCTCATTCAGTGCTGTAGATTCCACCATCACACAGCTGCATGAATTCAAGGCTGAACTGAGTCAGCCAGTGTGTCTGGGTTTGGGGCTTCATCACGTGGATCCACCCAGCCGAGTGTCCATTGTCAAAGCTTCCTGAATAATACCGCACACTGTCCCAACATTCAGACAACACTGTGTGCACACTGCCTCCAGTTCAGTGGCCTGAACCAAAGAGAAGATGCTTCAAAGCCAAATCACATCTCAGGAATTTATTTTTATATTGTGAAGCTTTATATGACATGCAAAGTTTGTTAAATATTTGATTTTCTGGTTGTAGATACTTGTTTTTAATATAAATCTTCTTACAAGTCTTGAATAGCTTCCAGATATACAAATTGTAAGAATTTTAACATCTGACAATTCATCGTGCCACTTTTGCAACAAATATGCACCTTAACCCCGTCAGTTTTATTTAAGTACTGGATTATCGCTATATTTAAAAATACAATAATTAAAGCAAAAATAGCTGCAAGAATATGATTTAAAACCTTTGAACTGATTACTTGTAAAATGCAGTTTGATCCATATCTGAGAGATATATGGGAACCAGAATAGATGACTTCTTAGACAACTGCAAGAAAGCCATAAGTTTCGATCTCAGCTTTCCTTCTCTTCACGTCAAATGTGAGCTGACACATTTGACGTGACTGAACATGCACGATGAAGAGTTTTGCAGCTTTTTTGAGAAAATGAGCTCAAAACAACCTGAATCTGTAACCTTTTCTGAATAAAAGCCATGACAGGATAACTGTGAAAGCCAAAGTGTAGTTTTGTCTCGGCACAATTAGATCAGAGTGAAAAGTCAATAAATTCACTTGGCAACTAAAGATTTGCCAACACAAGCTAGAACAGTCAAGTTAGGGCAACAGCACCAAAAACTGAATGTGTGTCTAAGTCAGCCGTGTATTTTTGCCTGCTCCCTTTAGGGATCGCCACAGCAGATCACCTGCCTCCATCTCACCCTTTCCCTAGCATCCTTACCTGCCACACCACATCCATGAAGCTCCTCTGAGGTCTTCCTCTTTTCCTCCTGCCCTGCAGCCATGGTGTGTAATTTACAAGCAGGAGAATTAAAAAGCCTTTGTAAGCTGGCATTGGGGGAAAAGATGGACAGAAACAGAAGTTTGAGCAATTTGTCTCATTTATTAACAAAACATGGAGGTTGAGCATTCTTGAACAACTGTCTGATATTTTTGAAGAAAAAAAAAAAAGGCAACAATCAGTCTGGCAGGCCTCCGTACAAAACAGGTTATTACAGTGATACAAACGTTCTCTGCTAACAAAACAAGAGTCCATTCAGTTACAGTTTCTCTCTCTTCATACAAAAGGAATTAACACTTAAAAATGCCAAACCATTGATTTTAAACCTTGATGTAGAAAATCAGTGAGCACCGAACGAGTTGTTTTTGTCCTCTTTTGATCGTCAACAACTTGTAATAAACAACTAGAAACTAAGAGAGAGAATATTATTGTCTTGATCATATCTCACACTAGCTGCCGTAAGGCCCCTTGGTGCCTCACTAAAAATGGCACACATACTCATATCATTACACATTTATCTACACTGCATACATGCCTTTAGTAACAAGGTTAACACTACTGGGCTGTTCCATTACAGCAATACCAGCTGTCCTGAAAAACAACTGTCAGACCTATGTTTCGTGTACAAATCGTGAAATGTATTTCTCTAACGCACCAGTTCTGCATCCACCCTACAGCTATCAACACATTCCTTGCGAAAACGAAGAAGTCTGTTGATGTGATGGACCGCAGCAGCTGTGTTACTTCACTGTTCCCATGTTCTGATTCTTTATGGAGCACCACGCCCTAAATACATCTCTGAAAGACAGAAAATATCATGTAAAAGAAAGTTTCTCTACATGTTGCTGAAAACAAAACAACTTCAGCTTTCACCTCTACACACCTGCAGTGAGTGGCCACACATTCATTACTGCAGTATTCTTTGTCCCAGTCTTCACTCTCTACTGCTGGGTTGTTACAGCCTGCCCTTACGCACACAGTCTTCACTGCAGCGGTGTCCCGCGACGCACTCACCTCCATCTCCTGAAGAAAAAAGGGATTAATATCAGCAGATTTTACACAAGTCTAGGTTTGCCGCAGCTGTTTTTTCTCCATGTTACAATATGTTAAAATCAGAAGTGAGAATATGTCTTTAATTTTGTTAGTTTTATTAAGAAAACTCTTGTGTCAAAGTCAGCAAACTCGCTGATATACACTACCAGTCAAAAGTTCTCATTTAATGGTTTTTCTTTCTTTTCATGACTATTTACATTGTACATTCTCTCTGAAGGCATCAAAAACTATGAATGAACACATAGGATGCTGTGGTAGCCATGCTGGTCTAGTTTTGAATAAATCCCCAACAAAAGTCGCCAGCAAAGCACCCCCACACCATCACACCTCCTCCTCCATGCTTCACGGTGGAAACCATGAAGTATGGAGACCATTCATTCACTTTTTCTGTATCGTGGGCAGAACCAATGATCTCAGATTTGGACTCATCAGACCAAAGCACAGATTTCCACTGGTCAAATGCCCATCCCTTGTGTTTCTTGGCTCAAACAAATCTCGTCTGCTTGTTGCTTTTCCTTAATAGTGGTTTCTTAGCAGCTGTCTAATCATAAAGGCCTGATTTGCGCAGTCAAAATCAGGCCTAATCAAAATCAGAGGAGACTCTAGTCTCCTCTGAACAGTTGATGTAAAGATGTGTCTGCTACTGGAGCTCTGTGTGCCATTTATCTGGGCTCTAATCTGAGGTGATGTTAACTTCACTGGCTGGTGACTTGGATGAATTCATCCTCAGCAGCAGAGGTGACTCTTGCTATTCCTTTCCTGGGACGGTCCTCATGTGAGGCAGTTTCGTCATAGCGCTTGATGGTTTTTGTGCCTGAACTTGGAGACCCATTCGTAGTTTTAGCAATTTTCCAGACTGACTGACCTTCAGTTCTAAAACTAATGGTGTACTGTTGTCTCTCTTTACTTAGCTGGTTGTTTTTTGCCATGATATGAATTCTAACAGTTGTCAAATAGTGCTGTCAGCTGTGTACTAAACTGACTTCTGCACAACACAACTGATGGTCTCAACCCCATTAAGAAGGCAAGAAACTCAACAAATGAACCCTGATAAGGATCACCTGTGAAGTGAAAACCATCTCAGGTGACTACATCATGAAACTCATTGAGAGAAGGCCAAGGGTTTGTCAACAAAGCAAAGGGTGGCTACTTTAAGAAATATAAAATATAAGACATATTTAGAGTTATCATTTTTTCTTGCTTCATACATTTGATGTAGATACACACACCCCCGACCAATTTTATGAAATTACTCAAGCAATGCAAATCTGCATAGACTGATAAATCAAACAGGAATTTGTACTTTCCCCAAGTTGTGTATGCTGTATTACAGAGGAGGTGAAAATCAGCAAACAGTTGTTGAACAGTCTTCCACTGTTCTTCTCCAAATATGGAGGGGAACGCTCCATTATTTACATTTTTTATTCATTCATTTAAAAATATGTCCAACTCAATTTCTGTGTGAAACACTCTGTGGAGTTTTAATTATTTTTGGAATTCCCTGCGTTTTGTCGGGTATTTCCATCAATTTGTAATAATAATAATAATAATAATAATAATAATAATAATAATAATGATGGATATTTAATCAGAGTAAAAAAGGGCAAAAACCTATGATGAAATCTCTGCTGTAACAATAGGCAGAATAAATGATTGTTAGAATATTTGATATCAAAACATTAATTACAGTATTTGTTCTTCATTGGAATGAACTATACTCACTGAAGGGATATTATACCCTTAAAAAACTGAAACATACCTGTTAATTAAATCAACACAATTAGTCAGATGTGCTAACACCTGTAAAAGAGGATAAACCCCAAGTTTACTGAACCTTAAAAAGATCTAGCTTTACCTCTTCTGAAGGCAGCACTTCTGTAACATCGTCGTCGTCATCATCGTCGTCTGCATGGCCTGACGTCTCAGCAGAATCGTCCTCTTGCAGCAGTGACACGACAGGTGGAGCCTGGGCAGGTGTGGTTTCAGTAGATGATGAGGCTGCTGTGCTAGGGACAATAATTGGCAGCGCCTGTTTGCCCTGAATGGGGGCAGGAACTATTTTTATCTGAAGTGGAGGAGGCGGTGTAGCTGTGACGGACACAGGGTGGCCTGGTGTTCCCTCGCGGGGTTTGGCCTGTAAAGGTGGGGGCGCTGGTGCCATCTGCTGGAGCCGAGGTGGAGGCGGGGCATTCTGCATCTGCAGCAATGGAGGCGGCTGACGCGAGGCGTTCGATACCACGAGGGTAGGCTGCAAGGCACGGACCCCTCCAGGCAACACGGTCACCACCTGCCCGCCTCCCTGCAGAATGTGCTTGGGGATTATGATCTTGGTGATGGTCTGGGTCGGAGCGACTGAAGCTGCTGGAGCAGAAACTTTGTTTGCCCCCGTGCGGGAACGTGTGGTCACCTCTGGGACGTCCAGGATGATGTTGGAGGCACAGATGTTAGTAATGGTGTTCTCTTCCAGGGTGCTGTTTGCCACACGGGTTCCCTGGTGACCGGCAGAGGGAAGGGCAGCAGGAGTCGAGTTAACCACAGGTGGAGGTGGCGAGGGGGCAGTTTCCATCTCCTCGGTAACAGGCTAGAATGAGGCCATATTAAATACACGAGAAAAGTAAGTCCCAAGAAGCACAGCAATGGACTGGTTTTCTTTCAGAGACAACATGACGTTACCTGTGAGAGCTGGTTGGCTCTGTAAGCTGCGAGCGCTTTCAAATACTCTTTTTTGGCTGCTTCTGTCTTTCTCTTGTACACCTTATAAAAAAGAAAAAGAAGTTTGCTTGTGTTATATTGATGCATTTTTTCCTAAATTATTATAATAAATGCTGACACGCTAAAAAGGAATCATTTTAAAAGGGGGATTCTACATATTCCTTCTTTGTTTGTCAGTGAAGGCATAACTATACGCACACACCTGTTTCTGTTCCTCAGCCAGGCTGTCCCACATGGAGGCCACGATCTTCGACACCTCCCCGAAAGAAGCATTGGGGTTCTGGCCTTTAATCGCTGCCTGGGTGTCTCTGAAGAAGAGTGCGTACGCTGAAACCGGCTTTTGTGGCTCATTGGGGTCTTTCTTCTTCCTTCCTTTTTTCGCTCCAGCAACCACATTCGCTGATGCTAGTGTGGCAGGTTTACCCCCACCCCTCCGGGCTGTTGCAGGAGAAATGGATGATGGAAGAGCCAGGTGAGACGAAATGTTGGGGAGACCAGAGGAAGAGGAGAGAGACAATGGAGAGTCCACCAGAACACTCTTCTGAGAAGGGAGAGATTCAGTTGGAGAGATGGGAGAGCAGGCATTAGCTTCATCATCTCCAACACAGCAGTGACTGTTATTCACAGTGCAGGTAAAGTTTTCCACCTTCTCTCAATTTCTTCTATTTTCTTCATGTAACTCTTACTATATGTACGGTGTCAGATGTTCAAAGAAATTAAGCGATAAATGTATGTCAAGAAAAAAAAACGTACATCACTGAAGCTAAGGAGTAATTGCCAGCCCCCAAACTTATGAGCAAAATGTGGCACATTAAGCATCAACAACAGCAATCAAATGCTTTCAATAACTACAGATCAGTCTGACATTGTTACTCTTCTTTGCATGATCGCATTATTGAAGCCACATTGGAGAGTCTGTCAGTCTGAGCTGCTCTTCTCAGGTCAAAAAACTAACTGTAGGTATTGTTCCTGTGTGAAACCAGTATATAAAGAATTAATTTAGCATTACCTATTATTTTCAATCTTAAAGAAAATCAGATGGAGTTTGTTCAGGTTAAAAGTAAATTGGAAAAAAAATATATTAGTCACGTTTAAGAAGATTTGATTTCCATTAAAACACAACTTTCCACAACATCCTCCTGAGAACCAAGGAAAAAAGAATATTCCCATTGAACTTTTTTTTTGTGATTTCCTTCCTCTTTGGTGCTGAAAGAGGCCCCCCAAACATATGACATACCAATGGAAGCCCAGGATGTCCTCTACTTAGTATATCAGGACTTAAATGGGGGCTGAAATAAATATGGACCAAAAAACCGAGGAGATAAATGATTGGGCTGGTTCTCAGGAGGATATAACAAGCCTCTCTGGCAGATGAACTTCTCTTACGTACGGTCTTTTTGCAAAGTTGTGAAGCCATAGCATCATTAAAAGGTGATCGGTTCATTCCAAGAATGGTCCTGGAGCAGTACTGATTATAACTGTTTATGTTACCAACAGGCCAAGACCACATTTTGCACCCCCTTCTTATCCTGGAGTGCTACTAGCAACATCTGCTTCTGGAAACAGATTAATCAAGTGCTAGGCCGGCCTGGGTGTTTTTATTCTAGCTGCAACCAATTATCTCAACATCTTTTTGTTTATTAGGACTTATTAATGGGACACTTTTTGTTCTTTTAAACTGGACGCAGTGTTTACTCAAGTTACCTTGTTTGATTTTGTGTTAATATAACCACAAAATTTTATACGTTTACTTCACTGTAAAAGTTGGATTATAACTAATATGCAAATAGTTTGTAATCTAAACTACAGTTCCAATAATACATTGAAAAACGATCCAGTGTTTCTTATTACCTTGAAGTCATCCATGTCCTCGTCCTGTAAGGAACCTGCTGGGGATGGTGTTGCTGACAGAGGCTGCTTGGGCGCCTCTGAAGGGTGGCCAATGTTTTCACCTCCCAGGCCCAGTGAAAGCTCAGACTGGTTAATAGTAGTAAGGTGACCACTTCCCAAAAGACTATGACCAATGTCACAGAGCTGAACATCAATGGTCATGGGGGAAGAACTGCTGAAATGAGAACCACCAGAGTTGCCCAGTTCCTGTGGAGACACAAAATACAAACTGTAAATAAACCTTTACAGGCCTCAACAAACAGTATCGTGTGTGCGAGTCCACAGGTGAGGTACTTACCAAGGCTGAAGAGCTCAGCAGGGCTCCTCCTCCTGACTGGCCCATTCCCCCTAGGCTCTGCTGCTCCAGGCCTTGAGAGCCAGAGTTTACAAAGGTGGAAGCAAAGGAAGGGTCATTGGCTTCTACCACAAGGTTGCTAACAAGGCTACGGGAGCCCGAAGGTCCCCCGGTTCCCTCTGACCCATCTGACAGCTCAAAGTGGGCCACTGCATCACTGATACCCAGCGATGGATCTGGATCAAGGGAAATCGGGGGGATCTCGAAAACTTCATCCCCCAGACTAGGAGTATGAAATGTCTGCTGTATGTGCAGGAGAAGAGGTAATGAGTTAGTAACTGATGGACTGACGAAGGTTCGGTATAAGCAAAACGTGTGACACTGTACCATCATGCAGTTTCATGCAACCCACTCACCTCTGAAGACAAAAAGGGGTGTCCTGCTCCACTGATGGTGAGATAACTGTCACTGCCTTCCGAAAACTTAAAAAACAAACAAGCCAAAAACCCCCCCACAGATAGTTAGCTCTAAACTGCCGGTTCGATACCGTTAGTCTAAGAGACCTTTCATAAAAACACCGGTGTCGGTGAGTTACCTTATTTCCTTGGGAGTATCCACCATATGCTTGGGAGTCCAAAAACTCTGAGTCAACATTTTGAGCACAACCATCCGAGAGCTCAGAGTAGAAATTGAGATCCATTGTGAAATAAATTATTAGGTAAAACTACCCCACACACTGTTCAATTTGTTTAAAATGGGATATTTCTTTTAAACTCACAACAATTTAGAGCAGCTACGCGTGTAGTAACTAAAGGTGCTAGCCGCTAGCTAGCTAAACACTGCTGACTACCATCACGTTGAGTTCGAAGAGATGTACCTTCGTCGTGAAGCTCGGGGGAAACTAGGATAAGGGGAGTGATTCAAGGTTCGTAGGAACCAAAGACTCGCATATTAGTTAAATATTATGTGTTATATTATAGCCTCGCAAGGCCCAAAACACACCCATTCAAACACCGGAGACCTACTGCTACTGCTGTGACTAGCGCCCCCTCCTAACCGACAGCAGTATGTCGTGCTAGATTCACGGGCCGTGGGAAAAATTGTAACTGTCACGTGTAGCGGTGCCTGTGTTTTGTTGCAATCTGACAGCTATGAACGAATACCACATGAGCTTGTTTAGAAAACGAAAGAACAGGTGTTTCGCTTTTTTTGTTCTGCGTATAGACTTTTTGGTCTAGAGGAAAGCACTCAAATGTCCAATGAGTCTTTAACCATACCTCACACCCGATGTCCCTAATCAGACTATTCCAATATAAAAATGATATATCAGGATTATTATAAGGTAGTATTTTGTAGGTATTACATGTAGTGATTTAAAATTAGTTCAAAAGTCACTTCCAAACAACCAGTGATCCCCTTCATTAACTAGTTCAGTGCTTGTTTGCTTTCATTTTATTGGCTCGGTTGTAATATTCATGAGCCCTTTACTTCATGTCTGTATTTCACCTTTCTTTACAAATTTAGAAAAAGACCAATTCAGACTGAAGTCATCACAAATGTAAAATCTGTCTAAAACAAATCCATGTTTCCCAATCTTATTTTTAGAGATACAATTGTCTGCTCTAAACACAAAACCTACATTTACTGTCTTGGTGCTATTGCTCATCTTTAATTCTTTGTGAATATCAATATACTTCTCAATTCTAGCCTACTTATAAAACTATGGTATATCCCAACATAATGGACAGTAAAAGCAATTTGAGAAATGCAGGAAGTTTTAATCACCCCTCACCTATTTTGTAGTTTTTCTCAAAGTCAGCAGCAACAACTTGAAAGATCCCCATTAACCACTTTAAACATTACTGACGTTGGCTAAACTTATGTGATTTCTATATGCAAAAAAATATGTCCTTAAAGCAGCTAATCAAATTTGGATATTTGCTTGATTCCAAGTTCTTTTATGGTGGTGTGAGTCATAGAGGTGGGAATCACCAGACAGCCCACAATATGATATCACAACATGTAACTCAGGATACAATATCGCAGCTGTTAACATTTTGCAATATGCCAAGTGTTGCGCTAACATATATTGCAATCTATCACTTTTTTTGAAATTGCAAATTATGTCCTCAAAGTTAAACTTTGTCAGTATCTATTTTATCCACTAGGATAAATTTCAGTTATTTTTTTGACTGTCAAATGTTCCAACACTGTCACTAAAACCGGCCATAAACGTTGCCATAAGCCAGAGTCAGCCTGCAGTTAGAGCGGCAATTACATGCAATCTGTTTCTGATAATACAACAATTAACTGTGAGAAATCAAGGAAATATTACAGTTGTCTAAATAGACAGAAATTCACATTTAACCACTACATTTGTACTCAGCAACCTTCCTGTTTTATAGAAATATAACCAGTGAGTTGAGTTCCCTTGAGTTGTCCTTGTTGACAAAGACTCATTCAGACTGATGGCAACACGTTGGCAATCAGTCTGCATTTATCAAATCAAACAGTAATTATGTGCAATCCTTTAACAATCTGAGTGTGACAGTAGCCAGTGCAAGTCACACTGTGACCGTTTGCATAAAAGTTGCATCCTATCAGGCGACATGAGGCCTCGTTTGTAATGTTCCCAGAGTATTTTAATGTATTTTACAAAACATTACCGTATTGATACAATATTACGATACCACGCTGTATCGACTCTTTTCCCTTCCACCAGTGAATAGTATGTACGATCACGCTACGGGGACCAAAAAAAACAAAAAACAAACCCAACTTAACCATTAATCTCTCTTTCCACCACTATCAGCATTTACTGAATGTAATTATTCCCCTTTTAGCGAAGGATTTTAATGAACCAATTTGATCAAATCCGAGTTATTTCTCAGGCTTCCTGTCCCAACTTAAGGATTTCCTCACGCTGCTCTGTTATGTAAACCTTAATCGCAGCCCAATCCTCAGGAACACCTGTATCCTAAAAACACACTAAGCTCAAGTTGCACCAAATATAGTGTTTGCACATCCGTGTTACATCATTATTTTCACACATTTAGCCTCGAGACAGAGTAAACTTCACAATAAATACTACTTTAGTTTCCAATATAGCTTAATAACTGCATAACATATCTCGGTTCAGGGGAAACGGGAATAATTGGAGCTCTTATACATCATCGTCTGCTGTAATCAGGGCATGACTATTAAACAGGAGGACATTATGTGTACAGACAGCAAACTTCCTTATTGCTTCAGCTGAGTGGAAATCGCAATAACACACACAAACGTGCTTTCACTGTAGATTGCTGTTATTCATATCACAGATACAGTCAGGTCATAAAACAAGAATAGTAACTCAATGCCGTCATCTTTGCACCATAGTACACAATTGACCAGCTCTACATTGTACAATACACCCATCCTCCTATTACGTTTCAGTAACTAATAACGCCACTTTCCCCTCTCCCTCCCTCCCTCTCTACCCCTAACCCTCCCATAGAGTGAAAACACTAACAGTACATCCATAAACTGGATCCCCTTTAAAGTTCACAGACTCGTCTGGACAGAACGAGACCCAGGGGAGATTGTGGGATCTGGCTCTGCTCAGTACACGTCCAGTTTCATGTAGCGCTAGAGGACCAGCTTTGAGGTTCTTAGATAAGAAAAGTGTATCTGTACAGCAGGGGTCCCCTTTTGGTCACGGCTGGGAATGTGATGGGAATTCGTAGGTTTCAGAAGGAAGTAGAGGACAAGGACCAGTTGACAGGTAAGAAAGCTCAGCTTTTTGCCGTTTTATCAGAGGTTAGAGAGGAAGATTGAGGAGAATAAGGACCGGACACGATTGTGGGGGGGAAAAAAAAAACAACCAAACAAACAAAAAATAAATTGAAGGGTGCAAATCTGCTCCTCACATGGAAAAAAAAAATCCTATGTAAAACAAATGAAAAGATGTAGCAACAAATAAACCCCGAAACAAATTCATCCATAATTTGATACATAATGATAAAAATAAATGATTAGGAATAACATGATTTGTTTTGGAAAAGGGGACTAAGTCAGATGTGTTTGGAGAGGAGGGTTCAGTCAATCCTCTGAGCTTGATGAGGAGTCAGAGTCTTTCTGTGCTATGATAACATCGTCCAATAGCGCTTCCTGATCCGAGCTGTCATAGTCCCCCTGTGAAAGGCTGTCTCCTCCTTCCATTTTAACATCAAAGTCTGGACTGGTGAGGAAGTGATGAGAGGACTCCAGGTCCTCCTCGTCCATCATGTAGGCTCCATCTGACACCAGAGTCTCCTCTTCAACTCCGTCCAGGTTGGGGTCTTCGGGGGTAGGCTCTGGAGTGTGGTGATGGTGGTGGTGGTGGTGGTGGTGATGGTGGTGATGATGACGGCGACGGCTTTTCTTCGGGATCTCCGAGTGCTCCGTTAGCAGTCGGTGGAACAGGGTCTCCGGCAGAAAGCCCTGTGAGAAAAAGCAAAGAATCAATATTATCTGAATTAATATGAATAATTCATCGAGTCGGCACAAAAATCAGAGTGAAAAATTATCTGATTCATTGAAATTTATCATACAACTGTTGTGAGAGGCAATTTACTGCCATCTGGGTCATCATCTGACGCCGTCATTTGTGCTTAATTATAGCATCAAGATCATTTTAAGCACAGCACCGCTGCATGTCCACAGCTGCGAGTGTGGTGCAAAAGCTTTGGCTTTGTCCTGAAGGTGGTCAGCAAAATCAAATGTGCATGCTTTAGCCTTAGACTGCTTTATTTCCGACAAGCTGTGCCTGCGATGCTAGTAGATGACTCGCACTCTCTGGTTTGCTCATTTGCAGTGCTCTTCATAGGTTACATTTGTTATTACTCTAACAAAATGACTGAATTCATCTTCATAAATTGGCACAATGAGCACAGAGCTTTCCACCTCCATTGGTGCCTCTTTGCAATTGCAGCGTCACAATTGCGCCCTACTTTGTTATGAATAATTAATAATGACGTCGACCCAATGAAGTATTAGAATTATCAATAAAGATGTAATCTAATCACAAGAGTCATGTAAAATTATAGCATCTTTAATACATACAGAATTCCGAACAGTTTCGGACCACTCCGGTGCTACAGCGTTGTCGGGATTCTCCTCCAGATATTCTCTCAGGTCTTGCAACATTGGACAGAAAGCAGCTCCAACCTACAGAGAAACATTTGCATGCTTGTTAGCGAGGGGCATCATAAAGCCTAAACGTAAACATCACCAGTCTACGCTTGTGTGCAACTGCGCCCCACCTTCTTCCCTGTCCTCATGTTGATGAGTTTGACCTTCTCATTGCCTGTGATGGCTTTATCTGCCCTCCTCCTTCTCTTCCTCTTGCTCCGGTTCACAAGAAGCTGAAGAAACAAGATATGATGAAACATAGTCCCGTACCCGTTTCACCACAAACTGTCACCAGGGTTTGTTTATGAACCAGGACATGAATAAGAGTCATGAATTTACCTCCAGCATGTCTCCCTCCACTTCATAATCTGGGTTTTCCTTCAGCCACGTGGGCGGGTCCCTGCGACGAGGCATCCGCTCCAACGGATCGTGGAGTCCATCCATGTCAGAAAACTAAAAAGAAAGGAAGAGATATGATGATAAGATTATCAAGTGATCTCAAACACTGCTTGGGTTCTGTTGCAGAGGAACATGTAAACCTGACTCTTGTACCTCTTGGTCCTTGCGCTTCTTCCGCCCACTGGCTTCTCCTCCTGACCCATTGGGCATCAAGGCCTGCTTGGAGAATGTGAGCTTCAGGCCCTCCTCCTGGCAGAGTGAGAGGAGGTGGTTTGTATTTTTAACCACAGACTACACATCACAGTCAACAATATTCTAGCAACTTGCATTAACAGTCAACCGACTGCTTCAGGTAAGCTGAACAGAATTTGCCGGTGTATCCCTACAACAATTCTAATGTCTCAACCTTATTCTCACCTTGAGGAGTTTTACAGTAAATTCGCCATCTTCTCCATCTGCCCCTGGGACGGCAGGCATGATGGGGGGTTTACGCATCACCCGTGTGTAAGCCATCTCATCTCCCACCAGCTCCGAGTTCGGGTTGAGCTGAGCTTCAGACACGTAACGCCGGCCCGAGGGCCACTGACCGGTCAGCACGAGGGTGCACAAACTGTCCAGGCGGTTGATCAACACACGGTCCTGAAACAAAAATAATCCCATGAGTGAGTCTTTTACCGTGACAAAACCCCACACATGTATGGATTAAGCGGGCATAAATTACCTTGGGCCAGTCAACTCTGAGGGGATCAGGAGGAGGAATGCCATCCTGAGACGTAGTCATTGAGAGTAAACTATTATCTTCATCCACATCGCACACCTTCATTCCTGTATAGATTGAAAAGAGTAACTTAGCACACAGGTCATTTCTATCTCCCGCCCCACTCAGCATTTTTTCTTTTAACTACCAGCTCACCTCCTTCTACCTCCGCCTCACTCTCTCCACTATCATCGCTGCTACTCGATCGATCTGAGGACGACGAGCCCGAATCAGAGTCTGAATCCGAGTCAGACGCTCCCTCCCCCTTCCTTCCCCCTTCCGTTTTCTCTCCCCGCACCTTGCTCCTCTTGAAGCTCCAGCCCTGACCTCGCATTTTGCCGTCATGGTGACTCAAGGGCGTACTCTGCAATCCAGCAGCGATTTCACCTGCGAGCAACCCAATATTCTCATCGGTTCCCTCCTCTTTCACCCCAAGCATGTGCTCCTCAGTCTTGGGCTGGCTGAGTGTCATGATGGGTGGTGCCTGGGGTGGTGGAGGTGGAGGAGGAGGGGGAGGTGGAGGAGGTGGGGCCTGCTGGTTCTGGATGAACTCATCACGGGCCTGGCTGAAAGTGAACTGTGGGTCTGCGAAGATGGAGAGCTCAGTGCGGCTGACGCCGTGCAGTGATGCGCCCAGCATTAGCTGGCGATCGTGCTCTGGAATATTCCACCAAGCTGGGAGCTCGGAGGTGGATGGAGCCAGAGCGAGACGTTCCTCCAGGCAGGGGTGGGGGAGGACTCGCTCACGAAGGCGACGCAGGAGGCTGATACGGTAAAGAGTACGGGAAGCGCGTTCTTCAGTGATGGGAGCCACAGTCTGGGTAACCTCTGCTGGATCTGAATAAGGTGAGCGTGAAATATGTTAAATCATGTGGTAGATATGGTAGGACACTGACTACAACATACAGGGAGGGGAAAAAAAAAAAAAAAAAAAAAAGAAGAAGCCAAGCATCAATCAATTAGTAATTACCTTCACGGCCTGGACGCAGGTGGCACACCCTCCGGCACATGGCGACAAAGGAACGGAAGTATCGACTGAGGCTCTCATCGGTTTTTTTATCTAGACGGGCAAAAGTACGGAAACGGGTCCAGTCAAATTCTGGCTCTCCTCCTTCAGGAAGACCGGGCTCCTTTTTGATCTTCTCCACACCGAAAGTTGACACCACGCGGTAGAAATCACATTCTTCCCTACGTGTCCACCTGGAAGAAACAGAAGAGAAAGGGGTCAGAATGAGGACGGTATTTTGTATAACTGATTCTGAACTAAAATGGAAAATACTTAAATCTCTTTACGTGTTTATAATGTGACATGGTAACTCAGCATTTCACCTGTAAAAGGTACTATTTCCAAAATCTTAAGCAAGATTTACAAAATAGTGATTTGGTGGGATTAAAGCTTTTACTACTGTGTGTTGAGACAGTGATATAGCAGCAGTATACCTTTGCTGTCGCTCCTGCCGTGCAATCTCCTTCAGCTTGCTGGCCTGTTCGCACCGCCTGCGCCTGCGGTCACCCTTCGCTTCGGCTTCAATCTTCAGCTGCTCTTGTCTGTAGCTGCGCTGGTAAGCTGTGATCAACCGCCGCAGCCGTGCTGTGAGCGATGAGCTTGAGGGCCATTCGCAGACACCGCTATGGCTAGCTGAATTTTCTATGATCACTGGTGGAGGTGCCTTATCTTCCACAGAAATCTCCTCGTCCACATTCATGGACTGGAGGACAAAATAAAAATTTGTTAGTGCTATCATCCAAATCTATGACATTAGAACAGTGCTGCCACATCCAAATGTGATGGGTCTGATATGTACCTCCTCAAAAAGATCTTTGGTGTGTCTTGATGCAGGCTTAAATTCTGGGTCTTCTGAGTACTTATCGTAGTCACCCCTGCATTTAAAAAAAAAAAAAAAAAAAAGATAGAAAGAAAAAGTAAACAATGCAATTATGCAGTAATCTAATTTAACTTAAACACAGACATTTGAAACTTTCAAAATTGACAGAAATGTGAAACTGTAAAAGCTCACAGTTAATTTGAAAATCTGCTACAAATCTATAAGCAAATAACTTCTAAAATCGGCCCAGTTTGCCAACGACACTCACTCGTCTCCCAGTTCAGCATCACCAGTGTGCTGCTCGGCATCAATGGCCTTGTCGTCAGGCCGGCCGACTCTCTCCAGGAAGCAGAGGCAAGGATCAGCGCGCATGGTGGTGTACATCTCATAACCTAAGAGCAGGGAAAAGTCGAGGCTGTTAAACGCTAAATCTTTGACCACCAACACAGAGCAAGAACTGAGCCCGTCTTTAAACCACAATAAGTTCTTCACACTGAACCCACCGTGCTTGAATACACCAGCCAGCAGTGAGCGGTCTGCGTCAGAGTCCCACCATCCTGCGGGCACCTCTTGCTGCTCCATCTCAGGCATCCAGATATCAACATCCCTGTGAAGAAAAAGAAAACAATGTATGGTATATGGCCAGGACTGGCTGCTGTTTGTGTGCGCACTTGTCTATATATATATATATATATTAGATACCTGATATCAGCTCCTTTCAGGACAGAATCAGAATGTTCACCAATAACTTCCTGTTTCAGGTAGTATAGCATACGCACCCTCAGCAACACCCTGACATGGGAGAATGGAGGTTTATATCCATGGTGAATAATCTATACAAATATACATACACACAGCTGACTGGTTCACTAACTTGTTGCACTGATGCTTGAGGTGCTTGCGGTAGCTGTCGTCAAGCAGCAGGGTATCAGGGTTGTACTTGCGGATCCACTCCACCTTCTGAACATCAAATGTACTCTGGGCTTTTACCCTCTTGCCCTTTCTGCCTCTTGGGACAGGAATAGAAAGGCCTAGACACACAAAAAAAGAATAAATACTGCTATTCAGCTTTCACACAGATTAACAGATTTGCTCTTTAACAAGCTAGGAACCACAGTTAGGTCCATAAATATTTTATACAGAGAACTTTGTTCTAAATTTGGTTCTGTTCATTACAACAATGATGAAACGACTCAGACTCAGGTGAAGTGCATCTGAGTTGTAGTTTAGCTTTAATTCAGTGAACAAAAAGATTGCATAAAAATGTGAGGAGCTAAAGCATTTTTTAATAACACAATCCCTTCATTTCAGTAAAACGTAATGGGCAAATTAAATAATTGGAAATAAAATGTTCATTTCTAATAATTGGTTGAAACGCTTTGTTGGCAATGACAGCCTGAAGTCTTGAACTCATGGACATGACCAGATGCTGGGTTTCCTCTTTTTTAATACTCCACCAGGCCTTTACTGAAGCAGCTTTCAGTTGCTGTTTGTTTGCTTTCTGTCTCAAGTTTAGTCTTCAGCAAGTGAAATGCATGTTCAATTGGGTTGAGGCCAGGTGAGTGACTTGTACATTCGAGAATATTCCACTTCTTTGCTTAAATAAACTCCTGGGTTACTTTGGCTGTATGTTTTGGGTAATTGCCCACTTATATTATAAAATACCACACAATTAATTTGACAGCATTTAGCTGGATTTGAGCGGACAGTAAGTCTTTGAACACCTCAGAATTCATTCGGCTACACCAGCGCCTTCTTTCTTTCTCAGGATGTACTAAACTGTAGAATCTTCTATTTGTAATATTGTATCAACGTCTCTGATGTTTTTTTTTCCCCAGCAGCTTTAGGATAGTTCATTTCTCCTGCACGGAGAGCTTCTTTGACTTCATGTTGTCTGTTCACAGCAAAATCTTCCAAATGCAAGCGCCACACCTCAAATCAACTCCAGGCCTTTTATTGATAATGATTTAATGAAGGAGTTGCCCAAACCTGCTCATGAAACAGTCTTTGAGTCAATTGTCCAATGACTTTTTGTCCCTTTAAAAAGAGGGCGCATGTTAAGGAGCTAAACTCCTAAACCCTTGTGGATATCCTCAAATGAAAGTTGAGTCTACACATTATGTCCATTATATACTATAACTGGAATATGTTTCAATAAATGGGTAAAAAACAAAAACAAAACCTGTGTCAGTGGTCAAATATATATGCACCTAACTGTATGAGGGATAAATGGGAATGCTAAGTGCAGCTCCATACCCGAGTGGTTGAGTAGCGTTTGTGGTTCACGCCCATTCTCTGGCGGCGTGATGAGCTCCCAGATGAAACTCTTGATGTTCTCGTCTCCACGATAGTGAAGCAGACAGAAGACCAGAATAACGCGACAGATCGTCTCCACATCACGCTCGCTCAGACGCCGCTTACACCTGGCATGGGATAAGATGTCCCTCCAGCGACCCCAACTAAAAAAGACGAACACAGGTAAAAGAGTGAAAATAAAGGACAAAACCCAATTAAAAAGAAAAAAATATATTTATACAGGAAATGCACTCTTCGCACCCATAGACGAGAAGGTGTTTCTCCACCCGGAAACAGTCAGTGCGGCCGTAACCACCTCCGCTGTGGCGGTCAGACCGCCGAGAAGCACGCGAGTGTCTGGAATTGGACGGTGGGTACTCTTCATCACTGTCTAGATCGGACAGGTCTCCACCTTCACCGCGTAGACTGGAGAACTGACGGGTCTGCTTACGAACTCTTGGAGTGTCGATCACAAGAGTGTTCTGTGAAGAGAAACACGTTATATTAAGATGAACACAATAAACAACTCAAACTTGGTGTATGAGAGGATAGGTGCTTTTAAATAAATCTAATACAAGTTGACACCATTTAGCTCTACAATTCTCATATGAATTTCTTTACCAAAAAAATAAAACAGCATAGCTTTACCTTCCTATTGATTGTGTCCATGTCTATGTCTGCTTTCTTGGCCCACTTCTGCCAGAACTCAGGGTCATCGAGGGCGATGTCAGTACGGTTCTCAGAGGCCACAAAGCTGGCTTTGGAGAAAGTGGAACCTTTTCCCTCGCTCTCAATGGTGATGGTAGTGGCTCTTCGCTGAAGGATCTGGTCAATATCTTCCTCACAGAACCGACTACCCTCGTCGTTCTCATCCATGATGGCAGCATAAGCCCCCTTCCTAAGCAGATCTTCTATCTCCTTCTTGGAGAACTGCTGGATCTGTTGAAAGGCATCGAATTTACAAATTACCCAGACTGGATTTCAAAAGGCTAGTTTTGAAAAAAAACCAAAAATATACTACAACTGATCAATAATGTGGCACGGCAGTCAGAGTCTGTGACTTTTCTTACCCCATTGACGTTGCTGTCTTTGTTGCCACTCATGCTTTGCAGGACTGCACGGTCTAGGCCTAGCTTCAGACTTGCTTTATCAAGCATCTCCCGCTCATAGGAATTTCTAGTGATGAGTCGGTAGACCTTGACAGCCTTTGACTGGCCAATACGATGACATCGGGCTTGGGCCTAAAATAGCCATTTAAAAAACAAATTAAAAAAACAAAACAAACAAAGGGGTCAAGAGAGCAGAACTTGCATAAAATGAGGAGAAAGTACAAAGTTTGAACCAAATATTTTAAGATTGTTTGATCTTTTGGTTATATTCATGCCACTTTATGTCTTGTACCTGCAGGTCATTTTGAGGGTTCCAGTCAGAGTCAAATATAACACAAGTGTCAGCAGCAGTTAGGTTAATACCCAAGCCACCAGCACGGGTACACAGCAGGAAGACAAAGCGGTCTGAGTCAGGTTTGCTGAAACGATCGATGGCAGCCTGTCGCAAGTTCCCACGCACTCTACCATCAATTCGCTCATAAAGGTATCTGTAAAAACAAGTTACATTAACCTACCACACAGCATTCTGCAAGCACTAAAAAATATTTCAAAAAGATTTTTAATGATCGCTGACTTAGCATGCATTTGACATTTATTTATCATTTTAGAAAAACTGCAACATATACACTGCGGTCATCATACCTCTTGTTGATGAGGTAGTCCTCCAGAATATCTAAGCAGCGCACCATCTGGGAGAAGATGAGCACTTTGTGGCCACCAGCCTTGAGGCGAGGCAGCAGCTTGTCCAGTAGCACCAGCTTTCCAGCCGACCGAATCAGAGCCTGCAAATGGAAGTCAGGGGCCAGGGGGTCGTACACCTCCCGCAACTCCGCTACGATCTTCTCCTCCGCACCTGAACATAACAACAAGAACATATTGGTTTTAAATAAATATGATACCTGCTGGCAAAACCTGCAGTGCTGCCGCTGTATTTTAGAAACATCACATGTTAATAACATCTGCCAAATATCAAATGATTATATGAACTACATGACACAATTTAGATCTGTGAGCCTGAGTGTACCAAAGGTACAAAGAGCTAAAAAAAAACTTCGACCTAATGTTGTTTATCAATGCCAGAGGATAAACTCTGATAAATAAGCTGTCTCCACTAGTAGGGATGGGTATCGTTTAGGTTTTATCCGATACCGGTGCCGGTGCTTAAACGGTGCTCAAACCGGTGCTTAAAGAATGGAGAACACACAATTGGTCCAAAAACCTCTCATGTTCAGCTGTTTTTTTTTTTTTTGTAAAAAGATAACAATGTTAGCCTTTTCTGCAGCTATAGGGCATATATGGTATCACTCTTGGCTGGAAGCAGTGCTTAATCAATGGAAAAAACACAAACTTTGTCCAAAAACCTCTCATGTTTAACTGTTTTCCACTTTTTCTTTGGTCATTTTAGCCTTTTTGGCCAGGGTGAAGGGAGTATCTGCCATCAAACAAGAAGACAGCCGCATGTAACTACGACTGTGTTTGCTAGTTCACCTTACATGCATTAATGTAATAACGTGGTTAGCCTACTCAACGTAAATTACACACGGACAACATTAAGCTACTCACGCAGAGAAGAACGGCTGCTGCTGCCATCATCATCCGGGTCCGATAACAAGCACCACACCCGCAGTAGATGCGCTCGGTGTGAGGTCTCGCGGCAAGCTTTCAAATACGGTGCATTTTTCGGCTTTTAAAAAAATGCGTCGCCAGGTGTTTCATCGGATTTGAGGTGTTTTCACAGTATCACCTTAAAGCACTTGTTGCAGGCTGCTGAGTTTGCATATTTTGCTGTGAAGTACAGCCAGACTTTTGACCGCTTTGCCTTGGGCATTTTTAATCTGTAGCTCTGCTCTAAAAGAACGTATGTACCTGGACCCGCCTACTATCCTCGGAAACGTAAAATGATTGGCTAGAATTCAAAGTGTATCACATCTCAGGAAAAAAAAGCACCGAAATAAAGCACCGAAATGTGCGCTGCTTTTCGGTCTGGTTACTACCGTTTATGTCAGAACCGGTGCCATCATGGCACCGGATACCGGTACCCATCCCTATCCACTAGAGGGGGAAAAAAAAAAAAAAAAAAAAAAAAAAACTCGTTAAGAGTCATGTAATACCATTGATGAGGTAGGGGTGGTTGCAGCACTTGCGGAGCTCCATCATAGTGTTGAGCAGGTTGGGGACATTGCTGTTACTGCTTGCTCCTAAACTGAGGAAACTGAAGTTTCTCTCCAGAATGGCCCGGTAGTACTTCTTCTGGATATCTGTCAGCTCAACCTGAGAGGAAACAATTGCACATTATGTTTTTTCTCCCTTTAAGCTCACCAGTGATGTTATGGCAATCATCAATTGAGATCCTTGGTTTTTTTTTTCTTTTTCTTTTTTTTGGTGAAAAGAAAAGGTCTCGCATTAAGATTTTATTCCATCTAACCTCAATGATGGTCTCCTGTTTGGGTGCCAAGTTCTTCTCTACATCCTCCTTGAGCCTTCGAAGCATCATGGGTTTCAAGATTGCTTGTAGCTTCTGAACCTAAAGGACCAAAACAAATAATCAGCTCAATAGCGGGCAAGGGAGTCGATGCGTATATGTAACGACGACAAACAGAATAAGGTTATCGATGCTAACGCCAATATTTAGGCATGTCGCACCTGTTCTTCTGTTTTCAAGTCTCCAAAGTCTCTGAGAAATTCAGTTTCAGAGGGGAACTGGGCAGGCTCCAGGAAATGAAGCAGACTAAAGAGCTCCTCCACAGTGTTCTGGAGGGGAGTGCCAGTCAACAACACTTTGTGTTCCTGAAAGAACCACAAGACACAAAATGTGAGATGGAAGAAAAAAAGAAGGGCGAGTGTAAAACCGTGTGGTGATAAATCAGGGACGATGCAGAAGGAACAAGATCCCAAAGAAACGGATTAGCCGAAGTCTGAAAGTTTTTTAAAACCATTTGGGGTGCACTTCTGTGTAAATGAAAATTTTTTAATTCAATTAAAACTGTGCTGGACACCATTATGTCAGTATTCCTGTTATTCAGCAACATTAGCTGTGGTCCACTCACCAGGTCCAGCATCTTTAAGCTATCCAAAAGCTTGCAATTACGATTTTTGAGACGGTGAGCCTCGTCAATGATGACGCAACGCCAGGCGATCTCCCTCAACTCGGGGCAGTCAGATAGCACCATCTCAAAGGTTGTGATGAGAGCATCGAACTTGTACGCACCCGGGATTAAATGCTCCTGCACACAAAATCATGATTTTCATTAAACATGTTATGAACACATTACAAAAAACACAAAACAAATCGCTGGCGATCATAACCAATAACTTTACCTTCTCATCTTTGCAGTACATCTCATACTGCTGTATCATCTGTCGGCTGGCCAGGCTGCCGTGATAGACGATGGCATTCATGTTGGTCCACGTAGAGAACTCCCGCTCCCAGTTGGTGATGGTGGAGAGGGGAGCAATGACCAGAAAGGGGCCCTGGACACCAGCAGCATAAACCTCAGATAGGAGTGCAATAGACTGGATGGTCTTCCCCAGACCCATCTCATCTGCCAGGATACAGTTCTGCCTAAAATAAAGAAACATCATTTGAGTGCAAAATGCGGTGGTATGTTCACATTGTCTGAAACTAGTTTGAAGGTTAAAATATGTTTCTGACCATGGTGTTAAGCAAAAGAGTGTGTGGGATAAATACCTGTTGTACCAGTTAAAGAGCAGCCAGTTGACTCCTTCCAGCTGGTACTCTCTGAGTGTGTTACCATTCTTGTACTCTCTGGTCTCCTCCAACTTTTTCCAAGAACTGGCAGGAGGCCGTGCCTAAATAGAAGAGAAAAAATAGATGAAAAACTCACAAGAAACATCGTTGTTCCCTTACGTAAGTTCTCATTTTTTCCATTAAGCCAAGTTTTGAAGGAAGGAAGGAGACAAAAGTAAAAAAAAGAAACTCAAAGAAGCATTTCTGCATCTTGATGCAGAGCAGATTAGTCCTGTTGGAACAACTGGGGATTTTCTAAAGTTTGGTTCACAGTGAATGGTAACCTGCACTGAACATGTTTGATTTGTGCACTGGGGGTTGTGTCAGTTTGTTTCTGTTACACACAAAGTGTCTCTCTAAACTGTTTACATTAAACGTTTAACAGAGAAACGCAGGGACAAACTTAAAGTTACAGCTTCCTCCCACCATTGTTTAATTAAACTGTAGTTTGGGATTCTAAAACACGGATGCTGGATACACATCTTCATCCAAGCCAGCATCTTCACAATCACGTGCTCTTCCAAATTTACAGTCACCAATAGTATTTCTGGACTTATGACCTGACAATTTCACATCAGTGGCTTTGGTCATCACTGTAATGTTGTGTTGAAAAGAATACAGGGTTGTACTATCAGACGTCACAACATAAATACACACAGATACATTACTATATCTTTTACATGACTGCTCACCGCTCTCTTAAGGCGAGGTTGTCTGTTTTGGATCTTGCTGAATTCTTCAACCTTGCCTTCGTCCACATCCTCCTTCAGCTCCCAAGTAGCATCTTCATATGGCAGAGAGCACCACTTCACCAAGTAGTAGATAACAGGCTGACAGGACGAGAGAGAATGGGAATTAACACAAGCAATTTGCAATTTTGCAAAGGGAGGCCAAAGGTTAATGCCTCATCTCTCACCTCGCCGTTGTCCTTGTCCACACTGTGGGACACATCCAGGATCCTGTCCACCTCCACGTAGTCTGGATTAAAAGGCTCCTCGTCCTAAAGAAAACAAAAGCATTAGCCACAGACAGCATAAGGATAAGTGCATCTAACTGAGATACACCCAAACTGACAGGTTTCAGCGTGTGCTTCCCGCTCACCTCCTGGAACAAGTGCCTCATCTGAGCTTGCTTGGTCTTGAACCTCTTAATCTTTTGATGGATCCTCTTGTCTTTCTCCAGCTGCTCCAAAGTGGCCCACTCGCAGTGCAAGTATGAACTGAAAACAAGAGTGTGCAGTTGTACTCATTTTTACTCACTCACCCATCCCCTCAAACAATAAACAAAAAAAACAAACAAAAAAAAAAAAAAGGTGTCACGTGCCAGAGTCAAAGATGCTCAGAGAGACACTGCAACTTACTAGTTTTTGTATTTCACAAAGAATTCTTCTATATTTGTATACTGGCCTGGAAACACCTTAAAAACAAAAGAGCAAATTTGAAGCCATTACGCCCGCAACAACTTAAACTATATTAAGTAATTTAGTGATTATAATTAATTAAGTGAACGTACTTCCTTCTTGGTTAATCTCATGGAGAGAATTTTGTCTACAATGGCAGCATCTTCTTCACTTGGGTTTTCCTGTAAAATAAATACGTGTCAAAAACTCACACTACAAACATCACAAATAGCCACACATAAATGTGAATAAAAACAAACACCCCAAAATACACACAACCAGCATCCGTCTCATCGTGACAATAAGAAGAAATGATATTGTTCCACACTCACCACAAAGAACTGCATACTGGGCAATCCATCACCATCCAGCTCCACTTCCTGTTTGAGCTGCAGTGGTGCCCCACTGCTGATGGAAGCCACAGCTGCCGCGGTTGTAGTAACATCTACGTCTTCCTGCTCGTCCTCATCATCCGTTATCTTGATATCTAGATCCTCAGTGTACTTCTTTCTCTTCACCACACGATTGGAGCGTCTCTTCTGAGGAGAGAGGGGCGCAATTTAAACGTGTGTATTCTGTGCAGCAGGAGCTGAGTGTTATTAGACAGTTTTTATTTAGAATTCATTATATTTCTGTGGTATCTTGACTTATATGCCCCCTTTTTCCAAATCGGTTCATAACTGGGACGTCCCAGCACATAACTGGATGTGTGTCAACCACCTGAGACAGGAAGGGAAGCTACTCATCTGCAACTACCAGGTGGTTTTATTAGGACAAGTCTTTACTGTGGAAGTACTCCACATACTCTTAATCTTCTGTTTATTTTATGTCGCAATTATTATCACAAAGACATCAAATCAGGGCAATGTACTGTCAACAATTGCTACCAACAAACAGTACGATTATGAAGTGTTCACAGTGGGGCAAAAAAAGAAAAGAAAGGATGGCTCAACACTATTTGTTGCGTCTACTTGTATGATTTTATGAGCGTGCATGTGCTTGTACCGTAATCATGTCATCCTCCAGCGCAGCAGGTGACGCAGGACTCAACTCCCCGTCAGAGTGGTCTGAGGACGCGTTTCTCTTTCTTTTCTTTGCTCCAACTAGAGTGATAGTACTGTAGGATGGAGGGGGGGGGGGGGGGGGTTTAAATATGGTTTTCTTCAAAGCTGCATTTCTAAATGTACAGAAATAAGCT